>NC_052348.1:8602017-8976184 GCF_016432855.1 Salvelinus namaycush
AGAGTGATGGGGGTGTGAGCAGGTGGGTCTGGGCAGAGATGATGTGGATGTTTGTGAGCATCTGTATGTTGTCGTTTGTATGTGGATGTATTGTAAAAAAAGATTGTACAAAAAAATAAGTATTAATGCCCCATGATTTATTCCACGTTTAGTTACATTACAGCCTGAATTCAAAATTAATTTGATTTTTTTTCTCACCCATCCACACGCAATACCCCATAATGACAAAGTGAAAACATGTTTTTAGAGATTTTTGCAAATGTATTAAATGAAATCCAGAAATCTAATTTACTTAAGTATTCACACCCAGCTTTCAGCTACCCCAACCCCTCCCATCTATCTCTGAACACCATCCAGTTTTGATTTCTAGCTGCCATATATTTTTCCACTGTGCTGTGATTTTTCACAAAAGTTCTGAACCTTTCAATTCTCAGTTTCTACAGATTGTAAGTTAAAGTTAAAGAAACACCTATGCTAAGAGTATGATTGATTGACTATGACTTATCAAATCACCCAGCAGTGCTATTTGCAGAGTTAGCTCCAAGTAAATGTTGCATTTTTTCAACCATTCCTGAACCTGCAACCAAAAACAAGCTACATATGGGTAGTACCAAAACAAGGGGTCTAATGATTCTGTCTCTTCACAGCAAAATCTGCAGAGCTGGGATGGTTGTATCCCCCATATATATGGGTAAAAGTATTCATCCCCCTTGGCGTTTGTCCTATTTTGTTGCATTACACCCTGTAATTTAAATAGATTTTTATTTGGATTTCATGTAATGGACATACACAAAATAGTCCAAATTGGTGAAGTGAAATGAAAAAAATTCCCTGTTTAAAAAAAACAAAAAAAACAAAAGTGGTGTGTGAAGGTACTCTGGTCAGATGAGACTCAAATTTAGCTTTTTAGCCATCAAGGAAAACGCTATGTCTGGCGCAAACCCAACAACTCTCATCACCCGGAGAACACCATCCCCACAGTGAATCAGTATTCACCCCTTTTTCTATGAAGCCCCTAAATAAGATCTGGTGCAACCAATTATCTTCAGAAGTCACATAATTAGTTAGATTGCACACATGTGGACTTTATTTAAGTGTCACATGATCTGTCACACGATCTCAGTATATATACACCTGTTCTGAAAGGCCCCAGAGTCTGCAACATCACTAAGCAAGTGGCACCATGAAGACTAAGGAGCTCTCCAAACAGATCAGGGACAAAATTGTGGCGAAGTACAGATCAGGGTTGGGTTAAAAAAATATCAGAAACTTTGAACATCCCACGGAGCACCATTTAAATCCATTATTAAAAAATGGAAAGAATATGGCACCACAACAAACCAGCCACCAAAACTCACGGACCAGGCAAGGAGGGCATGAATCAGAGAGGCAACAAAGAGACCAAAGATAACCCTGAAGGAGCTGCAAAGCTCCACAGCAGAGATTAGAGTATCTGTCCATAGGACCACTTTAAGCCGTTCACTCCACAGAGCTGGGCTTGGCCAGAAAAAAGCCATTGCTTAAAGAAAAAAATAAGCAAACAAGTTTGGTGTTCGCCAAAAGGCATGTGGGAGACTCCCCAAACATATGGAAGAAGGTACTCTGGTCAGATGAGACTCAAATTTAGCTTTTTAGCCATCAAGGAAAACGCTATGTCTGGCGCAAACCCAACACCTCTCATCACCCCGAGAACACCATCCCCACAGTGAATCATGGTGGTCGCAGCATCATGCTGTGAGATGTTTTTCATTGACAGGGACTGGGAAACTGGTCAGAATTGAAAGAATGATGGATGGCGCTAAATACAGGGAAATTCTTGAGGGAAACCTGTTTGTCTTCCAGAGATTTGAGACTGGGAAGGAGGTTAACCTTCCAGCAGGACAATAACCCTAAGCATACTGTTAAGGCAACACTCGAGTGGTTTAAGGGGAGCCATTTAAATGTCTTGGAATGGCCTAGTCAAAGCCCAGACCTCAAACTAATTGAGAACACCAGCTTGAAGGAGCTGGAGCAGTTTTGCCTTGAAGAATGGACAAAAATCCCAGTGGCTAGATGTGCCAAGCTTATAGAGACATACCCCAAGAGACTTGCAGCTGTAATTGCTGCAAAAGGTGGCTCTACAAACTATTGACTTTGGGTGGGTGAATAGTTATGCATGCTCAAGTTTTCCGTTTTTTTTGTCTTATCTGTTTGTTACACAAAATAATATTTTGCATCTTCAAAGTGGTAGGCATGTTGTGTAAATCAAATGATATGAACCCCCCCCCCTCCCCCCCCCCAAAATCTATAATTCCAGGTTGTAAGTCCCAAGGGGGGTGAATACTTTCGTAAGCCACATTCCATTGGTTGCAAGAATTCTGTATAATAATTTAAATTGAAAAACTAAGATTTGAATCCGGCGTCGTTTTGTGTATCAGTTCATAAACCATGTGCCATGGAATCGGTACATCCAAAACTATTTTGTATGGTGCAGCTGTACATTTTTTGGTCCTTAAATGAAACTGGTTAACTTTTTTTAATTATCACAATTTTCTTTAGCAAATTTTGGTCTTTAATGCACGGCCGACAGACAAGTTCCTTACCTTCTCCCCTTTCTACTTGCCTCCTCCATTTTTGTGGCAATGCTGCAATCAGTTGGTTGTAATTTTGGATAGAGCAGACATTTCCATATATTTTTGTTAACTCCACCAGTCCTCTTTATGATATCATTTACAAAGATTACAGTTTTTAATAAATTTCCATTTTTATTTTAATCGATTAGTATATTTGAATTTAACCATAATAAACGATATATACAAACGTACACTACCATTCAAAAGTTTGGGGTCACTTAGAAATGTCCTTGTTTTTTAAAGAAAAGCACATTTTTTGTCCACTAAAATAACATCAAATTGATCAGAAATACAGTGTAGACATTGTTCATGTTGTAAATGACTATTGTAGCTGGAACCGACAGATTTTTTATGGAATATCTACATTGGCCAATTATTAGCAACCATCACTCCTTTGTTCCAATGGCACGTTGTGTTAGCTAATCCAAGTTTATCATTTTAAAAGGCTAATTGATCATTAGAAAACCTTTTTGCAATTATGTTAGCACAGCTGAAAACTGTTGTGTTGATTAGAGAAGCAATAAAACTAGCCTTCTTTAGACTAGTTGAGTTTCTTCTGAAACTCATCAGTCTATTCTTGTTCTGAGAAATTAAGGCTATTCCACGCGATAAATTTACAAGAAACTGACGATCTCGTACAACGCTGTGTACTACTCCCTTCACAGAACAGCGCAAACTGTCTCTAACCAGACTAGAAAGAGGAGTGGGAGGCCCCGGTGCGCAACTGAGCAAGAAGACAAGTACATTAGTGTCTAGTTTAAGAAACAGACGCCTCACAAGTCCTCAACTGGCAGCTTTACCCGCAAAACACCAGTCTCAACGTCAACAGTGAAGAGGCGACTCCGGGATGCTGGCCTTCTAGGCAGAGTTGCAAAGAAAAAGCAATATCTCAGACCAATAAAAATAAAAGATTAAGATGGGCAAAATAACACAGACACTGGACAGAGGAAGATTGGAAAAAAGTGTTATGGACAGACATCTATGTTTGAGGTGTTCAGATCACAAAGAAGAGCATTCTTGAGATGCAGAAAAAATGAAAAGACGCTGGAGGAGTGCTTGACGCCATCTGTCAAGCATGGTGGAGGCAATGTGATGGTCTGGGGGTGCTTTTGTTGGTGGTAAAGTGGGAGATTTGTACAAGGTAAAAGGGATCTTGAAGAAGGAAGGCTATCACTCCATTTTGCAACCCCATGCCATACCCTGTGGACGGCACTTAATTGGAGCCAATTTCCTCCTACAACAGGACAATGACCCACAGCATAGCTCCAAACTATGCAACAACTATTTATGGAAGAAGCAGTCCGCTGGTATTCTGCCTATAATGGAGTGACCAGCACAGTCACCGGATCTCAACCTTATTGAGCTGTTGTGGGAGCAGCTTGACCGTAAGAAGTGGCCATCAAGCCAATCCAACTTGTGGGAGGTGCTTCAGGAAGCATGGGGTGAAATCTCATCAGATTACCTCAACAAATTGACAATTAGAATGCTAAAAGTCTGCAAGGCTGTAATTGCTGCAAATGGAGGCTTCTTTGATGAAAGCTAAGTTTGAATGACACAATTATTATTTCAATTAAAAATCATTATTTGTAACCTTGTCAACGTCTTGACTATATTTTCTATTAATTTTTCAACTAATTTCATGTATTTTTTTCATTTCTATGACCCCTAACTTTTGAACGGTAGTGTATGTGGACACCCCTTTAAATTAGTGGATTCGGCTATTTCAGCCACACCTGTTGCTTACAGGTGTATAAAATCGAGCACACCGCCATGCAATCTCCATAGACAAACATTGGCAGTAGAATGGCTTTACTGAAGAGCTCAGTGACTTTTAACGTGGCACCGTCACAGGATGTCACCTTTCCAACAAGTCAGTTAGTCACAATTCTGCCCTGCAAGAGCTACGCCGGTCAAATGTAAGTGTTGTTATTGTGAAGTGGAAACGTCTAGGAGCAACAATGGCTCAGCCACAAAGTGGTAGGCCACACAAGCCTTTGGGATGAATTGGAACGCCGACTGCAAGCCAGGCCTAATCGCACGACATCAGTGCTCGACCTCACTAATGCTCTTGTGGCTGAATGGAAGCAAGTCCCCGCAGCAATGTTTCGACATCTAGTGGAAAGCCTTCCCAGAAGAGTGGAGGCTGTTAAAGCAGCAAAGGGGGGACCAACTCCATATTAATGCACATGACGAGCAGGTGTCCACATACTTTTGGTCATGTATTTGTTCTAATATTTGTTCTGTTTTTTTTCTGGTGGATTAAATTGAAATTGCAACCAGCTTTCTATTGCTTGTTTTAAAAATAGCGATATTATGGAGATCTTTTCATTTTCAAATAACTGAAAGTGAGAGGTTGTAATCTGAATGAATGGAAAAAGGCCATTCTTGAACACAAGATGAGCCATTTTTACATATCTGCTGGAGAACCAACTAGGATTTAAGTATAGTTTTTGAATGACTGAAGCCTTTAGTGAGAGGTCCTATGCTTTCATATTTAATCATTTCTGCCCTCCGAATTCATATTCATTATAGAAATAGGCCCATTTTAATTTTTCCTGGCTTGCCATTCCAAATAAAGTGGAACATAAATAAATGGGTAAACTGGGATATGACTAAAGAATTAATCAGGGTGATTTTTCCATAAATTAATGGGTAAACTGGGATATGACTAAAGAATTAATCAGGGTGATTTTTCCACAAATAGACAGGTGTTGTCCTTTCATTGGGAGCAAAATCTTATCTAATCTGGCTAACTTTCTATTAAAATGTATTGTAGTGAGAATTTATTTATTTCGCGATATGAATGCCGAGTATGTCCGCTTCACTGTCGGATAATTTTATTGGGAAACTACACAGTAATGTAAAAGTATTTTTTTTATAGATGTAATATGGCATTTGTCATAATTTGGTTTTATGAACCTCCAGAGAGGTTAGAAAAGTTATCTAGATCCTTTATGAGGCTGTGCAGGGATTCAAATTGCGGAATTAAAAGAAAACATGAATCATCAGCGTACAATGACACCTTTGTTTTCAAGCCCTGGATTTCTAGCCCCTTGATATTATTGTTGGATCTGATTTTAAAAGTTAGCATTTCGATGGCCATATATAGATATGCCGATAGTGGACAACCTTGTTTTACTCCTCTTGACAATTTAATACTTTCAGAGAAGTAGCCATTATTTACTATTTTACTCCTGAGTTTACTATACATAACTTTAACACATTGTATAAGAGATTCTCAAATTAAAATAGTCCAGGCGTTTTATATATAAATTCCAGTCGTACTTTATCAAAGGCCTTTACCAAAGGAATACCAGACCTGGTTCCCCCCCCCAAAAAAATGTCATAGTGTTCTTTTGTTTCCAGTATTTGTCTTAAAGTCCATTTAGAAAGTATTCAGAGCCCTTGATTTTCCCCCATTTTGTTATGTTACAGCCTTACTCTAAAATCTATTTAAATTTGGGGGTTTTCCACATCAATCTACACACAAAACCCCATAATGACAAAGCGAAAACAGGTTTAGACATTTTTGCAAATGTATTAAAAATAAAAAACATACCTTATTTACATAAGTATTATTTACATAAGCCTTTAAAATGATTAAAAAAACGTTTTTGCTTTATTACGGGTTATTTTGTGTAGATTGATGAAAAAACAAACATTTTAATAAATTTTAGAATAAGGCTGTAACGTAACAAAATGTGGAAAAAGTCATGGGTTCTGAATACTTTCCGAATACACTGTATATTATCTCCAATGTATTGTCCATGTAAAACACCTGTCTAATTAGAATGAATAATATCCTACAATACCTTTTTAATGGAGAAGACTGAAATTAAAACATGCTTAAAGTACTTTGCTTCCTCCTTCAAACTGTAAGTTGGTGAATAATTTCTATGTTGAAGATAAAACAAATATTTTGTGCATTTTTCCCATATTCCATCCAGTTCGCTTTATTTTTATAATATTTACACTTGATCTTTCTTGAATAAGTTCCTCCATTTCTATTTGTTTACCCTCTAAACAAATTCTGTGCCTCTATGGTACTGTTTTTATAACTATCTATTTGTACTGTTAGTTCTTCTTTTTCCTTTTTAAGATGAACTCCTTTGACCTAAAAAAAAAATGGCACCTAAAGGCACAGTTAGATGCCATTTTCACCGGACGTGCTACCTGTCCCAGACCTGCTGTTTTCAACTCTCTAGAGACAGCAGGAGCAGTAGAAATACTCTGAATGATCGGCTATGAAAAGCCAACTGACATTTACTCCTGAGGTACTGTACCTGTAGCACCCTCTACAACCACTAATTATTATTATATGACTCTGCTGGTCATCTATGAACATTTGAACATCTTGGCCATGTTCTGTTATAATCTCCACCCTGCATAGCCAGAAGAGGACTGGCCACCCCTCATAGCCTGGTTCCTCTCTAGGTTTCTTCCTAGGTTCTGGCCTTTCTAGGGAGTTTTTCCTAGCCACCGTGCTTCTACGCCTGCATTGCTTGCTGTTTGGGGTTTTAGGCTGGGTTTCTGTACAGCACTTTGTGATATCAACTGATGTAAGAAGGGCTTTATAAATAAATTTGATTGACATTTAAAAGTGTCCCATACAATAAGGGGATCTGCTGTACCTATGTTATGTAGGAAAAAGTTATTCTGTCTTGGTTAAAAACTATTTGTCATCCAGTAGGCTTAGTGTAGTGCTAGAGCAAAAACCAAAACGTGCACTCTTTGGGGTCCCGAGGACCAAGTTTGGGAAACGTTGGATTAGACTAAGATCAACATACTGTATATTCACAGTGGCACATTTCCTATTGCCACAGATGGCCCAATAACAAGGTCCCTGAGTCCATATTCATCAACCCTTGTCCCGATCTCTGGGCCAAAAAATTGCCTATCTGCCCCCCAGTCACTATTGTCCTCATAAGATTGAATACTTTCTTACATTTAGTCTCAATACATGTAATATGATGCCTCCATGTAAGCTTTTTCTCAAACCATAGCCCCAAATACTTAAATTCTGTTACCATTTCCAATCATTGTAAATATAATCTATCACTGACATCTTCCTTTATCTTTTTGTTTCGCGAACATGCTTTAGATACAGATAACTTGAAACCCCATGATAAGGATCATTCCTCTGCTACTAAAACCGCTCCTTGCCTTTTATCTATTACAATGGCACCATCATCTGCAAATAAGGCCGCCCCATACCCTGTCCGATATTTCCTAAGATATCATCAACGTGAATAAGGTGGGACTAATGGTCCTACCCTGTGGAGTTCCATTTTCCACCTCATATTCTCTTGATAACTCCGATTCCAACCTGACCTGGAAGGTTCGGTCAAACAAATTCATAATCCAGTTGTACATTCTCCCACCTATACACATGCCATTCAATGTAATCAGTAGACCTTCCCTCCACATTGTATCATGTGCTTTTTTTGTGTCAAAATATACTTTTGACATCACTTCCTTCATTGCCAAAGCTTTGGTCACCTAGGTACTAACTGTAACCAATGCATCAAGGGTAGTCCTTCTTTTTCTGAATCCACTCTGAGATGGACTTAATAGACCCCTATGTTCCAGATAATGCAGCAATCTACCCACAATCTACTTTTCTATTAGTTTACAGAGATTTTATGTAAGTGCAATAGGTCTATAACTAGCAGGACTGGATGGATCTTTACCAGGCTTCAGCTTATTTATTTTTATCCACAACACCATGATGTGTTTACAAATAACAAAGTAATTATATAAATACAGTATAGGACTCAAGCGTAGTGGGGATGGGTAAACACTCCATGTTGAAAGTGTGTTTATTATCTGTGTGTATGTACCTGAGGGAGTGTATGTCTGTGTAATCTGTATCACCTCTCTTTTCCAGGAGGAGGAGGGTCCAGAGGTGCTGCTGGTGAAAGAGGGGTGTGAGGAGGGTCTGGGAAAGCCTCAGGGGAACATGGTCATGGAGGACAACCAGACTACACCTCCTCCTGAACCCACAGAGGATCCAGCTAAGCAGCACAGGACCACACACAGTCTTACTGAGGTGAGCCTATTGTGAACTACTGGCTGAATGGTATTCGATCAGGGCCCGTTTTCAAAAAGCCTCTCTGAGTAGGAGTGCCTTTTAGATCATAATGAATAAGACTATATAGACAGGTAGGGAACTGATCATCGATCAGCACTTCTACTCTGATACTTTTTGTGGATCCGGGCCTAGATCTTGATACATTTTATCCTAAGTGTGGGACCATGCCTTTCAATGATCAAACCATTAGAGTGTCAAGTAATCAAATCAACTAACATGTTTGCATAGTACTCATAGCAATCCCTCATTGCCCAATCAGAAGATGCTCCATAGCAGGGTGCTTATATCAGATTTCTTGATCAAACATCCTCTCACTCTGTATCTCTTACAGTCAGTAGACTGTAAGAGCATTTTGCTACACTCGCATTAACATCTGCTAACCATGTGTATGTGACCAATAAAATTTGATTTGACATGTAGGATAGGAAGCCTGATCTGCTGCTAATAAAATAAGACACCATACAAGATGGATCAGAGAGCATTGATCTGCTGAGTGGACTAAAGATGGGGGCGCAAGGTAAGGGAGAAATACATATAGCATACATACAGTAATAGATCTTCAATGGGAATTTTCTTCATTCATAAAATGAAATCAATACAACTTATGTTTACTTACAAAAACACACAATGTATGAACTTGACCAGGTAATTGACAAAAACTCCAGAGTAGAGTTCTCTGTCATGTTTTTAAAGTATATTTTCTAAACTCTTCATGCAGGTGGTTGGCTGGAGGCTAACAGAGGAGACTGGGCGGCCATCTTGGATTCCCATAGATGGGGAGGACATCACTGAGCATGCCAGGACCAGCGGCGACATAGTGGAGGTCAGTGGATTGGACAGTGTCTTCAACTCTGGGCTGGGGAACAACACTGTTAACTGTCGGGGTAGGTTCCTTGTCAATCATTGGCTTATTGGTGAAATCAGCAGTCAGACAATACATTTTTTAAGTAAATCAATCAAACCTTTATTAATGCAATTTCAGACAGAAGTTGACAATGGAAACACAGCATGTGTGTTTCAGAATAAGTTCGGCATCGCACCTAGGGGCGCAGCTGATTTTATACAAGTGATCACTCCCTGGTGGTATGATCACCTACGTCAATGTATGTATACAGCAATATGCTGAGGTTACCTTATAAGGTAACCTAGTACACTAGCTTCTCTGAATTCATTAGCATTGTCCACTGTCACACAAGATCAAAATGTCAAAACCAGACAGTGGTTACTTCTCTTTATCTAGTTTCGGTCTGACTCAGACTTAGCCTGCAAGCACACTCTTACAACAGTCTTAACCACAAATACTAATATAGATGGCTTGTACAACGTATAGTGGCAGAGTTTTAGGCACATAACAGTATCTATTATAAGGCCTGCAGCAAAACATATGACTCTTAAGGTCGCCTTAATCAATAATGGGGAGGGTCTTTGGGACCCTAACCTCTTCATAACCACAATCAGAAACAGACAGTCGAACACAGAACAACAACCAAACTTAGTCTCCGTGACAACAGACTGGCAGAGACGAGGGCAAGGTGTAGATTTGGTCTACGGGGAGGTGTCCATATGCGTTGGGAGAGAACAGACACAGACTTGGCTAGCGATGCTCCATCCTGCTATTATAGTTGTGATTCAGAGAGACTGACGCCTCAGGTTAACCCCCTAACAGGTGCTGCCTTCAGCCTGCCTTCTATAGGATCTATCAACTGAACCATGGATCCTGCAACAACACAAACACTGCCTGACCTTCGTCCTCCTCTCCTTATGTTAAACCAGACCTCAGACAATGTCAGTTCCTCAACACTAAATCGCTACACAAGCCCATTGACAAATGACAGTAGTAGTAACGCTATCAGCAGATCTAATGGCAAAGAGAAGCATTTCCCCAAACAGGTGGAGATCCAACAAGAGGATGCACACGGGGGTTGTACACTTTTGGCTGTACCCAGTGTCAGATGCGCTTTGCCAATGCTTGTCACCTGAAGAGACACCAGAGGGTCCACACAGGGGAGAAATTGTTCAGCTGCCACCTATGCCGGGTCAGTTTCTCCCACTCGTCCAGCCTGAAGAGGCACCAGAGGGTCCACACGGGATATATCTATTAGCTGCTCCCAGTGTGACTAAAGGTTCTTCCACCAGCATCATCTGAAGATGTTACTTGAAGGTCCACACGGGAGAGAGGCCGCTCGCCTGTACGCAATGAGTTTCTCAGAGAGGCGCTATCTCAGGAATGACCCGCAGAAAATGCACATGGCCCATGTATAGAGTATAGTGACATGTAATGTAGTCCTAGTTAGTTAGTTTGTAGTTAATTCTGTTGGTTTTGGATGTAGTAGGGAACTGGATGAGGTGAACTGAGGAAAGAATGAGTATGATGAGGCAGGGTTGATGGTTGGTGTGATGGCATCTGTAAAAATGCTTCTCTGATAAAGTGACAACCTTGTCCTGTTTGATGCCTGTGTTTTATCATGTGGAAATGATAGTGCCTTAATTCATGTTTATTTGACATGAAGATGTGTGTAATGTTTAACCTTTTCCAAAGTATTCTCAAATAAATGTTCTCAAAGCGAGGGTACCAAATGTACAGAAAGGCAGAGGCTACGAATAGAGTTTTCATCCCCTCTTTCTCAAATCTAAGGATCCAAATCACATTCTGCGCATGTGTTATTTACGCATGTTCAAGTTTCTCTATTTACTCACCCTCTTCTGAACCCAAAAGCAATTTGATCGATATGATGATATAGCCGATGTCTCTGCTTCATATGTCTGAACAGCTGCGATTTTAATGAAAGTTCCAAAAATATGTATGAAGGCTACAACCTTCTCTGTCTGGTGTAACTGATATTGCTGTAAAAAATAGTCTCAAACAAGACGGTCTACACATTGGGACAAAACAATTAGCGTTTTGTGTGATGATATAAATCTTTATAGTTATGCTGCCATATAGCCAGTTTTCTGCCTCCTGTTTAGCCCATGTTTGCAATGATGATGAAAATATAACATTGCTAGACGACTGTTACAAGAGGCATAACTATGTTTTTTCTAACTGTTTTGTGTACAGTTGAAGTCGGAAGTTTACATACACCTAGGTTGGAGTCATTAAATATCGTTTTTCAACCACTCTACAAATTTCTTGTCAACAAACTATAGTTTTGGCAAGTCAGTTAGGACATCTGCTTTGTGCATGACACAAGTCATTTTTCCAACAATTGTTTACAGACAGATTATTTAACTTATAATTCACTGTATCACAATTCCATTGGGTCAGAAGTTAACATACACTAAGTTGACTGTGCCTTTAAACAGCTTGGAAAATTCCAGAAAATTATGTCATGGCTTTAGAAGCTTCTAATAGGCTAATTGACATAGTTTGAGTCAATTGGAGGTGTACCTGTGGATGTATTTCAAGGCCTACCTTCAGACTCGGTGCCTCTTTCCTTGACATCATGGGAAAATCAAAAGAAATCAACCAAGACCTCAGGAAAAAATGTGTAGACCGCCACAAGTCTGGTTCATCCTTGGGAGCAATTTCCAAACACCTGAAGTTACCACGTTCATCTGTACAAACAATAGTACGCAAGTATAAACACCATGGGACCACGCAACAGTCATACCGCTCAGGAAGGAGACGTGGTCTGTCTCCTAGAGATGAACGTACTTTGGTGCGAAAAGTGCAAATCAATCCCAGAACAACAGCAAAGGACCTTGTGAAGATGTTGGAGGAAACAGGTACAAAAGTATCTATATCCACAGTAAAATGAGTCCTATATCGACATAACCTGACAGGCCGCTCAGCAAGGAAGAAGCCACTGCTCCAAAACCACCATAATAAAAGCCAGACTATGGTTTGCAACTGCACATGGGGACAAAGATCGTACTTTTTGGAGAAATGTCCTCTGGTCTGATGAAACAAAAATAGAACTGTCTGGCCATAATGACCATCATTATGTTTGGAGGGAAAAGGGGGAGGGTTGCAAGCCGAAGAACACCATCCCAATCGTGAAGCACGCGGGTAACAGCATCATGTTGTGGGGGGTGCTTTGCTGCAGGAGGGACTGGTACACTTCACAAAATAGATGGCATCATGAGGCAGGACAATTATGTGGATATATTGAAGCAACATCTCAAGACATCAGTCAGGAAGTTAAAGCTTGGTCGCAAATGGGTCTTCCAAATGGACAATGACCCCAAGCATACTTCCAAAGTTGTGCCAAATTGGCTTAAGGACAGCAAAGTCAAGGTATTGAAGTGGCCATCACAAAGTCCTGACCTCAATCCGATAGAAAATTTGTGGGCAGAACTGAAAAAGCGTGTGTGAGCAAGGAGGCCTACAAACCTGACTCAGTTACACCAGCTCTGTCAGGAGGAATGGGCCAAAATTCACCCAACTTATTGTGGGAAGCTTGTGGAAGGCTACCCAAAATGTTTGACCCAAGTTAAACAATTTAAAGGCAATGCTACCAAATACTAATTGAGTGTATGTAAACTTCTGATCCACTGGGAATGTGATGAAAGAAATAAAAGCTGAAATAAATCATTCTCTCAAATATTATTCTGACATTTCACATTCTTAAAATAAAGTGGTGATCCTAACTGACCTAAGACAGGGCATTTTTATGAAGATTAAATGTCAGGAATTGCGAAAAACTGAGTTTAAATGTATTTAGCTAAGGTGTATGTAAACTTCCGGCAGTGGAGTCACAGAGCATCAGCTGAAATGAGAAGGCTAGTAGATCCTGCATGCGCAGAAATCTCAATTTTTAAGCAACAGCAAGTTGGGTTCCAGAAAATCCAGAACTGCAGCCACTTGGTTACAGAAAAAGTAAAGTGTTGCCATATTGAGAAAAGTTATTTTACTCTTAATGTATCGTTTTGTGCAATAAAACTACTGTACACGTTATGTGAGTGTATGAGCATTTTGTTGAAATTAAATACGAACTACTCTGTGCTGATTGACTTGGTTATTTTTGTATCATTGCAGTTTCCCTTATCTCATTTGAACCAAAACATTATACTTAATTATTGAATCAATCATTATGGAAATGTTTTTAAACTCCAAAGGCCCCATATTGTTAGTTACTTTAACCACAGTGTTAGAAATGGGCTTGACTGTGGTTAACATTTTGTTTCTGTGTGTACAGCAAAGAGTTTCTTATATAAACCTGTATATCCTTTTCTGTAAAATGAGTGTTTGCAGTCAATGAGAACCTGCTGAAATCTGGTGTTGCTGGTGGTAGAGACTGGACCTCTGAAGCGGCTGGCTCCAGATCAGGACCTTAGATCAAGAGCCTTCACTCTTCCTTCCCAAGTCGGAACCAGGATCGAACCACAAGGGACAAAAACTCCACCACCACACAGAACACAACAGGTGGACTGAACAACCTCAGTCCTGGTGGTCATCAGAGAGACAGAGGCTCCAGTCAGGGATCCAGTCTGCAGCCCAGACCCTTCTCTTCACAGTCTCAGTGCAGGGATGAAGCAGGACTTAGGGCTGATAGAGATAGACCCTCCTGTTCCTATGATACAAACATCACAGTATCCATGATGAACAGAACAGGTCACCCTGGGTTTCAGCCTTCACAGAGAGCAGTGGGAGACCCCTCTGGTGGGAGTCTATCAGGAGGTCTGTCTTCTTCAGGGTCTCATCTTTAATATAGATCCTTTCTGTTCAGTGTAAACGCAAGTGGTCCGAGTATGGAAAGTCATGAGGTGAGGAGCATAGCAGAAACTGATATTTTGTTTGGAACTGCTGGCGAGTGAAGATGACAGTGAGGATGAGTGGGTTTGTGGTGAAAAAGGAAGGAAACAACAGAAGTAAAGTTGTCGTGGAAACCCTTAGACTCGTCTTTAGTCTGAGTGAGTGTTTTGGAAATCTGTTTTAAGTCTCGATAGATGTCATGGAATGGGTTGGGTGAAGTGGTGTCAGAGTCACAAGAAGTGGGTTTATTTTTGATTTTTTGTGTGTCTGCGGAGAGGAGGTGTGCATTGTGTCTCAAGAAGATATGAGTGGAATGTTTTGTGTATGGATCTTCAAAGCAGAGCACCTATCAACAGGATTATATCTGGGATGGCGCATAAAGTGTGTACAGATTTAATACCTGAGGAAGTAGGTGGAGTTATTGGAGCAGGTTGACTGACCCGTATGGTAGATTTAATGAAGAAATACACTTAATCCACAATCTCTCCCTCATGTAAAGTTGGGCTATGTGAGATACCCTTTAAGAGCCTACATGCTAAATATTTGGTAAGGTGTCAAGTGTATGCAGACAGGAAGAGTATCGAATGCTAGTGGAGGTTAGATGCACCCGGATCGAGCAAGACAGAATTGGACTGTCCAGCGTGTGTCCTACCTGGAGGCGGTGAGAAGAGTTGAAGGAACAAGTAGAGCTGTAGATGCGTGCATCAGTGAATGTGTGTGTAAAAATGTGTGCTTTGCAGCATTTATTGCAATGGTCATTAACTGCACAGCACAAACGGAGAAGAAATAGGACTAAATTGGCATCATTTTAAGTGCAGCTGAACGTTTTTTGTGGAACTCAGGGATTTGACAGAAGAGGCAGTACAAGTAACCCTATCAACGAAGATACTGCCCTAACAGACTCCTGAGCCTGTGTTGGGATGTGATTTTAATTGTAATGTGACTGAAGGAGGGGGAGTTTTATTTTTTACTTTGTATAATGTCGGTTTTAACCCGTAGTTTACCACCCATACAATAGGTGGCGGCATGCACCTCTAACAGTTGTTTGCGAACCGTCATAAAATCAAAGAAGTTAACGGAAGTTACCAGTTACCGTTACCAAGAACAATTTCCTCTTTTGAATTTGTATGGGTTATTTAGATGTTTATTAACATCATGGAACTCACAATATGACTCATTTAACTAGACAGTATCACATACTAACCTCAGGTAGTCTTTAATTCGCGTTGGAGACGAGACTTGGTTGATTTATGTTATCTAGGTAACGCTAGCAAGCTAGCTGCTAACCTTAGCTAACAATAATGGCTAACAGTAATTGTATGGTTTTTCACACTCAAATAGCCTCCGTCATGGAGGTGCTAGCGAATGCGGCCGTGGCAGAGATCTGTAAACTCGTAGACGACGACTATGCAGTGTTTCGTTTAGAAATAACTCAAAGCCAGAAAGAAAACAGGGGATTACGGAGGAAACTACAGTTACTGGAACTGAAGGTGGCACGGGAGCGGGCAGAGAGGACAATACGAGAGCGTGTCCTCGCTAGTCGTCCAAGTAGTGTCAAAGTCGTCGACCGATACAGAATAGCAAGAGGTACATTTGACAAAAGGCCGCCCGTTCATGCCTGTAGCCCCATTACTCTCTGCATTAGCCAGCAGATCCGACAGGCTTGCTTGCAGCTGCACTAGGTCTAGGTCAGCCATATTTTCTGAGTAGATTAAAACAACGGAGCCGGGGCGAGACATGGCACAGAAAGCATACCTCAATTCAGGGATTAAAAAATGCTTTGTATTCTGAATTGTCCAATTATCCCAATTGTTACACTGAGAGAATTGAAAGACTGCTAGTTTTTCTGGAAAACTGGACTGTTCGTTATCATGCTAGGTAGCAGAAACCACAGCGGCCATTTTGGGAATGGCAGTGTCAGCCAATCAGCTCTTTTGTTGTTCAACGCCATTCCATAATGGCTACTGTTAGCTAGCATGAGGACAAACATGGCAGTTTACTTCACTAGCACTCTTCAATATTCTCTGTGTAACAGTTGGGATAATGGGACAAGATTGTCCAAAGCAGTTCTCAAAAGAAGTACATTTTCTAAACCATATCTCACTCCGGCTCCACATGTCTTAATCTACACAGGAAGTCTGTCAAATCCTAGTGCAGCTGTATATAAGCAGATATGATCTGCTGGCTACCCTCTGCACGTGTTCAGATGTGTTAGCCAGAATTGTGTCTTGGTCAGTTTTTGAATAATAAGCAATAATTCCCCCAATTAATTAGCTATCTTGCGCAAAGACACATGATCATATTCGAACCAGACTCTTATCTGATTATTGATTTACTGCATTTCCTATTTTTTACTCAATGAAAACAATGTGGTACATGGAACACTATACATTGATCAATAAATAGTATATTAAGAAGTTGAGAAGTGTTACCTTGCATTCTTGCCAATTCTAGACAGTGACAAAACTGTCAATAGTGTACAATATAGCATTGACAGTAGCTAACCTAACCGCCTCTTTTCCCCCAATCACTCTCCCAGGTGAAGGACATCTCACTGAAGGCTACAGAAGCATTGTGAAGCCAGCGGGACACAATACATGGAGAGATGACCAACCAATCACTGTTGATGAGGGGAGTGGAAACTCAACCCAGCACATTATCGTGATAGAGGTTAGTGTAATAGTATTACATCAAAATTACAGTACATCAAATGTGTCCAGTTTATTTCAAAAAGGCTCCCCTCAGCTGTTCACTTGCTTACATCCTCATTTATCTGTGAGACTTCAATATTACATTGTTATCCAATTCTACTCATGATACCGGTAATAACTGGGGATGGGCATTTGAAATATTTTCACTATTCAAATAATTATAATTGTATTTAATTGAGACAAAGCCTTTTCATAGTTAAAATAGGCCTATGATTTTTTTCCTTCCAAAATGAATACTGTTGCAAGTATTCGAATACTAACCTCCATTCAGATATTCAAATAACCTCTCCCATTCCTGGTAATAACCTCCTCTCTTCTTATGTCAGTCTGCAGATGCAGAGGATGCAGGTCCTGGGGTCAAGCAGGAGAGGACTGGAGGAGAGGAGGACCCACAACACAGCATTGACATCCAGACTGGAGCAGCGTCTGGAGTGGCGCCCCCTGTAGCCACAGAGGACCTATCCACCCCCAACGCGCCCCAGGCCAAGACATGGCACAGCATCACGGAGGTCAGTGGAACGTGGAATGCCGTCCTTAAGTCAGAGACAGACACCAAGACTTTAACTGTAACACACAGAATCTGACCACAGATCAGACCCATAAAGACTGAGTCTGGGGCCACTAGGCTGTCCTGTTCCCAGCTCAGAGTATTTACCGGTATTTCACGAGAGCCAGAGGACGGTTCATTCCCCTGGAGATGGTGAGGCGTTAGACACTAGTGTTGATGATCTATCTTGTTCTTACACTACAGAGATGGACTCTGGCAACATGCCTGTGGGGTTTAGACACACAGAATGATCTGTCTAGAGGAGAATGGAACTGGTACAATAGTATTGTATACTCTGAAGGGTGCCTAGATTTGAAAGGGTAGGTTGTAGTCTTTGGTAGATGAGATGACTTTGAAAGTGGAGGGTGACGCTCCTCCCACATGGAATGCAGATAGTCACCTAGGAGACGGACACGCACTGCAAATATTTATTAGATTACAGGGGAAGCTTTGAGACAAATCCAAATGTCACGACCCACTCCCCTGTACATGCGTTCAGGGATCGCGATCCAGTGTTCATGCCGATGGCACTTTCCGATTCACACGGCCGTGTCCTTTTCGATCAGGTTTTGAACTCAAATGACAGGGCTCGAGCCCAGGCTCAGGGAGGTCGCGCAACATCAGGGGGTAGTAAAGAGAAACGGTTCCTCTGCATGTTCTGTAACAAAGGCTTTAGCTGCCTTCATTGGGTGGGGATCCACCAGAGGGTCCACACAGGGGTGAAATCCTTCAGCTGTATTCAGAGTTACATGCACTTAGCCCAGGCTTGCATCCTGAAGAGGCACCAGAGGGTCCATACAGGGGAGAAATCCTACAGCTGCACCCAGTGTGAGAAGAGGTTCTCCCGCCAGGATCATCTGAAGATGCACATGAAGGTCCACATGGGAGAGAGGCCGTTCGCCTGTACTCACTGCGGGAAGAGGTTCTCAGAGAGGAGCTATCTCAGGATACACCGGCAGAATTACCATTCCAGTCTATAACATAGAAAGTAACCATTCTGCTCGATAGCTTCTGAGGTTTAGATCAAACCCTGCATTAAAGACAAAGATTAATTTTCTTTGTTGTCAGCAAAACATATCCACTGATGCATTTGGAGTAACAGATTTCAGTATAGAATATTACTGGGTAGAATATTGCATCTATACATTGTGTGATATACAGTGCCTAGTGAAAGTCTACACACACCTTGCACAGTCTTCACATTTTGCTGCCTTAAAATTAAGTCTAAAAAGGGATTAATTCGGATTTAGAAAGTTAAAGTATTGTGGTGGCAACACCTAACCCTGGAACAGTTGTATTCGTCACAAATTATACACATTTTAATGCCAAATACACACCAGAATGACTTTCCAAGAGGTGTTGAGTGATCCTGACTTAAATCTGAGACAATGTTTGAATATTGCTGTCCATCAATTATTCCCAATCCAATGTACTGAATTTGAGCAATATTGACAGGAACAATTAATATACAAGTAAAAGAATAGAAAGACTTGAGTAAATAAGGATAAAGTGTGTGTGTGTGTGTGTGTGTGTGTGTGTGTGTGTGTGTGTGTGTGTGTGTGTGTGTGTGTGTGTGTGTGTGTGTGTGTGTGTGTGTGTGTGTGTGTGTGTGTGTGTGTGTGTGTGTGTGTGTGTTTGACGTACCAGTCAACAGTTTGGACACCTACTCATTCCAAGTTTTTTATTTATTTAGACTATATTCTACATTGTAGAATAATAGTGAAGACATCAAAACTATGAAGTAACACACAAGGAATCATGTAGTAACCTGATGGTTTTTGCGACTGCACTTGAAGGAACTTTAAAAGTTCCGGATTGACTGATTTTCGTGTCTTAAAGTAATGATGGACTGTCGTTTCTTTTTGCTTATTTGAGCTGTTCATGCCATAATATGGACTTGGTCTTTTACCAAATAGGGCTATCTTCTGGAAAACACCCCTACCTTGTCACAACACATCTGACTGGCTCAAACGCATTAAGAAGGAAAGAAATTCCACAAATCAACTTAAGGCACACCTGTTAATTGAAATGCATTCCAGGTGACTACCTCATGAAGCTGATTGAGAAAAGGCCAAGAGTGTGCGAAGAGGTTGCTACTTTGAAGAATCTAAAATATATTTTGATTTGTTTAACACTTTTTGGGTTATTTCATAGTTGTGATGTCTTCACTATTATTCTGTAGAAAATAGTACAAATAAAGAAAAACCCTTGAATGAGTAGGTGTGTCCAAACTTTTGACTGGAACTGTATACGCCAAAAAGGTATTTTACACATTGTGTTTGTATCGTGTAGGCTATGATGTTAAAAAATGCCTATTTCATTACTTCCATTCAACTACCTAATTTTTTTCGCCAGATAGTTTTAATTTGAAAATTAATTCAGTTCATCAGGTTCATGCAGATTTTTAGTTGAGACGTTGTGTGGTTATCATGTTGTGTATTAACGTTTTAATAAACACAAAATGGGACTTTTCATTCTAAGAATTTCATTGAGACTTATTTTAACATACATTACATATGATATGCATACACACAGTGCTTTATAACCAATACACTTACCAAAATAGTTTAGTCAGGTTTGAATGACTTTTGACTTATCATAGCTGACTCATTTTTACCCACAACATCATATTTATGTCCACCATGATGGGTTTAACAACAATGAAGTCATTCTGTTACTACAGTATAGGACTCAAACATAGTGGGGATGGGTAAACACTCCGGCGTCATACTTGCTAACATGAGAAAAAGTTTGAGTTAAACTGTTTCTCTCTCAAAATGCGCATCAGCCAAATAACATTGTTGATTAACTTGCACGTGATAAGAGGGTTAGCCAATTAAAATTGTCCATGTAGTTGGACGTGATCCAACACTTGTTCATTAAACCCAAAGTTTCGCCTCTTCCTCTCTGTGAAAGCATTCTGATAATCAAAGCAACTAGATCACATGCGTTTAACTGACTGGTCATATAATGTAGAGCGTCTCAAACTTTTTTCCCTTTGAAATGTAGAGTGTGAAGGGAATTGCAGCCAACAGCTTGAAGATTAAGAATGAATTTAATAAGTAGCTACGTCTTTCTTCAGCCTTTCAGACAAAGATATTGCATAAGCTATTACACGGACGTGTCCACTTAAATGTAGGCCTACAACCTTTTTATATGCATTTTTATAATGATCAACTTTGTCACATGCATTATTTGACTCGAGGACCAACAGTGGAGCGTTTTTTCCTCTAATAAAAACTTTCTCCCGAGGGGGATCGAAGCTCGCGGCCATCATCTCTCTCCGTCTCTGGGTTTATCACGCAGTCAAGAGGAAATTACAGCAATTTGACAAGAAGACCACGAGCATCTTCAACTTTTTTTTACGATGTACGCGAATATAACTTGTATAATCCTCCTACATCTTTAGTGCTATGAAAGCACATTAATATATGTGAAACGGATAGGCAAAAACTTTTTGGTCATATATGCGAGGTAGTAGCCTAGTCAAGGATGCATCATCATGCAATATTGGGACACAACACTTTACAGACCTAGACCTAGTGGAACAAAATAATCCCTCTGGTGGCCAAATTGACCTATTTTAATTAATGCCATTTGTTTGTGGATAAAAAGTCTAAGGTCTTTGATAGGATGATGTGAAATTTGTTACAGGAAATAATCACTGCCACCTTGTGAGATTAGCGTAAGGATAACATGTGCCAGGTTCTGATCGGACCAGCTAGAATGTAAAGAAAGAGAAAGGGGGATACCTAGTCAGTTGTACAACTAAATGCATTCAACCCAACCCCTCTGAATCAGAGAGGTGCAGGGGGCTGCCTTAAACAACATCCACGTCATCTGCGCCCGGGGAGCAGTTGTATAGCTTTTTATCATGTGCAAGTAAATCAACAATTTTAGTTGGCTGATGCACATTTTGAGACTGAGAAACTGTTTATAATGTTAGCAAGTATGGCCCATCCATGTTGAAAGTGTGTTTATTATCTTTGTGTATGTACCTGAGGGAGTGTATGTCTGTGTAATCTGTATCACCTCTCTCTTCCAGGAGGAGGAGGGTCCAGAGGTGCTGCTGGTGAAGGAGGAGGGGTGTGAGGAGGGTCTGGGGAACCCTGAGGGGACTATAATCATGGAGGACAATCAGACTACACCACCTCCTGAAGCCACAGAGGAACCAGCTGAGCATCACAGGACCACACACAGTCTCACTGAGGTGAGCCCACTGTGAACTACTGTCTGAATGGTATTAGTTCAGGGCCTGTATCCACAAAGCCTCTCAGAGTAGGAGTGCTGATCTAGGATCAGTTTAGCCTTTTAGATCATAATGAATAGGATTATATGGAAAGATCAGCAGTCCTACTCAGACTCTTTGTGGATACGAGCCCAGGTCTTGATAAATGTTGTCTTAAGTGTGGGACCATGCCTTTGAATTTAAAACCATGTAAAACAATCAAATCAACTAACAAGTTTCCATAGTACACATAGCAATCCCTCATTGCCCAATCAGAAGCTGCTCCATAGCAGGATCTCTTGATCCAACATCCTCTCACTCTATCTCTTACAGTCAGTAGACATGGAGGATGGGAAGCCTGATCTGCTACTAGTCAAAGAGGAGACTATAGAAGACGGACCAGAGAGCATTGACCTGCTGAGTGGACTAAAGATGGGGGAGCAAGGTAAGGGAGAAATACATCTGGGTCTTTTTATAAATAATGAGCTCAGAATTGGGATCAAAATTTCAAAATGGTTTGAAACAAAAATATTAATGATTTTCTTGCAGTTCCAGTGTACTTAAAGGAATATATGCAAATTGTCCCTTAATGCCACCTATACAACAGCATAGGCCCAAGACTATACATCCTTTAAGAAGGGTTCATACAGACATTGGAAAGTCAAATTCAAGGACTTTCAGGGACTTTTTTTTCAGGCACTTAATAGTAATTTTCAAGGACCTCAATATTGTACAATTGTATAATTTATATAATTGGAATTATAGGGCCTAATATAGAATCCCCCCACCACCAAAAAGTGTTCCCCCAAAAGTCCTTGTCAATGCATTGATATTCAAATTAGAATTACATTCTAAAATATGAGAATAATGTGGAGTTGCCTGACTAAATAGATTGGTTGCATGCATGGCGGTTTTCCTGTAGCCGATGCAGGCACACATAATAAAGCCGTGAATAGCGGTAGCATCAAACTCAAACTCACCGTTTGAATCTCACCATCAGTTGTTTTTTTATGAAGAGAAAGCGACCAAAAACCAGGTTCCTTTTGTACTGGAAGGATTTGTATGGAAAGACAAGTTGAAGCCAGAATTAGATGTTGTCATCCTCTTAATAACCACACGTGGTTTTACCAAAACAGAGTAGTGCAACACCCTTCAATTGAAGCAGCGGGAAACAAACGCAAGTGGCCACTCACAAAAACGGATCAAAAAAGAAATCAGGGATAATTATAAGGGAGCAGGAGGACTTATAAATTGGCTACAATAATTACAAGGACTTTTCAAGCACCAAATTGAGGAAATGTCTGATTTTCAAGGTAGGCCAATTCCAGTACTTGAATTTCTCAGCTACAAATTAAAGTTCAAGTAGGCTACTTCAAGTCCCTTGTATTATTTAAAATTACAGGTGTAACATGGAAACCAAAATTTATTTGTCATGTCATTACCAGATCATATTGGGATGAAGCCCACTGGGCTGTGTAATGTGTTGTCATTATATCCATAATAATTCATAGGAACAGCTTGGGTGTTGCGCAATAGTCTATCCTTCACAACTGTGTACAGTAGACTTGGTGTAATAGTCTATCCTTCACAATTGTGTACAGTAGACTCGGTGTAATAGTCTATCCTTCACAACTGTGCACAGTAGACTCGGTGTCCAATCTGAGGCACAAAAACATATTAAAACATCAACTCATTACCTTGATGCTTTCTCTGTTAAATTTTACGAGACCCTGCTGTAAATCAAGCAGATGACCAACATCAATTCACTAGGGACATTAGATCCAACGTGGATCCATGCACAACTGTTCACAGGCGTAACAAATGAGACAAATATTCAGAACATTCCTCGCAAACACCTTTTTTTCCAGCACTTGTGCCGATGTTTTATCGCATTTGCTATCACTAACAGCTGTTCATCACTTGAATGTAATTCAAAAAAATTCAGATGACGATGTGTGAAAATATCACAGCATAATTAAACAGCTCGACATCAAATGCGCATCCAACAAGTATTATGTAATTATTGAAGAACCACGTTAATGACAGTATCGACTTAGGTTTTAAGTATCAAGGTAAGGTGACTCATTCGGTTGGAAGCATTTGATTTTGCAATCTTTTTGGGGATTTGTGTCCATAAACTGTTTTCGCCCCGTAACACACGGACACACAAAATGTTACGTAGTTGCACTGTATTTCTGAGATCTCTATACAAAAAACTGTCCAACAGCTAGATAGAGGATTCTTACAGGGTTAAAGTTAGTCTAATATATGATATAATGGCAACACTGCCATAAATTTAAGGACAGAAAATAATGTTTTATGTCACACAGTGTTGGACAAATCCGTCAAGACACAACCCATGAGAAAGGGTTAACAGGTTTTAAATCAACTCTGCAATTTTATTGAATATATACTATATATACAAAAGTAATTGGACAACCCTTCAAATTAGTGGTTTCGGCTATTTCATCAACATCCGTATAAAATCGAGCACACAGGCATGCAATCTCCATAGACAAACATTGGCAGTAGAATGGCCTTACTGAAGAGCTGTGACATTCAACGTGGCAATGTCATAGCATGCCACCTTTCCAACAAGTCAGTTCAACAAATTTCTGCCCTGCTAGAGCTGCCCCGGTCAACTGTAAGTGCTGTTATTGTGAAGTAGAAACGTCTTGGAGCAACAACGGCTGAGCCATGAAGTGGTAGGCCACATAAGCTCACAGAACAGTGCTGAAGCGTGTAGTGTGTAAAAATAGTCTGTTCTCGGTTGCAACACTCACTACCGAGATCCAAACTCCCTCTGGAAGCAACGTCAGCATTATAACTATTAGGCAGGAGCTTCATGAAATGGGTTTCCATGGCGGGCAGCTGCACACAAGCCTAAGATTACCATGCGCAATGCCAAGCGTCGGCTGGAGTGGTGTAAAGCTTGCTGCCATTGGATTCTGGAGCAGTGGAAACGCGTTCTCTGGAGTGATGAATCATGCTTCAACCTCGAAGTCCGACGGATGAATCTGGGTTTGGCGGATGCCAGGAGAACACTACCTGCCCCAATGCATAGTGCCAACTGTAAAGTTTGGTGGAGGAGGAATAATGGTCAGGGGCTGTTTTTCCTGGTTTGGGCTAGGTCCCTTAGTTCCAGTGAAGGGAAATCTAAACGCTACAGCATACAATGACATTCTAGACGATTCTGTGCTTCCAACTTTGTGGCAACAGTTTGGGGAAGGGCCTTTCCTGTTTCAGCATGACAATGCCCCTGTGCACAAAGCGAGGTCCATACAGAAATGGTTTGTCGATCGGTGAGGAAGAATTGACTGGCCTGCACAGTGCCTTGACCTCAACTCCATCGAACACCTTTGGGATGAATTGGAACGCTGACTGCAAGCCAGGCCTAATCGCCCAACATCAGTGCTCGACCTCACTAATGCTCGTGGTTGAATGGAAGCAAGTCCTTGCAGAAATGTTCCAACATCTAGTGGAAAGCCTTCCCAGAAGAGTGGAGGCTGTTATAGCAGCAAAGGGGGACCAATGCCATATTAATGCACATGATTTTGGAATAAGATGTACGAGGAGCAGGTGTCCACATACTTTTGGTCTTGTAGTGTATCTATGCTCCCCCCCTTATACCTTAATGTAATGACACAAAAAAATGTGGCAGATTATTATCAATGTCTTATCAGCAGCTATAACAAGTTGTCTAGCGTAGGAAATCCTCACTGGTACCATAGTTTATAGAAAGACCCACATACAGAACATAATAGATATACTTCAATGGAAATAGTGATGCACCTGGCTATTTAATCAATACAACTTATGTTAACATACAATACAATATAATGTGTGTTTTTGTATGAACTTCACCAGGTAATTGACTCAAACTCCATATGTAGAGTTCTCTGCCAAGTTTGTAAAGTCTACTTTGTAACCTCTTCCTACAGATGGTTGGCTGGAGGCTAACAGAAGAGACTGGGCTGCCATCTTGGAATCTCAGACCCAGATGGGTGCAGCCAAGGGCCCGGGGGACAACATCACTGAGCAGGCCAGGACCAGAGGCGAAATAGTGGAGGTCAGTGGATGGGACAGCATCTTCAACTCTGGGCTGGGGAACAACACTGTTAACCACAACCAGAAACAGACAGTCGAACACAAAACAACATCCGATCTTAGTCTCCATGACAACAGATTGGCTGAGACCAGAGCGGAGCGTAGATTTGGTCTGCAGGGATGGGGATGTGTCGGTTCGCGGCGGGAGAGAATAGACACAGACTCGGCTAGCGATGCTCCGTCCTGCTCCTATAGTTGTGACTCAGAGGGATTGATGGCACCTCAGGTTAACCCCCTAGCAGGTGCTGCCTTCAGCATACCTTCTATAGGATCTATCAACTGGAACATGGACCCTGCGACATCACAGACCCTCCCTGGCATTCGTCCTCCTCACACTCTCCTAATGTTAAACCAGAACTCAGACAATGCCAGTGCCTCAACACTAAATGGCTACACAAGCCCATTGACAAATGACAGTAATAGTAACGCTATCAGTAGATCTGGTGGCAAAGAGAAGCGCTTCCCGTGTTCGTTCTGTGGGAAAGCCTTCAGTTTCCCCAAACAGGTGAAGATCCATCAGAGGATGCACACAGGGGAGAAACCGTTCAGCTGCCACCTGTGCCGGGCCAGTTTTTCAGACTCATCCAACCTGAAGAGGCACCAGAGGGTCCACACAGGGGAGAAACCATACAGCTGCCCTCAGTGTGAGAAGAGGTTCTCCCACCAGCACCAGCTGAAGAGGCACCTGATGGTCCACACAGGAGAGAGGCCATTCTCCTGTATGCACTGCGGGAAGAGATTCTCAGAGAGGAGCTACCTCAGAATACACCAACAGAAAATGCATAAAGCCCATGAATAGTGTATGGTGACATGTAATGTAGTATTAGCTAGTTTGTAGTTTATTCTGTTGGTTTTCGATGTAATACAGAACTGGATGAGGTAAAATGAGGATGATGAAAATGTGTGATGAGGAAGAGTAGATATGATATGGTGATAGTTGGTGTGATGGTGTCTGTAAAAATGCTTCCCTGATGAAATTTGACAACCTTGTCCCGTTTGATGCCAGTGTTTTATAATGAAGCACTGATATTGCCTTAATTCATGTTTATTAATGTAGTGAAGCTGTGTGTAATGTTGAACCTATTTCAAGGCGTTCTAAAATTCAATTTATCAAAGTGAGGGTACCTAATTTACACAAAGGATAAAGTGTTACCATAGGGAGAAAAGTTATTCTGGTCACATGTATCATTTTATGCAATAAAAGTACTGTACTTCACAATATTACAATTTTGTTGAAATTAAATACATATTCAACTCTGTGCTAACTGACTTGGTTATTTTTTTATCGTGGTAGGGACTGAGTTTCCCTTCTCTCAGTCGAACCAAAACATACTTAATTCTTGAATCAACACATGGACAATTTTTATAAACTCCAATGACTCCATATTATTGGGTACTTGAATCACAATATTAGAGATTGTCTTGACTGTGGTAAACATTTTATAATGTTTACAGTAAAGAGATTCTTATATAAACCTTTTCTCTGCTCTTCTGTATATTTTGTGTTTACAGTCTGCAGTCCATGAGGACCTGCTGATATCCGGTGTTGCTGGCGGGAGAGACTGGACCTCTGAAGTGGCTGGTCACAAACCCTGGCCCCGGATCCGAACCCTGGATCAGGAGCCGTCGCTCTTCCTTCGCGAGTCGGAACCAGGACCGAACCACCACCACACAGAACAAAACCAGTGGACAGGTGGAAGTCCTGTTGGTCATCAAAAAGACAGAGGCCCCAAACAGGGATCCAGTCTGCAGCCCAGACCCTTCTCTTCACAGTCTCAGTGCAGGGATGAAGCAGGGCCTGGGGCTGATAGAGATAGACCCTCCTGTTCTCATGATACAAACACCACAGTATCTATGATGAACAGAGCAGGTCACCCTGGGCTTCAGCCTTCACAGAGAGTGGTGGGAGACCCCCCTGGTGGAAGTCTAACAGGAAGTCTGTCTTCTCCAGGATCTTGTCTAATGCCTGGTGAATGGGTTCATAGAAGGCCTGGGCATGGACCTCGTCCTAGCCTTCCTCAGCTGCCGCATGGGTACCCCATGAATACAGACAGTGTCAGGATGGCCGTTCACAACGAGAGTTACCTAGCCTATAACACAGCACCCAATCCCAACAACACCCAAACAATGGCTACAGGTCAAGGAGGGAGCTCAAAGACTCCTGCTTCTACCTCCTCTGGTGTCATTGGGTCACAACGTGGGAGGCCGAGCATTAGGACAGACGCGGACAAGCCGTACGCCTGCCCCACGTGTGGGAAGCGCTTCGCTAGGGCACACTATTTGAGGGAGCACCAGACCGTTCACACCAAGGAGAAGCCCTTCAAGTGCAAACTATGCTACAAGAGCTTCTCCTTCCTGAGTAACCTTACCAGACATCGGAGTGTCCACAACCGGGAGAAATCGTAGCACTGTGGTTTGAGATGTATGTCTGGGATAGTTATCATGTTAAGTGTCTTGGGTTAAGAGGGTAATTAAACCACATACCCTTCATTAACCCTTTAACTGGTAATTTGAAACCGTTTTTAGAGAGAGTAAACCTAGGCTAGAACAGGGAAAGTTGAATATTTACCTTACTGATGTGATTGATGGAATAAAGTCCTAGTATTTTACTATTTTTGCTAACACATTGTTCTTTCTAAACAAGTCTGCTCTCAGCTTAAAAGATACTGATCATAGGAGATATGTGTAATGTAATAAGCTGTACCTTCTTTCAAATAACAGTGCACATACACTTTTTTCATTTAACCATACCCTTTGGTGACTATTTAACAGTCGGATGGCCTGGAGATAGAAGCTGGTTTTCAGTCTCTCGGTCCCAGCTTTGATGCACCTGTACTGTCTCCACCTTCTAGATGGTAGCGGGGTGAACAGGCATCCTTGATGATCTTCCTGTGACATTGGGTGCTGTAGATGTCCTGGAGGGCAGGCAGTGTGCCACTGGTGATGCTTTGGGGCTAACTGCACCACCCTCTAGAGAGCCCTGCGGTTGCGGACAGAGCAATTGCCGTACCAGGCAGTGATACAGGATACTCTCATTGGTGCATCTTTGGGGCCAAGGCAAATTTCTTCAGCCTCATGAGGTTGAAGAAGTGCAACACCACACGGTATATTTCAGGTTGTCAGTGATCTGTATGCCGAAGAACATCGTTTTTTTTAATAGGTCTATTTTTGTGTTTTTGTATCGATGTCTTTTTTTTCTTCCCCTATCCTAAATGCTTTATTTTTTCTATGGTTTACCGCCCTGTACAGTAGGCGGCGGTATGCACCTCTAAAAATGGTTTGCAAACTGCTGTAATACCGAAGAAGAAGTGAACAGTGTCTGATAACATTTTCCACGTTAAGCGTTTTTGGTTATTATTTAGACGTTTATTAACACCATTTAACTGTACAGCATCACATAATTACCTCATAATTCGCGTTGGAGGACTTGGTTGATATATGTTATATGTTGGAACATATGTTCAATGTTTATATGTTATATGATAACGCTAGCTAGCTGCTAACAATGGCTAATTGTATGGTTTTTCACACTGAAATAGCCTCCATCATGGAGGTGCTAGCGAATGCAGCCGTGGCAGACATCTGTAAACTCGTAGACGACGACTATGCAGTGTTTCGTTTGGAAATAACTCAAAGCCAGAAAGAAAACAGGACATTGCGGAGGAAACTACAGCTATTGGAACTGAAGGTAGCACGGGAGCGCATCCTTCCCAGTAGTGTCAAGATCCTCGACCGATACAGAGGAATGGCAAGAGGTACATTTTGCAGAAAGCCGAGGCTGTGGGGCCCTGTCGACCCCTTCCGCTCTGCGCATGTGTGACTTTAGATGTGTTAACCATAATTGGGTCTTGGTCCGTTTTTGAATAGTATGCAATAATTCCCCTGATTATTTAGGTATCTTGCAAAGACAATATAATATTCTAACCAGATTATTGATTAGCTGCATTTGCTATTATTTACTAATTGAAAACAATATGACGCATGAACATAATCAATCGATCTATAAATAGTACATAAATTATGCTTAATGTTACATCCTTGCCAATTCCAGACAGTGAGTACGTTGACATGCACAGTAATAATTCGATATTAAACTGATTATGGCAGTAGGCCTATTATGAAATAATCATGTAAACAGACACTTTATCATAATCGGCATAATGTCCAATCGGTTAAGCATACGCCAATTAAATCATCTGGTTTTCTAAGCAATCTTTAGTATTATTAGAGCATGTAAACACCTTAATCAGCGTTTCAGCTTCACAAGTGAAGTCTGACCGATTGCGTCAATTTGCTTAATTCTGCTGTCAAACTTTTTCATTATGCAATCCAACATTTTTACTGGATATGTGTGCAACAAAAGTTCAACATTCACCTTTTCCTACTAGTTCTGTCAAGTCTATGCATACAATATGATGCATATGTTGGAGATATCCAATGTGTGCACCACACAGAACACTGCAACAGCAATGCTGTGAGGCAAACGATGCGTTCCAATGGGAATGAATGTACTTCTGGTGTCCGAAAACGCAATGGCAATGTCGGTGTAATGGTGGCGTGAGTTCTGAACAACTGAAAGTAGGCATCTTAGAAGTAGTTTTCACATTACAAACTTTATATGTCCGAACTCTGAATCAAATATGCGTTCAAATATGCATTCATACGTTTATTTTTATTGGCAATTTTCTGCATTCATCAGAGTGCCATCAGGTAGTGTGATATCAGATGTGTCCATGTAAAGAGGATTATTAGGGAAATCGTTGTTCTTGCAAAACATGTCTACGTTTTAATCAAACTATTATATTAATCTGTATGGAAGTCCAGAGAGGACATATAAATAAATAATTCCCTCGTTATGTCGATCACAACGACATAACAAAAGTAGTTTTGTAGAGCTCACGAGATATACTATAAATAGGAGTGGACGCATTGATGATAGATTGACAGTGTGGCTGAGGTGATTGCTACACTAAGGGATGGTACATTTCATACCAACATCATGCTTTCATTTGTGTTTGGAGCTCATTATCAGTTTTTAAGTTAGAATGTTAGCAAGCTAAATGTCCCTTACCTTGAGCTAAGAGCTCTTGGGGCATCTAAGTCCTCGTGGGGCATCTATGCCCTGAACGAGCACGTTCCCCCAGGCTGTTTGCCACCCCCAAGACCACAGTCAATCGCATGCAAGCAACAACGCAGCTACAGAGCCTTCAGAAAGTATTCACACCACTTGACTTATTCCATATTTTGTTGTTACAGGCTGCATTTTCTCACGCATCTACACACAATACCCCATAATGACAAAGTGAAAACATGTTTTTAGAAATGTTTGCAAATTTATTGAAAATGTAAATACAGAAATATCTAATTTACATAAGTTTTCACACATCTGAGTCAATACTTTGAAGAAGCACCTTTGGAAGCGATTACAGATGTGAGTCTAAGTCTCTAAGAGCTTTCCACACCTGGATTGTGCATCATTTGCCCATTATTCTTTTCAAAATTCTTCAAGCTCTGTCAAATTGGTTGTTTGTCATTGCTAGAAACCATTTTCAAGTCTTGCCATAGATTTAAGTAGATTCATGTCAAAACTGTAACTCGGCCACTCAGGACATCCACTGTCTTCTTCGTAAGCAACTCCAGTGTAGATTTGGCCTGTTTTAAGTTATTCTCCTGCTGAAAGGTGAATTCATCTCCCAGTGTCTGGTGGATAGCAGACTGAAACAGGTTTTCCTCTTGGATTTTACTTGTGCTTAGCTCCATTACGTTTCTTTTTTTATCCTGAACAACTCCCCAGTCCTTAACAATTACAAGCTTAACCATAACATGATGCACCTACCACTATGTGTGAAAATATGGAGAGTGGTACTCAGTAATGTATTGGATTTGCCCCAAATATAACACAACACTTTCTATTCAGGACAAAAAGTGTATTGCTTTGCCACATTTTTTTCTGTATTATTTAGTGCCTTGTTGCAAACAGGATGCATGTTTTGGCATATTTGTATTCTGTACAGGCTTCCTTCTTTTCACTCTTTCATTTAGGTTAGTATTGTGGAGTAATTACAATGGTGTTGATCCATCCTCAGTTTCTCCTCCTGTAACTCTTTTAAAGTCACCTTTGGCATCATGGTGAAATCTCTGAGTGTTTTCCTTCCTCTCCGGCAACTGAGTTCGGAAGGATGCCTGTATCTTTGTAGTAACTGGGTGTACTGGGTGTACACCATCCAAAGTGTAATTAACTTCACCATGCTCAAAGGGATATTCAATGTCTGCTTTTTTCATTTAATTGTATCTACCAATAGGTGCCCTTCGTTGTGATGCATTGGAAAACCTCCCTGGTCTTTGTGGTTGAATCTGTGTTTGAAATTTACTGCTCGACTGAGGGACCTTACAATTTTCTATATGTATGGGGTACAGAGATTGAGGTAGTCATTTAATAATCATGTTAACTTATGTGACTTGTTAAGCACATTTTTACTCCTGAACTTATTTAGACTTGCCATAACAAAGGGGTTGAATATTTAATGACTCAAGACATATCAGCTTTAAATTTTTGTTAACTTGTAAAAATGTCAAAAACACAATTCCACTTTGACATTACGGGGTATTGTGTGTCGGCCGGTGACAAAAAAAAAATCTAAATTGAATCCATTTCAAATTCAAGCTGTTGCAAAAATGTGGAAAAAGTCAAGGGGTGTGAAGGCACTTTAACTTGTCTAGAAGGCCAGCATCCCGGAGTCGCCTCTTCACTGTTGACGTTGAGACTGGTGTTTTGTGGTTACTATTTAATGAAGATGCCAGTTGAGGACTTGTGAGGCGTCTGTTTCTCAAACTAGACACTCTAATGTACTTGTCCTCTTGCTCAGTTGTGCACCGGGGCCTCCCACTCCTCTTTCTATTCTGGTTAGAGAGAGATTGCACTGTTCTGTGAAGGGAGTAGTACACAGCGTTGTACGAGATCTTCAGTTTCTTGGCAATTTCTCGCATGGAATAGCCTTCATTTCTCAGAACAAGAATAGACTGATGAGTTTCAGAAGAAAGTACTTTGTTTCTGGCCATTTTGATCCTGTAACCGAACCCACAAATGCTGATGCTCCAGATACTCAACTAGTCTAAAGAAGGCCAGTTGTATTGCTTCTTTAATCAGAACAACAGTTTTCAGCTGTGCTAACATAATTGATCATTAGAAAACCATTTTGCAATTATCTTTTCAAAATGATAAACTTGGATTAGCTAACACAACGTGCCATTGGAACACAGGAGTGATGGTTGCTGATAATGGGCCTCTGTTCACCTATGTAAATTTTCATAAGAAATCAGCCATTTCCAGCTACAATAGTCTACAACATTAACAAATGTCTACAATTTGTTGGTAAAACCTTGGATCATTGCTATACTAACTTCCGCGACGCATATAAGGCCCTCCTCCGCCCTCCTTTCGGAAAAGCTGACCACGACTCCATTTTGTTGCTTCCAGCCTACAAACAGAAACTAAAACAGCAAGCTCCCGCGCTCAGGTCTGTTCAACGCCGGTCCGACCAATCTGACTCCACGCTTCAAGACTGCTTCGATCACATGGATTGGGATATGTTCCGCATTGCGTCCAACAACAACATTGACGAATACGCTGATTCGGTGAGCGAGTTCATTAGAAAGTGCATTGACGATGTCGTACCCACAGCAACGATTAAAACATTCCCAAACCAGAAACCGTGGATTGATGGCAGCATTCGCGTGAAACTGAAAGCGCGAACCACTGCTTTTAACCAGGGCAAGGTGACCGGAAACATGACCGAATACAAACAGTGTAGCTATTCCCTCCGCAAGGCAATCAAACAAGCTAAGCGTCAGTAGAGTCGCAATTCAACAGCTCAGACACAAGAGGTATGTGGCAGGGTCTACAGTCAATCACGGATTACAAAAAGAAAACCAGCCCCGTCGCGGACCAGGATGTCTTGCTCCCAGACAGACTAAATAACTTTTTTGCTCGCTTTGAGGACAATACAGTGCCACTGACACGGCCCGCTACCAAAACCTGCGGGCTCTCCTTCACTGCAGCCGAGGTGAGTAAAACATTTAAATGTGTTAACCCTCGCAAGGCTGCAGGCCCAGACGGCATTCCCAGCCGCGTCCTCAGAGCATGCGCAGACCAGCTGGCTGGTGTGTTTAAGGACATATTCAATCAATCCTTATCCCAGTCTGCTGTTCCCACATTGTTCCTGTTCCCAAGAAAGCTAAGGTAACTGAGCTAAACGACTACCGACCCGTAGCACTCACTTCCGTCATCATGAAGTGCTTTGAGAGACTAGTCAAGGACCATATCACCTCCACCCTACCTGACACCCTAGACCCACTCCAATTTGCTTACCGACCCAACAGGTCCACAGACGACGCAATCGCAACCACACTGCACACTGCCCTAACCCATCTGGACAAGAGGAATACCTATGTGAGAATGCTGTTCATCGACTACATCTCAGCATTTAACACCATAGTACCCTCCAAACTCGTCATCAAGCTCGAGACCCTGGGTCTCGACCCCGCCCTGTGCAACTGGGTCCTGGACTTCCTGATGGGCCGCCCCCAGGTGGTGAGGGTAGGTAACAACATCTCCACCCCGCTGATCCTCAACACTGGGGCCCCACAAGGGTGCGTTCTCAGCCCTCTCCTGTACTCCCTGTTCACCCACGACTGCGTGGCCATGCACGCCTCCAACTCAATCATCAAGTTTGCGGACGACACTACAGTGGTAGGCTTGATTACCAACAACGACGAGACGGCCTACAGGGAGGAGGTGAGGGCCCTCGGAGTGTGGTGTCAGGAAAATAACCTCACACTCAACGTCAACAAAACAAAGGAGATGATTGTGGACTTCAGGAAACAGCAGAGGGAGCACCCCCCTATCCACATCGACGGGACAGTAGTGGAGAAGGTGGAAAGTTTTAAGTTCCTCGGTGTACACATCACGGACAAACTGAATTGGTCAACCCACACAGACAGCGTTGTGAAGAAGGCGCAGCAGCGCCTCTTCAACCTCAGGAGGCTGAAGAAATTTGCCTTGTCACCAAAAGCACTCACAAACTTCTACAGATGCACAATCGAGAGCATCCTGTCGGGCTGTATCACCGCCTGGTACGGCAACTGCTCCGCCCACAACCGTAAGGCTCTCCAGAGGGTAGTGAGGTCTGCACAACGCATCACCGGGGGCAAACTACCTGCCCTCCAGGACACCTACACCACCCGATGTCACAGGAAGGCCATAAAGATCATCAAGGACAACAACCACCCGAGCCACTGCCTGTTCACCCCGCTATCATCCAGAAGGCGAGGTCAGTACAGGTGCATCAAAGCAGGGACCGAGAGACTGAAAAACAGCTTCTATCTCAAGGCCATCAGACTGTTAAACAGCCACCACTAACATTTAGTGGCCGCTGCCAACATACTGACTCAACTCCAGCCACTTTAATAATGGGAATTGATGGAAATTATGTAAAAATGTATCACTAGCCACTTTAAACAATGCCACTTAATATAATGTTTACATACCCTACATTACTCATCTCATATGTATATGTATATACTGTACCCTATATCATCTACTGCATCTTGCCATCTTTATGTAATACATGTATCACTAGCCACTTTAAACTATGCCACTTTATGTTTATATACCCTACATTACTCATCTCATATGTATATACTGTACTCTATACCATTTACTGCATCTTGCCTATGCCGTTCTGTACCATCACTCATTCATATATCTTTATGTACATATTCTTTATCCCTTTACACTTGTGTGTATAAGGTAGTAGTTGTGGAATTGTTAGGTTAGATTACTTGTTGGTTATTACTGCATTGTCGGAACTAGAAGCACAAGCATTTCGCTACACTCGCATTAACATCTGCTAACCATGTGTATGTGACAAATAAAATTTGATTTGATTTGATTTTTGCACAATTTGATGTTATTTATTTTTTTTAAATAAAAGAAAAAATAGCTTTTCTTTCAAAAATAAGGACATTTTAAGTGACCACAAACTTTTGAAAGGTAGTGTATGTCCTCTCTGGACTTCCATAAATCTGACTGTCCACAATAATCACATTATTATATTATTGTGTGCATGTAACTGTACTCTGTGTCAAAACGGTCAATAGTGTACAATATAGTGTTGACCATTGACAGTAGCTAACCTAACCACCTCTTTTCCCAAAATCACTCTCTCAGGTGAAGGACATCTCACTGGAGGCTACAGGAGTTTTGTAAAGCCAGCAGGACACAAAACATGGAGAGATGACCAACCAATCACTGTTGATGAGGGGAGTGGAACCTCAACCCAGCACATTATAGTGATCGAGGTTAGTGTAATAGTGTTACATCAAAATGGCCAGTTTATTTCAGAAAGGCTCCCCTCAGCTATTCACTTGCTTACATGTACATCCTCATTTATCTGCCATAGGGGAGCTTGTGAGACTTCCCTATGACATTTTAATCCAATGCTACTCATGTACCGGTATTAACCTCCTCTCTTTCTGTGTCAGTCTGCAGAGGCTGCAGGTCCTGGGGTCAAGCTGGAGAGGTCTGAAGGAGATGGGGACCCACGGCAAAGCAGAGACATCCAGCCTGGAGCAGCTGGAGCGCCCCCTGTAGCCACAGAGGACCCCACCACCGCCCCAGCGTCCCCCAGGACCCGATGCAGCATCATGGAGGTCAGTGGAACGCCGAACGCCGCCCTCAAGTCAGAGACAAACACAGAAACAGAGACTTTAACAGGGCTGGGACGACTGGACTGTCCTGCTCCTCGCTCAGAGTATTTACTTCACGGGAACCTGAGCCCGAGAACAGTTCTGTCCCATCGGGACTCAGGTGATGCGGTACAGACTTGCAATGATCTGTCCTGTTCATATGCTACAGAGACAGAGATGATACCTGCTGACATGCCTGTGGTATTAGATACACAGACTAATCCAATGCGAGGGGACTGGAACCGGTACAGTAGTAGTGTATACTCTGAAGGGTCCCTAGATAAGAAAGGAGAGGGTCTGGTCGTAGATGAGGTGACTGTGAAAGTAGAGGGCGACGCTCCTCTGACATGGAATGCAGACGAGACTCAGTTACGAGGAGGACACTCGCAGGGTAACGCTAATGACTTCTTAGACTACAGGGAAAGCTTAGAGACCAATCTAAATGTTGTGAGCCATTCCCCTTTACACTCACTCAGGGATCGTGACCCAGTGTCCATATCGATGGGGCCTTCTGATTCACACGGCTGCGTCCTTTTTGATCAGGTGCTGAATTCAAACGACAGGACTAGGGCTCAAGCTCAGGGAGGGGGAGCCACATCAGGTAATAGTAAAGTGAAACGGTTCCTCTGCATGTTCTGTAACAAAGGCTTCAGCTGCCTACAGAAGGTGGAGATCCACCAGAGGGTCCACACAGGGGTGAAACCCTACAGCTGTACCCATTGCGATATGCGCTTCGCTGAGGCTGGCAGCCTGAAGAGGCACCAGAGGGTCCACACAGGGGAGAAACCCTTCAGCTGTACCCAGTGTCATATGCGCTTTTCCCACTCGTCCAGCCTGAAGAGGCACCATAGGGTCCACAACCCTACATCTGCCCCCAGTGTGAGAAGAGGTTCTCCCACCAGAACCAGGTGAAACTGCATCTGAAGGTCCACACGGGAGAAAGGCCATTCACCTGTACCCACTGCAGGAAGAGCTTTTCAGAGAGGCGCTACCTCAGGATACACCAGCAGAGTAACCATTCCACTCGATAGCTTCTGACGTTTAGCTCAAACCCTGCATTAAAGACAAAGATTCATTTTTATTGTTGTCACCAGAAAAGACCCACTGATGCATTTGGAATCAAGAGATGAACAGATTTCAGTGTTGAATATTCCTGTGTAGAATATTTCATCAAGACACTGTGATATATATAAGCCTAAAAAGTCTGTCACATATTGTGTTTGTACTGTGTAGGCTATATGATGTTCACAAATGCCTATTTCATTACTTCCATTCAACTACTTTCCCAAGACACTTTTAATGGAAAAATGATTGCGGTTTATCAAATTAATGGAGATTTTTAGTTTAGACGTCTGTGTGGTTTTCATATGGTGTATTTAACACTTGTTTATTTAATAAACACAAAATGGGCCTTTTCATTCTTAGACTTTCATTGCGACTCGTTTTGGCCCTGTACTCCAGCACTTTGGATTTGAAAATGACTGAGGTTAATATGTAGACTTTCAGCTTTAATTTGAGCATATGTATTTTCATCCATATAACCTTTTAGAAGTTTCAGCACTTTTTGTACATAGTCCCCCCTTTTTAGAGGACTAAAAGTATTGTAAATTCACTTAAGTGTATTGAAGTAGTCAAGTTTAGTATTTGGTCCTATATTCAATGATTACATCAAGCTTGTGACTCTACAAAGTTATGAGATGCATTTGCTGTTTGTTTTGTTTGTTTCAGATTATTTGATGCGTCTTTCACTCATTGTTCAAGATTCATTCAGGATTATCTGTAATCATGGTAGCATCCGCATTAATATATACAGTTGAAGTCGGAAGTTTACATACATTTAAACTCAGTTTCACAATTCCTGACATTTAATCCTAGTAAAAATTCCCTGTCTTTAGGTCAGTTAGGATCACCACTTTATTTTAAGAATGTGAAATGTCAGAAAAATGGTAGAGAGAATGATTTATTTCAGCTTTTATTTCTTTCATCACATTCCCAGTGGGTCAGAAGTTTACATACACTCAATTAGAATTTGGTAGCATTGCCTTTAAATTGTTTAACTTGGGTCAAACATTTCAGGTAGCCTTCCACAGGCTTCCCACAATAAGTTGGGTGAATTTTGGCCCATTCCTCCTGACAGAGCTGGTGTAACTGAGTCAGGTTTGTAGGCCTCCTTGCTCGCACACTCTTTTTTCAGTTCTACCCACACATTTTCTATAGGATTGAGGTCAGGGCTTTGTGGTGGCCACTCCAATACCTTGACTTTGTTGTCCTTAAGCCATTTTGCCACAACTTATGGAAGTATGCTTGGGGTGATTGTCCATTTGGAAGATCCATTTGCGACCAAGCTTTAACTTCCTGACTGATGTCTTGAGATGCTGCTTCAATATATCCACATAATTGTCCTGTCTTATGATGCCATCTATTTTGTGAAGTGCACCAGTCCCTCCTGCAGCAAAGCACCCCCACAACATGATGCTGCCACCCTCGTGCTTCACGGTTGGGATGGTGTTCTTTGGCTTGCAAGCCTTCCCTTTTTCCTCCAAACATAACGATGGTCATTATGGCCAAACAGTTCTACTTTTGTTTCATCAGACCAGAGGACATTTCTCCAAAAAGTACGATCTTTGTACCCATGTGCAGTTGCAAACCGTAGTCTGGCTTTTTTGTGGCGGTTTTTGAGCAGTGGCTTCTTCCTTGCTGAGCGGCCTTTCATGTTATGTCGATATAGGACTCGTTTTACTGTGGATATAGATACTTTTGTACCTGTTTCCTCCAGCATCTTCACAAGTTATTTTGCTGTTGTTCTGGAATTGATTTGCACTTTTCGCACCAAAGTATGTTCATCTCTAGGAGACAGAACGCGTCTTCTTCCTGAGCGGTATGACGGCTGCGTGGTCCCATGGTGTTTATACTTGTGTGCTATTGTTTGTACAGATGAATGTGGTACCTTCAGGCATTTGGAAATTGCTCCCAAGGATGAACCAGACTTGTGGAGGTCTACAATTTTTTTCTGAGGTCAAGCAAAGAGGCACTGAGTTTGAAGGTAGGCCTTGAAATGCATCCACAGGTACACCTCCAATTGACTCAAATGATGTCAATTAGCTTATCAGAAGCTTCTAAATCCATGACATCATTTTCTGAAATTTTCCAAGCTGTTTAAAGGCACAGTCAACTTAGTGTATGTAACCTTCCGACCCACTGGAATTGTGATACAGTGAATTATAAGTGAAATAATCTGTCTGCAAACAATTGTTGGGAAAATTACGTGTCATGCACAAAGCAGATGTCCTAACCGACTTGCCAAAACTATAGTTTGTTAACAAGAAATTTGTGGAGTGGTTGAAAAATTTGTTTTTATGACTCCAACCTAATTGTACGTAAACTTCCGACTTCAACTGTAAGTGTTTAGAAACATTCTATTCTTATTTACAATAAAAGTGACTCCAAAATGACGCCCTACATTATTTACCATTCATTTCTATTGGGTGCAAAATAATTTGAAAAATAACCAAAACAAACAACAAATACATCCAAGTTTGTAGTTACAAGCTCGATGTAGTCATTGCGTGCTAGGAATATGGGACCAAATACAAAAATTACAAAAGTGAATTTGTCCCAATACTTTTGGTCCCCTAAAATGGCGGGACTATGTACAAACAGTGCTGTAATTTCTAAACGGTTTGCCCGATATGGATGGAAATACCCTCTAATTAAATCTGTCGGTCTGCACGCTCATTGTCATTTTGTCATTTCAAATCCAAAGTGCTGGAGTACAGAGCCATAACAACAGAATTGTCACTGTCCCAATACTTTTGGAGCTCCGTGTACATCACATATAATCTCACCCTATTCTGCATACACCAAACAGCGCTTTAGAACCAATATACACAAAATGGGACTTTTTTATTTTATCTTGTCTCATCGCTGCAGCTCCCCAACGGGTTCAGGAGGCGAAGGTAGAATCATGCGTCCTCCGAAACGTGACCCGCCAAACCGCGCTTCTTAACACCCGCCCGCTTAACCCGGAAGCCAGCTGCACCTATGTGTCAGAGGAAACACAGTTCAACTGACTACCGAGATCAGCCTGCAGGCGCCCGGCCCGCCACAAGGAGTCGCTAGAGCACGATGAGCCAAGTAAAGCCCCCTCGGCCAAACCCTCCCCTAATCCGACGATACTGGGCCAATTGTGCGCCGCCCTATGGGACTCCCGATCACGGACAGTTGTGATACGCCTCTAGAACTGCGCCACTCGGGAGGCCAAAATGGGACTTTTCATTCGAAGACTTTCATTGAGACTCTTTTAGACCCACACACTAACAAACACCTACTGTATACGTCGAAATAGTTTAGTCAGGTTTGTCTGATGATTACTTTTGACTTAATCATAGCTGACTCATATTTACCCACAACAACATATTTATGTCCACCATGATTGGTTTAACAACAATGAAGTCATTCTGTAACTACAGTTTAGGACTCAGATGTAGTGGGGATGGGTAAACACGATGTTGAAAGTGTGTTTATTATCTGTGTGTATGTACCTAAGGGAGTGTATGTCTGTGTAATCTGTATTACCTCTCTCTTCCAGGAGGAGGAGGGTCCAGAGGTGCTGCTGGTGAAGGAGGAGGGGTTTGAGGAGGGTCTGCGGAACCTTAAGGGGACCATGGGCATTGGAGGACAACCAGACTACACCTCCTCCTGAACCCACAGAGTATAGGACCACACAGTATCACTGAGGTGAGCCCACCCAGGTCTTGATTACGTTTGTCTTAAGTGTGTGACCATGCTTTTGAATGATCAAATCATTAAAGTGTCAAGTAATCAACTCAAATCAAATTGTATTTGTCACATGCTTCGTAAATAAGCATGTGTCATAGACAAACAGTGAAATGCTTACTTACGGACCCTTCCCGACAATGCAGAGAGAAAAATAAAAGAATAACTAGAATGTACTCATAGTACTCATTGCAATCCCTCATTGCCCAATCAGAAGATGCTCCATAGCAGGGTGCTGATATCACATTTCTTGATCCATCATCCTCTCACTCTGTATCTCTTACAGTAAGTAGACATGGAGGATGGGAAGCCTGATCTGCTGCTGGTCAAAGAGGAGACAATAGAAGATGGACCAGAGAGCATTGACCTGTTGAGTGGACTAAAGATGGGGGAGCAAGGTAATGGAGAAATACATATAGCCTACATACAGTAATAGATCTTCAATGGGAATAGTGATGCGCTTGGTTGTTTTTTTTGTTCATTTTCTTCATTAATGAAATTAATACAACTTAAGTTAAAATATAAAAACACACATAATGTATGAACTTGACCAGGTAATTTATTTAAAAATATTTCCCTCTACAATGTTTGTAAAGTCTATTTTGTAATTTCTTCCTGCAGGTGGTTGGCTGGAGGCTAACAGAGGAGACTGGGCGGCCATCTTGGATTCCCAGACCCAAGAGCTTGGGGGACGACCGAGCAGGCCAGGACCAGAGGCGGCATAGTGGAAGTCAGTGGATTCGATATCATCTTCAACTCTGGGCTGGGGAACAACACTATTAACCACAACCAGAAACAGACAGTCGAACACAAAACAACAACCGAACTTAGTCTCCATGACAACAGACTGGCTGAGACCAGGGCGAGACGAATATTTGGTTTCCATGGATGGGGAGGTGTCCGTAAGACAACAGGCACAGTCTCGGCTAGCGATGCTCCGTCCTGCTCCTATATTTGTGATTCAGAGAGACTAATGGCGCCTCAGGTGAAACCCCCTAACAGATGCTGCCTTCAGCCTGCCTTCTATAGGATCTATCAACTGGAACATGGACCCTGTGACAACACAGACACTCCCTGGCCTTTGTCCTCCTCACAGTCTCTTAATGTTAAACCAGACCTCAGACAATGCCAGTGCCTCAACACTAAATGGCTACACAAGCCCATTGACAAATGATAGTAGTAGTAATGCTATCAGTAGATCCGGTGGCAAAGAGAAGCGCTTCCTGAAACCTTTAGTTTCCCCAAACAGGTGGAGATCCATCAGAGAATGCACACTCGTACAGCCTGTAGAGTCCAAACGGGACAAATCCCGACGCTGCCCCAGTGTGAGAATAGGTTCTCCCACCATTACCAGCTGAAGATGCACCTGAAGGGCCACACAGGAGAAAGGCTGTTCGCCTGTACGCACTGCGGGAAGAGGTTCTCAAAGAGGAGTTATCTCAGGATACACCAACATAAACTGCATACGGCCCATGTATAGTGACATGTAATGTAGTCCTAGTTAGTTTGTTTGTAGTTAATTCTATTTGTTTTGGATGTAGTAGGGAACTGGATGATGAGAACTGAGGTAAGAATGAGTATGATGAGGCAGAGTAGATGATATGGTGATGGATGGGGTCTGTAAAAATACTTCACTGATGAAGAGTGACAAACTTAGTCCCTTTAGGTTGATACTGGTGTTTTATAGTGAGGTAAGGATAGTGCCTTAATGCATGTTTACTTGGCAGGAAGATGTGTGTAATGTTGAACTTTTTCCAAAGTATTTTATAATTAATTTAATCAAAGCGAGGGTACCAAATTTACAGAAATATAGTGTTACCGTAGTGAGAAGTTAATCTACTTTGAAATAAAAGTACTGTACTTCAAAGTTATGAGTGTATGATTATTTTGTTGAAATCAAATACAAAATTGACTCTGTGCTGACTGACTTGGTTATTTTTGTATCATTACAGGGACTGAGTTTCCCTTATCTCAGTCGAACCAAAACATTATACTTCATTCTTGAATCAACACATATGGACATTTTTTATAATGAACTCCAATGGATCCATATTGTTGGGTACTTGAATCACAATGTTAGAGATGGGCTTGATTGTGGTTCACATTTCATAATATCAAGTTTCTGTGTGTTACAGTAAAGTTTCTTATATAAACCTTTATGCTCTTCTGTACAATATGTTTGTAGTCTGCATTCCACGAAGACCTGCAGGTATCCAGTGTTACTGGTGGAAGAGACAGGACCTCTGAGTTGGCTGGTTACAAACCCTGGCCCCAGATCAGGACCCTGGTAGAGAAGCCTTCGCTCTTCCTTCCTTGGCAATTTCTCACGTGGAATAGCCTTAATTTCTCAGAACAAGAATAGACTGACGAGTTTCAGAAGAAAGTACTTTGTTTCTGGCCATTTTGAGCCTGTAACCGAACCCACAAATGCTGATGCTCCAGATACTCAACTAGTCTAAAGAAGGCCAGTTGTATTGCTTCTTTAATCAGAACAACAGTTTTCAGCTGTGCTAACATAATTGCAAACGGGTTTTCTAATGATCAGTTAGCTTTTTAAAATGATAAACCTGGATTAGCTAACACAACGTGCCATTGGAACACAGAAGTGACGGTTGCTGATAATGGGCCTCTGTACGCTTATGTAGATATTCCATATAAAAGCAGGCATTTCCAGCTACAATAGTACTTTACAACATTAACAATGTCTACATGTCACGAATCCCGTTTCCTGAGTCTGGTTTTTGCCTGTGTTCTGTTCTGGAGTGTTTTTCCGGTGTCCTGGAACGCACCCTGTCTGGTTGCCGGGCGTTTTAGCTAGTTGGGAGATCTCAGATTACCCGCACCTGTATCCCATCAGCTATCTGTGCACCTGGTCCTGATCATCATCTCTCCTCTTCATAAGCCCGGACCTGACATCCATTCCCTGCCGGATCGTTAGCCATAAACAGTATGTTGTGCCAGCGTATCAGCCTCCAGCTTGATAGTATTTGTTTTGTTGTTTTGTACGTCTTGCTTGCCTTAAACTTAACCCCGTTTGTTCTGTCTTCAGTTATTCACCCGGATCACTTACCCCATTCCTGCCTGGTCGTCGTCGGCTTCCGCTACTCCTTTGGACCCACCTATTCACTCCCATCAACTCACCACCGCTGCCCGTTACGCTACCTGGATATTTCTACACCTTCATATTCACTTGTAAATAAATACTCACCTTCTTCCTACTCTCCTTGTCCTGGTCTGCTTCTGGGTTCGATTTTGAAAGAACGTGACACTACACTGTATTTCTGATCAATTTGATGTTATTTTAGTGGACAAAAAATATGCCTTTCAAAAACAAGGACATTTCTAAGTGACCCCAAAGTTTTGAACGGTAGTGTAAATATAAATATTTTTTGGTGGGGGCTTGCTTGTTTTGCATGTTATTTTGGCATTAATACGTGTCACATATCAGTTTGCAAACAATGTAAAATAATAAAGCTGCATACACACCTGGTCTCTTTTTTGTTTTCTTGAGTAAGGCAGCTCCAAAATGCAGGTGTTTCAGCCTAGCTCAGTGCTTTCTGTGGTGTTGGGGCGAGCCAGCAGAAAATAGGAGCATTGCGCCATGAATGGCTCAGTGTTCTGTCACTCATGGGGACAATACCTCATCGCCAAGTTTAAGTCCTTTGTAAGGGTAGACATCCAAACACAATTGAACATGAATTTCTCTTTAGGCCTCTTAAACTTTTTGGATTTGGTGAACATTTTATTAAAGTAATACGCATTTTTTACAAAGATATAAATAGTTCTGTGCTACTAAACCTTAATACTTCCAAAAGATTTAGTATCAACAGAGGTTTACGACAGGGATGCCCAATTTTGCCATTTTTATTCATTTTGGTTGTGGAACTTCTATCTCTAGATATTCTGAATGATGCAAATTTGTATGGCTTAACCATTTTTAACAAAGAAATCAAAATTTTCCAACTGGCTGATGATACTACTCTTTTCTTAAGAGACAAAGACCAGGTCGCCCTTAATGCTATAACTGCATTTTCTATTGCATCACGATTAATGCTGAATGTTTCTAAATGTGAAATCTTATGTTTATTTGACTCTGATAATAAAGAAATTGAAAATATTCCTGTAAAGGTATGTGTTAAATATTTAGGAATACATCTGTCAAAAAACCACTTAGTCAGACAACATTTGAATTTCTCTCCTAAAATTAAGAGAACTAAAAATATATTTAATAATTGGCTACAAAGAGATCTTTCTATACTTGGGAGAGTACTTCTGTCCAAGGCAGAGGGACTGTCTCGTTTTGTGTACCCCTCATTATCGTTATGTGTAAATCCAGCTACTTGTAAAGAGATCAATAAGACCTTTCTTAACTTCATCTGGAAAAATAAGTCTCACAAACTAAAAAAATATGTCCTTTCTAACAAAAGAGCTGAAGGCGGTCTAGAAGTGTTGGACTTTGTTGACATAAATAACACTTTCAAGATAAACTGGTTGAAAAAATGTTTGCTCGATACTGATTCAATATGGTATTTCATTCCAAATAATGTGTTTAATAAATTGGGAGGTCTTCAATTTTTACTGAAATGTAATTATATTCCTGAAAGATTACCTGCTAAATTGGCTAGGTTTCATCAACAAGCTTTACTGGCCTGGAAAATATGTTTCCTGCACAATTTTTCCCCTCATAAAGCTCTTTTGTGGAATAATTCAGACATAACTGTAAGGAATAAGTCATTGTTCTACCCCAGCTGGCATGAGAGGAATATTGACTTTGTTCTTGATATTTTCGACAACAAGGGTAATATTCTCACATATGAACAATTTATAACATTGAAAGAGTTTCCAATACCTTTCAGAGAGTTTATTTCTGTGATCAAAGCCGTTCCCAGTGGTCTAACTACACTTATGAAAAGTCATCTTAATTTTGGGAATGATCACAAAGTTTATCCAGAACTCAGATTGGAAGGCGTGGGCTTACTTGAGAAATCTTGTTGTAATAAATATATAAGACAAATTCTTCATTCACAAAACCAACTTACACCGAGAGGAAAGTTTTTCTGGAACATGCTTATTCCTGACATTGTCTGGAAAAATGCATGGTTAAGGCCTTACAAATACTGTATACCAAACAGTTAAGGAAGTGCACTTCAAAATGTTACATAAGATATATCCATGTAATTCTATGATTTCCAAATTTGTGGCTATTGATGATATCTGCGTTTTCTGTGAAAAAGAAGGTGAGAATCTGTCTCACTTGTTCTTTGAATGTAAATTTGTGTCAGAATTTGGGGAAAACCTTGCAAAGTACTTATTTAACATTATGAACACTGCATATAATTTTAACATAAAATATATATGTTACTATTGCAATGATAACAAAACCACTGAAATGATTGTTAATTTTTTTATTCTTGTTGCCAAATACTTTATACACAAACAAAAATTCCAAAATTCTATACCAAAATAACAAATTTTTCTGATTGAATTTAATTATCTTATTAAAACACTAACCCTAGTGAATAACAACAAGAATAACATCTTCATGAATCATTATAATAAGATATTTTCAGAGTGAATATAATTGCACTTAAATTGTTTATTTTTTGTATTTTATTTGTATTTATATTTTTTGTATGTTTGAGCATTGTTAATACCTGTGTTTGGTTTGCTAGACATGTTTGATGTAGCAATGTAAGTTGATTTTTGTATTATGAATAAAATACATTTATTAAAAATAAAAAAAAGATTAAAAAAAGGGTAGACATCCAAAATGTCTGCCTTTTGGGTCCTGCCATAGAGTTATAGTACCAGTGCCCTTCCAAGAAGGCTCAATGTTATTGGCCACAGATAAAGTTACATCAAATCACATTATATGTACTGTAGCTTTGATTGGACTGAACATGTCAACATCTTACTTTCAAAGTCTTAGCTAGCAGTCATCATCATGAATCAAGTCGACAATCTACTGGCAAATCATTTTCAACCCTTGTCATATGAAGTTAAATAACGAAGAGAAATTCAAGATAAAATATATCAGTGCTCATCGGCCATTGGAGATAAAGATTACACAACAAGTTGGAAAACACAACAATGAGTTGTTTAGAAGGAATCAGTGGCTAACTGCAAGCATTGCAAAGCAACTACTAACGTTAGCCTGCTATTCAATGGAGTGGCTGTGAATGCTAGACTTTGATGACAAAATTTGCCCACAAAGGACTGCCGCGCCAGCTTCACAAGATGAGTCCAAAAATGTCTTGTATGCTGCTGAATAAATGATGTAATATGCAAGGGAGTTATGTATACTGTAGCTAAGAAAGTATTACTAAGTATATCCTGTGTAGTAAGCTGTTAGTAGCCCATGTGCCTCACCCTAATAATTTGGTCTATTTTCACCAACGAGGTATTGTACACACTAACGTTCGTCGTTAAGGGTAGACCAAGGCGCAGCGTGATTTGGGTTCATCATACTTTATTTAAATGTGAACCAGCGAAAAAAAACAATAAACAACGAACGAAAAGCTTCGTCGTGCAGAATACATGCAACCATACAAAGACAAAATCCCACAACTGAATGTGGGAAAAAGGGCTGCCTAAGTATGATCCCCAATCAAAGACAACGATAGACAGCTGCCTCTGATTGGGAACCATACTAAGCCAACAAAGAAAAAGAAAACATAGATATACATAAACTAGAGTACCCACCCTAGTCACACCCTGACCTAACCAAAATATAGAGAATAAACAGGGATCTCTAAGGTCAGTGTGTGACACACACATTGTTCGTGGCCTGTGTGTTGTGTGCTTGTTTTGTACAGCTTTGACAGTGCTACTGATAGCAGTGGTGGCGCTTAGCTAGCACGTGCAAATTCAGCACACACAACATTCTATAATAGAATTGTGCTATTTGACACGTCAAATTAAAAGCTTATTTAACACGTCAAGTAGTGTTATATGACGTGTATCTTTTTTGACACGCAAAGACCCAAACGGCGTCCAATGTGCCTCACCCTAATATTTTGGTCTATTTTCACCTCTTAATTTCACCTACTGTTCTAACTTGGTGGTGCACATGTAGCCTATAACCTGTTTTAGATAAATGCAATCATTGAATATTGTAAGAGCTTTCATTGTCTGTTTATATGCCCCTTTATTTATCCTACAGTTCTGACTTGTTGTACAGGGAGTACATTGTAAGAACGGCCCATGTTCTGAATTCTGTTGCTGTACATTTCAAAAGTGCTGAACAAATAGTTGTATTGACTACGTCAGTCGTCGCTCGCTCATTAATATCTTCATCGAAATTATGGATTGCCTCTTATCCACTTGTCATCCCCTTATGCCATAGTTTGTACATCTCAATTGTCAGTAGAAACCACATTTGTTTAAGCAAGTCAGCCATATCAGCTATGTTTTTTTAAAGGCAGTAAATGAGGCTGAATTAACTGTTTCGCTGCTAGACAAGGCTCTGCTGAAATCCAGGTGTAGCAGTGGTAAGATGTTGGAACTGCTGTTGGGACTCTGCTGTTGGGACAGCTTTATGTAGTCCCTAACAATTTGTGGGCACTGTTTGTCACCGTTATAGTGCATTTAATGTATTGTTTAGTGTTGTGTTGTGTAGTAGCTTTGCTGGTGTAACAGGTGTAAAATATACTTTATGTATTTCACCCCGAAAATCCCTCATATTTATTTTTATTTATTATTTTAAAGTTATTTTGAGATGTATTACACTACTTACAAGAGTGAATTATTTTGTATTTATTTTCTGAATTGTGTTAATGCTGTGATGTCATCAACAGGAGCCATGTTTTTACTCCGTTTGCTCAGAGCGTGATGAGGAGAGGTACAGTTGAAGTCGGAAGTTTACATACACTTAGGTTGTAAACTTTCTAATTTCAATAGCTCCTTGGTCATGTCACCTACTGACTTAAAACAAGGTTCGGAATGTCCACTGACTACCCTTATATAGTCAGTGGACTATAGTTATTCGATTGTACTGGATGTAATACATATTAGCATTTTTCATACATTCATAAGTGTAATATTTTTTTTATGACATACTGTGAAAAATGACATGCTGGCTCTGTCACTTTCAGACATGCGCAGAGCAGACTGAAAGGGGAAGGGTAGCTCTTGACTTGAACCACAGGGGTTCTCTGTAAAGAGAGAGTAATCCAAAAGGCACAGACACACCCCTTGACTTTCAATTGGCACTCTTGATCTGTATGTATTCTCTCCCCTTTCTGATTGGTCTCCGTGGTGCTTAGTCAATGGGAACTCTGTTGCAGGCCCCATCACAAAGTTTTTACACAGTCTGGCTGTCTGACTAAAGTGCCAGAGGTATGAGGAGATACATCCTCCTTTGTATTTATGGGAACAAATATTTCCTAACACTTTGGATCCTATTCTTGGTCAATTAGAAGACACAATGCGTCAATGCAAAAAAATTACTTACTGTCCATGAGTAACTTCAACCTTGTGGGTCTGTGGGTGTTTGGGCCAATAAAGTGCCAACTCAATTCTACCACTGACTAGTCTCTCATGCCCCTATGAACGGGGACACAGGGCAATAGTTTTTAATCTAAACCAGCCCTTTTTTACTGGAGTACACTAACCCCTAATTGGGGCTCTTTTCTTGACACATAGTAGCAGTTTACCAGATAAGAAGTCAAGAAGATCAAAAAGTAGCTTGTTGTAAGGGTGTATTACTTCCTGTGCTGGCCCCATTGTCATATCCATTCTGGATTCTGAGTGGTAAAATCATAGCTGAAAAATGCCTCTGTATGTGTATACTGTATGTGGGAATGTCTTATGTCCGTACTATATGCTACTTTTATTATTCTCCTATAAATGGTTCAGTGCCTATAATTTAGGCTGTGTGTAGAATTGGGCATAATGGAAATTACCTCTACTAGATTATAGTGATAAGGAAATCAGACTACAGGTTTGGCCTGTGTATTCATTTGCCTACAACTAATCAGAATTCCATTATGTTTACATCAAAAAATGAGAAGATCTTGACATGGAAAAGACGACTGGGCGGACATAAAGTGGAAAGGAGGGGAAATAACTCACACCATGCAGCAGGACACCTTCAGCTGCAAGGTCTTTGTAATGCAGGTTTGATAGTTATATTTTCAATAATGAATGGTAAGCTGTTATGTGACAATTAGGTCAAAAACTTTATTTTGCTTTTTGGTGTAGATGGCCAAGGAAGTTGCACAGAACTTCCCCAACATCCCCTCCCAAATTGATATAGAATCTTCACAAAAACACATGGAGCAACTGCGAAAAGAAATGGCTTGAGGATATACTAAAAATGTCTGATATGTAATGACATTTAATTCAAAGTAAATGTAAATTCTTTATTTTTATGTAGTTGTGTGGAACAGCCATATGTTCAGTTCATGCCTATGATTTCAGAGTTCAACAAAGCCAACAACTGCTTCATGTGTGCCACTGATAAAGAACCTGGATGTGGCCCAAAGACTGACTAGTAACTTTATTTAACATGTTTATAATCTTTTGACAACAGTGACGGCATGTAAGACAATTTATGATATAACACAATGGATGGCTAATTTGTTATACTGCATTGATATTTGATATTATTTATAACATGTTACGCTTTGTTTTGTTTTAGATTTAATGTTTTGCATGCCAACGGTGGTTCCATGTGCTGTGCCTAGGAATGAAGGCAAAAGAGTTGAACAGAGTGAACAGAACTGGAAGTGCTGTCTTTGTTGTTGAAAATGTATGCTATACCCCATCCACACTGAAGAGGCTCTGAAATGTACATCAACCAGGGATAAAGAGAAAGTTAACACTGTGAAATGTTTCATACTTATTTGAAGTAAAGTGTCTGTTGACATGTTGGAAAAGATTAAAGGTCTACAATTTCTGTCAATATTCCATTTTTATTAATTGATTTTATGGCCACCATTACTGGGGTAACATGTTCAGTATATTTATTGACCAGCAAACCCACTGCAGCCTACCTTACTAGCTCACTCTCCATCCCTACTTTGAACAATTAATAGCATGACTCTCGTATTTTGCCCTTTTCCTTTATGGTTGATATTAACGATGAAAGGAGATATTATCTGTCTCTCTCCTATTGTGTACCGCTGTTAAATACTGTGGCAAAATAAAAAACAGAGAAAATAAGTACTTAGAACTAGCAATTATTATAGATAAATATGAAAGGGTAAACAACACTGGAATGAACCCCCTAATTGTCAAACTAATATTAATGTACAACAATATAGAAGATACAGGTTATGCAATATGGGTGTATATCCACCTCACGCTTCTTAGGTGTGTAATTGACATGACCAAGGAGCTATTGAAATGTAAAACTAAGAAAAATGTACGTTACACTGCTTGATTTCACAGTACACAAACAAGAGTGTGCAATATATAAGGCTAGTCCGTGGACATTCTGAAGTTTGTTTGAGTCAGTAGGTCACATGAACAAGGAGCTATTGAAATTTGAAAGTTTGAAAAATTCATGTAAAACGTGAGATGAAAATGGACAAACCAAAGGGTGTGCAATATAGAAGGGTAGTCAGTGGACATTCTGAACCTTGTTTGAGTCAAGTAGGTCACATGACCAAGGAGCTACTGACATTCGAATGTTAAAAAAGTTTGTACTTTGTTTACGCTCCCTAACTAATTCAACTATGAATACAAAATGCTGCTCACATTTACACATGTTTATTAGCTTTGGAACGCGAATTAATGTCCAGATCGTGAAAATAAGACCTGTGCAATGTTGTGCGCAACTTTCCCAACATCATGACACTTATTTGGAGTCTTTGGCTCAAGTGGTTTGAAAGCGCGAATATCCATCGAATATCCAACTTTAAACTGTCTTTACCTCGGTCGATAGCTTTGTTGCGGGAGAGGGTCTCTGTCAGGTGCAGACAGCATGAGTTTTCTGATGATTTTCTTACGGGTATTCTGCACTGTCTTTTGTCAGACACATATACTTGTATGGGAGTCCACAGACGGCAGCATTAACTTTAGCCTTGTATTTTTACCCATTCCATCCAGTCGTTAAAAGAGAGACAATCGGCAGAATTGTGTCCAGAGCCTCGTCTTCCATCTACACCTCACCAGAACACAACGCAGAAAGGTACCGGTACAGAGCCGGTTACACTGGCATGCATCTAACATTTTTTGTTATGTTTGTCCCACCAAGATTTACATAATAAAATCGCCACTGGCCAAGGTTTCACTGGGAGCCCCCCAGTGAGCAGGTCTGAAGAGAGATCCAGAGAGGGTGAGTTTTAGTAAGGTAGGATTGGTTATGGTTATTAATTGTCTGCACTGATGAGCGTAAATCCCAGAAAATAGATGTGGTAGTGGCAGCAGCTGTTGGCCTGTAGTAGGATCTGGTAGGACAAAATTATTAGTATAAAGTTGTATATGTGTAGCGTTAGATAGTGGTGAGATTTATTTTCCCCCTTCTTTTCTGTGACATATTGTGCAATTCACACTCCGACCTGTAAAAGTCAGCAACAGCGTCAAGTCTGCCGGAAACTCGCAGGAAGATGAAGTAAACGGAAGCAGAGAGGAGTCGAAGCGAAAGGATTTACGCCGCCCAAAATCGGTCCTCGTGAGATAAGGTTTAGGGGTGTCGAAATACGTGAGACTTATTCAATCGAATATAAGTTTCGTAATGTTTAGGCTATTATAAATGTACTGATATAAGTGGACGCACGTGGAATTCAGGCAACTGATAAATACGACCTAGTTGTATATAATCTTTACGGAAATGAAGTGTCCAAAAACAATTTCCACGTTCGCGTTTTTATTGTTATTTAGGCGTGTATTAACACCCAACTAAAATTATTACTAATTTAACTGCATAGCATCACATACTTAATTCGCATTAGAGACAGAACTTGGTTGATAGATGTTATCTAGGTAACACTGGCTAGCTGCTAACAATGGCTAACTGTATGGTTTTTCACAATCAAATAGCCTCCATCATGGAGGTGTTAGCGAATGCAGCCGTGGCAGAGATCTGTAAACTCGTAGACGACGACTATGCAGTGTTTCGTTTGGAAATAACTCAAAGCCAGAAAGAAAACAGGACATTGCGGAGGAAACTACTGGAACTGAAGGTGGCACGGGAGCGCGCAGAGAGGACAATGCGAGAGCGCGTCCTCGCCAGTCGGCCCAGTATCAAGATCCTTGACCGATACAGAGGAATAGCAAGAGGTAGGTCAGTTTTTGGATAGTATGCAATAATTCCCCTGATTACTTAGCTATCTTGCGCAAAGACAAAATTATAATATTCTTGATTTACTGCATTTCCTATTTACTCATTTAAAACAATGTGATGCATCAAACATAATACATTGATCAATAAATAATATTTCAAGAAGTTATGCAAAGTGTTAGCTTACATCCTTGCCAACTCTAGACAGTGTCAATAGTATACAGCATACCAATAACTGTCAACAGTGTATAATATAGTATTGACAGTAGCTAAACAATCTGCTTCTTTTCCTCCAATTACTCTCTCAGGTGAAGGACATCTCCCTGGAGGCCACAGGAACTTAGTGAAGCCATCGGGACAAAATACATTGAGAGATGACCAACCAATCACTGTTGATGAGGGGAATGGAACCTCAACCCAGCACATTATCATGATAGAGGTTAGTGTAATAGTGTTGAATAAAACATTAGTTACTTTGATGCCCCTTTATTTCAGAAAGGCTCCCCTCACCTATTCACTTGCTTACATGTACATTCTCATCATAGGTGCGCTTGTAAGACTTCCGAACGACATTGTTATCTAATTCAACTCATGTACCGGTAATAACCACCTCTCTTCTTGTGTCAGTCTGCAGAGGCTGCAGGTCCTGGGGTCAAGCAGGAGAGGTCTGAAGGAGAGGAGAACACACTGCACATTAGGGACATCCAGACTGGATTGGCTGGAGCGCCCCCTGTAGCCACGGACGAACCCGACACCGCCCCAGCGCAGCCCAAGACCCGACGCAGCGTGACGGAGGTCAGTGGAACGCTGAACGCCGTCCTCAAGTCAGAGACAGACACAGAGACTTTAACTGTAACACACAGGCTTTTACACACAGGATCTGACCAAATGTTGGACCCAGAGAGACTGGGGCTGGGGAGACTGGGCTGCCCTCCTGCTCCCGCCTCAGAGTATTTACTTTATGGAAACCCGAGCCCGAGGACAGTTCATTCCCATTCGGACTCAGGTGGCACGTCAGAGACTGGTAATGATCCTTCTTGTTCTTACACTTCAGAGATGGACCCTAGCAACATTCCCTTGGGTTTAGAGGCACAGACTGATCTGTCTAGACGGGACTGGAACCGGTGCAGTAGAAGTGTATACTCTGAAGGGTGCCTATATAAGGCAGGGGAGGGTATGGCCGTAGATGAAGTGACTGTGAAAGTGGAGGGCGACATTCCTCCCACATGGAATGCAGATAGTCTCCTAGGAGATGGACACTCACAGGGCAGAGATTTCTTAGATTACAGGGAAAGCTTGGAGACAAATCCAAATGTCGCTACCCACTACCCTTTACACACGCTCAGGGATCGCGACCCTTTGTCCACGTCGATAGGGCCTTCTGATTCACATGGCAGCGTCCTCTTCGATCAGGCATTGAACTCAAACGACAGGACTAGAGCCCAGGCTCAGAGAGGGGAAGCTACATCAGGCAATAGTAAAGATAAACGGTTCCTCTGCATGTTCTGTAACAAAGGCTTCAGCTGCCCCCAGAAGGTGGAGATCCACCAGAGGGTACACACGGGGGAGAAACCCTACAGCTGTACCCAGTGTCACATGCGCTTCACCCAGGCTGGCAACCTGAAGAGGCACCAGAGGGTGCACACTGGGGAGAAACCCTATAGCTGTACCCAGTGCCACATGCGCTTCGCCCAGGCCGGTCACTTGAAGATGCACCTGAAGGTCCACACGGGAGAGCGGCCGTTCACTTGTACGCACTGCGGGAAGAGGTTTTCAGAGAGGAGCTACCTCAGGATACACCAGCAGAAAAAACACTCCACTCTATAACATAGAAATTAACCATTCCACTCGATAGCTTCTGAGGTTTAGAATAACAGGAGTAACAGATTTCGGTGTTGAATATTCCTGGGTAGAATGTTGCATCCAGACATTGTGTGATATATAAGCCTACAAATCTGTTACATATTGTGTTTGTACTGTGTAGGCTATATGATGTTCACAAATGCCCATTTGATTACTTCCATTAAACTACTTAATTTTTTCCCCAAGACACTTTTAATGAGAAAATGAATGCAGTGTATCAAGTTCATGCCTAATTTTTTGTTGATGTATGTGTGGTTTTCTTATGGTGTATTGAAGTTGTTTGTTTAATAAACACACAATTGGACTTTTAATTTTAAGACTTTAATTGAGACTCTTTAGTATACATCACATCTGTATTCACCTGACAGCGCTTTATAACCATGTACTTACTAAATATACCCACACACTTACAAATAGCTACTGTACACGTCAAAATAGTTTAGTCAGGTTTGTCTGATGACTTTTGACTTATCATAGCTGACTTATATTTTCCCACAACATCACATTTATGTCCACCATGGTCTGTTTAACAACAATGAAGTCATTCTATAATATGACTACAGTGTAGGATTCATGACGTGGAGATTGAGGAGGGTCCAGAGGTGCTGCTGGTGAAGGAGGAGGGGTGTGTGGAGGGTCTGGGGAACCCTGGGGGGACCATGGTCATGGAGGACAACCAGACTACACCTCCTGAACCCACAGAGGAACCAGCTGAGCAGCACAGGACCTCTCACAGTCTCACTGTGAACTACTGTCTGAATGGTATTAGGTCAGGGACTGTATCCACAAAGCCTATCAGAGTAGGATTGCTGATCTAGGATCAGTTTTGTCTTTTAGATCGTAATGAATAAGACCTGATCCTCAATCAGCACTTTTACTCAGACTCTTTGCGCTGGGCCCGTATCCACAAAGCATCTCAGAAAAGGTCCTAAGAATCCTATAAGAACTTTTTTTTAAGACTTAAAAAACTCCCTGCACAGAGTATTTTATTTATTTTGTTACCCCTTTTTCGTGGTATCCAATTGGTAGTTATAGTCTTGTCTCATCGCTGCAACTCCCGTACGGACTCGGGAGAGGCGAAGGTGGAGAGCTGTGCGTCCTCCAAAACCCGTCCCAACGAAGCCACATTGCTTCTTGACACAATGCCCGTTTAACCCGGAAGGCAGCCGCACCAATGTGTCTGAGGAAACACCGTAAGTACACCTGGCAGTGGTGGGCCGTCAGGGCCAGCAAGGCCTTCTCTGCTGGCCTAAACATCATCAGAATATATATATTTTTTAAATATATTTTCCCACAAATATGTATTAAATTATTCCCCAGAGTAAGAATTATACTCTTCATTTCATAGCTTTCCTCTTGGTTGCACTGCTTCCAGCCCCAGGTTGAGATTTGGAGGGCTGGTCTTTCTGTTAGATCTTTTATCCAATCATATTCAGCCATCATGTGTTGCCAGGGGTCTAAAATCTGCCCTCAGGCCTTCAGAATCAACAGTGCGGGCGCTTGTAGCTTAAAGTGAATGGAAATGAAAATTTAGTGTCAACCAATCAGCTTTAGAGTTGGCTATTGTACGCCTGCTGGCTGGCTCCAGTGTTACACAGGAGCCAGCTAGCAGGCGTAGTGCGTGCACGTCTTTTGATTGGATTACCAATATTGAGAAGCAGGTCCTATGGGCAGGTCTATGCAGATCCTCAGAACTAGGAAACTGAATTTGATAAACGAATTAATTTGCGTACGACTAAGCTGTTTTTTCAACCCACAATGGCGGAAGGAGGAGAAGATATCGATTTGGTCGAGGATATAATTATAACGCCATTCTCAAGACGAACTTTTCAAGAAAAGTTAGACATTGTAAGGAGAGGTCGCCCGACGCCGATGCTACAAAGCCTGTCACAGGCGGGAAAGGGGTTCGTTCGCCACTTTCAAAGTTCCAACTACACGCGCTATCAATGGCTCACAGGCTCCGAGAAGCACTGCAAACTGTACTGCTGGGAATGCCTATTATTTGCAAGTGATCGATTTGGTGTTTGGAGCCACACTGGCTTTGCAAACTTGAGTTGTCTAACCAAGGCAGCAACGAGACACCAAAGTACGGCTGGGCACTTACAAGCAATGGTGCTTTTGAAAACTTTTGGGGACACCCGAGTGGATCTACAGCTCAATGAACAATCGCGCAGGGCAACGGAGCTGCACAATGAAAAGGTGAAGAAAAATAGGGAAATATTGAAAAGACTCATTGATTGTGTCATGTTTTTGGGTAAACAGGAACTTTCTTTTAGGGGACACGATGAAAGTGCTGACTCCACAAACAAAGGGAACTACGTGGAGCTTCTTTCTTTTCTTTCTGAAAGCAACACAGATTTACAATACCACCTGTCCACTAACAAAGTGTTCATTGGGACGTCCGGCAAAATACAAAATGACCTAATTTATGCTATTGCTGAAGTGATGGGAGAAGAGATCAAAATGGAGATTAAAAAAGCTCCCTTTGTTGCTGTTATGGTGGACGAGACAACAGATGTGGGAAATGCAGCACAGCTCTCACTCGTCCTGCGTTATGTGACGGACACAGGAGTCAAGGAGCGATTTATCCGATTTGAAGATGTGACAAGCGGCAAGCGAGCTGATGACATTGCCGCTCTTATTTTCCGTTTCTTGGAGGAAAATGAATGTAGTCTGGATAAAGTTGTGGCACAGTGTTTTGATGGCGCAGCAGTCATGGCATCTGGACTCAATGGGGTGCAGGCTAAAGTTAAGGAGAGGGCACCGATGGCCTTATTCATTCACTGCTATGCACATCGACTAAATTTAGTACTGACTCAAGGAGCTTCAAAGCTTAAAGAATGCAAGGTCTTCTTTGCCAACCTCAATGGCCTTGCAGCATTTTTCTCACGATCCCCTAAGCGCACGCAACTGCTGGATGACATCTGCAAGCGTCGTCTTCCTAAGGTTGCACCAACGAGGTGGCAATATACATCTAGATTGGTCAATGCAGTCTTTGAAAAGAGAGTTGCTCTAAAGGAGCTGTTTAACCACTTACTGGAACATCATGATGACCATGACGGGGATACTGTGCTTATGGCTGATGGATTTAATGCACGTTTGGATGATTTTGAGTTTTGTTTTTTTGCTTGAAACATTCAATGGGATTTTTAATTATTCGGATGTGCTTTTTGGAATTCTACAGAAACAAACTTTGGATGTACAATTCTGCCTGACAAGGGTGAACGAGTTTTGTGACACAATTGAGCGAGAGAGGTGCAGGTTCTGTCACGATCGTCTTGATAAGAGAGATTGGACCAAGGTGCAGCGTGTGAGAAATACATCTTCCTTTTAATATTGATGACGAAGACGTAACACGAAAAGAAACACTCTTACAAAAAAACTAACAAAACAAACAAACGACCGTGAAGCTATGAACGTAGTGCACACACAGGCTACAAACGTATAACATAGACAATTACCCACAACAGCTAAAGCCTATGGCTGCCTTAAATATGGCTCCCAATCAGAGACAACAATAACCAGCTGTCTCTAATTGAGAACCCATTCAGGCAACCATAGACTTTCCTAGACACCTACACACAACACTAAACCATCTACTCTCCTTAACCCTCTAAACCATACAACACCCTAGACAATACAAAAACACATACTTCCCCATGTCACACCCTGACCTAACTAAAATAATAATGAGAACAAAGATAACTAAGGCCAGGGTGTGACATAACCCCCCCCTTAAGGTGCGAACTCCGGGCGCACCAGCATAAAGTCTAGGGGAGGGTCTGGGTGGGCGTCTGTCCACGGTGGCGGCTCTGGCACTGGTCGTGGTCCCCACCCCACCATAGTCACTACCCGCTTTCGTAGCCTCCTCCAACTGACCACCCGCCAACTTAACCCCACTGGAATAAGGGGCAGTACCAGGATAAGGGGCAGCACCAGGATAAGGGGCAGCTCCGGACTGAGGGACGGCAGCTCCGGACTGAGGGACGGATCCTGGCTGGATGGTGGATCCTGGCTGGATGACGGCTCTGGCGGATCCTGGCTGGATGACGGCTCTGGCGGATCCTGGCTGGATGACGGCTCTGGCGGATCCTGGCTGGACGGCTCATGGCTGGCTGACGGATCTGGCTGCTCATGGCTGGCTGACGGATCTGGCTGCTCATGGCTGGCTGACGGATCTGGCTGCTCATGGCTGGCTGACGGATCTGGCTGCTCATGGCTGGCTGACGGATCTGGCTGCTCATGGCTGGCTGACGGATCTGGCTGCTCATGGCTGGCTGACGGATCTGGCTGCTCATGGCTGGCTGACGGATCTGGACGCTCATGGCTGGCTGACGGCTCTGGACGCTCATGGCTGGCTGACGGCTCTGGACGCTCATGGCTGGCTGACGGCTCTGGACGCTCATGGCTGGTTGGCGGCTCTGGCAGATCCTGTCTGGTTGGCGGCTCTGGCAGATCCTGTCTGGTTGGCGGCTCTGGCAGATCCTGTCTGGTTGGCGGCTCTGGCAGATCCTGTCTGGTTGGCGGCTCTGGCAGATCCTGTCTGGTTGGCGGCTCTGGCAGATCCTGACTGACGAATGGCTCTAGCGGCTCGGGACAGACGGATGGCTCAGACGGCACTGGGCAGACGGATGGCTCAGATGGCGCTGGGGAGACGGATGGCTCAGATGGCGCTGGGAAGACGGATGGCTCAGATGGCGCTGGGGAGACGGATGGCTCAGATGGCGCTGGGGAGACGGATGGCTCAGATGGCGCTGGGGAGACGGATGGCTCAGATGGCGCTGGGGAGACGGATGGCTCAGATGGCGCTGGAGAGACGGATGGCTCAGATGGCGCTGGGCAGACGGATGGCTCTGGCCGGATGAGACGCACTGTAGGCCTGGTGTGTGGTGCCGGAACTGGAGGCACCGGGCTAAGGACACGCACCTTCAGGCTAGTGCGGGGAGAAGGAACAGGGCATACTGGACCCTGGGAGCGCACATTAGGCCTAGTGCGTGGTGCCGGAACTGGTGGTACCGGACTGGGGACACGCATCTCAGGGCTAGTGCGGGGAGCAGCAACAGGACGCACAGGACTCTGGGGACACACAGGAGGCTTGGTGTGTGGTGTAGGCACTGGTGGTAAAGGGCTGGAGACACGCACCATAGGGCTAGTGCGTGGAGGAGGCACTGGTGGTACTGGGTTGGGGCGGGGAGGTGGCGCCGGAAATACCGGACCGTGCAGGCGTACTGGCTCCCTTGAGCACTGAGCCTGCCCAACCTTACCTGGTTGTATGCTCCCCGTCGCCCGACCAGTGCGGGGAGGTGGAATAACCCGCACCTGGCTATGTAGGCGAACCGGGGACACCATGCGTAAGGCTGGTGCCATGTAAGCCGGCCCGAGGAGACGCACTGGTGGCCAGATGCGTTGGGCCGGCTTCATGACATCCGGCTCAACGCTCAATCTAGCCCGGCCGATACGTGGAGCTGGAATGTACCGAACCGGGCTATGCACGCGTACAGGAGACACCATGCGCTCTACTGCGTAACACGGTGTCTGCCCGTACTCTCGCTCTCCACGGTAAGTACAGGGAGTAGGCGCAGGTCTCCTACCTGACTTCGCCACACTCCCTTTAAGGCCCCCCCCAAGACATTTTTGGGTATTACTCACGGGCTTCCAGCCTTGCTTCCTTGCTGCCTCCTCATATCGCCTCCTCTCGGCTTTCGCTGCCTCCAGCTCTTCACGAGGGAGGCGATATTCTCCCGGTTGTACCCAAGGTCCCTTTCCATCCAGTATCTCCTCCCATGTCCATGAATCCTGTGTAGGTGGGTCCTGTTGCCGCTTGACACGCCGCTTGGTCCTGGATTGGTGGGTAATTCTGTCACGATCGTCTTGATAAGAGAGATTGGACCAAGGCGCAGCGTGTGAGAAATACATCTTCCTTTTAATATTGATGACGAAGACGTAACACGAAAAGAAACACTCTTACAAAAAAACTAACAAAACAAACAAACGACCGTGAAGCTATGAACGTAGTGCACACACATGCTACAAACGTATAACATAGACAATTACCCACAACAGCTAAAGCCTATGGCTGCCTTAAATATGGCTCCCAATCAGAGACAACAATAACCAGCTGTCTCTAATTGAGAACCCATTCAGGCAACCATAGACTTTCCTAGACACCTACACACAACACTAAACCATCTACTCTCCTTAACCCTCTAAACCATACAACACCCTAGACAATACAAAAACACATACTTCCCCATGTCACACCCTGACCTAACTAAAATAATAATGAGAACAAAGATAACTAAGGCCAGGGTGTGACAGGTTCAGTCAAATCTACGATGACACAGCGCGCATCTCAAGTTCACCCAGCGCACGCAGAGGCTAAGCACAAGGAGACCCTCGCACATACTATCAACAACTCCACAGCAATATTCTGGACAACATTCTTTGCCAGATACGAAACAGGTTTCAAGACCACGAAAAATTAATGTTTCTCTCCCTCCTGGACCCCCGGCACTTTCAGACCTACCGGAAAAAATTCCCGCAAACAGCCTTCTCCAGCTTAACAGAGAGTCACGGAACACTGTTCGACCTATCCAAGCTAAAAACAGAACTGACTGTAATGTATGCTATGACTGATTTTGAAGGGAAAAGTCCCTCTGATCTCCTTGATTTCCTTAAGCAGAAAAATCTGAATGAGGACATGGGGCAACTTTACACATTGGCATGTGTGACAGTGACTATCCCTGTGTCCACGGCTTCTGTCGAGCGGTCATTCTCGGCCTTAAAGCGAATCAAAACGTATTCCAGAAATGCTACTGGACAGACTCGGCTTTCAGCATTAGCCTCCATGTCGATAGAAAAGGACTTATTGGTGGAACTAAAACGCACAGATAGACTGTACAACAGAGTCATTGAAGTCTTCTTGAGGAAAGAAAGGAGGAAGGATTTTGTGTTCAAATAATCAGTCTTTGGTGAGTAGGCATACAATGCATGTTATTTTTTATTAAATGTGTATGTATGTTTCGCATTTTATTTCGTTAATATTAAATATCCTATATATTAACAAAATAAAATGGCAAATAGCCTATGTTGCAAATTATTTGTTTTCTTTCTTTTATTTTCAGTGAATAGTTATGTGTCTTTATCATCACGGTGAAACTGCTTTGGGTGCGACAATGCGCTGTTTAGTGAACACACTGTATTTATTTTTTGGGGGACTTAAAGCTCAAAGTTCGTGGACCAGAAATGGATAGAAGAAGAATATTAATATAACTCTGTTGCACTCGACTATGTTCTTGCCTATTAGTTGAACTGTACTGTATTGTACTCTTCCCCTGCAATTCTCTGAATAAAAATGTCAATTTCAAGGTGACGCAACGCCTGGTTATACTGCGTTTCTGTAATAAGAGGTGGATTAATTCGGGTGGGACTGTGTAGGACCTCACTGAAGGCCCAGGCCCCAGGCCCACGGCACGCTACTGACACCTGGTGACCGTGTCAGCGTGCACTACGCCTGGCCCGCCACAGGAGTCGCTAGTGCGCGATGGGACAAGAACATCCCTGCAGGACAAACCCTCCCCTAAATCGGACGACGCTGGGCCATTTGTGCGCCACCCCATGGGTCTCCCGGCCGCGGCCGTCTGCGACAGAGCCTGGACTCTAACCCCGAATCTCTAGTGGCACACCTTAGACCACTGTGCTACTCGGGAGGCCTAAGAGTAGGTTTTAAGATTATGTTAAGACACTGCCCAGACAAACTCTTGAACCAGGAGTAAAATCGACTCATAAAAGTTTCTCAGCTGGTAATCACGACAGTTTGAGGTACCGCAAAGGAAAGATAGTGATGATGCTCATTGAAATTGTTGAAAATGATGGGGAATAACCAATCGCGATGAGGTATCGCGCGCTGTGAACTCTGTAGCACGTTTCCGACAACCACTGTGAATGTGACTGTGCATCAAATGTTGCGATGGTAAAACGCTTGATATCATTTTCACCTGACAAGATCACTTTTCCTTCTCTTTATTATCGCCTAATAAATTTATGTTGGCCTGCATAACCTTTTTTTAACCTTTTTTTTTTTTTTTTTTTACAATTACCGTTATATCAACACACTCGTCACTCCTGTTTGACAATTGTAAATTGCTTTGGCACAGTAGGAATCAAGTCACTTGCCGATAATGTTGTATACAATGTTGCCTACAACATTTAAGGTCTATTAAAGGTCTATTATTTTAATTTAACCACAACCAAAGTTAACATAAGCCCTAGATGCCTTCAATTGCCCAATTTATGGGCATGCTCAATTTAAGCAGATTTTTTTAACAACGTGATATTGCGCTCCAAATGGATAACTTGAAATAACATAATGTAGGTAACTAAATAATAATAACACTGCTACATTAATGTGGATGCTACCATGATGAGTGAAAAAGTTAGAGGCATAAATACCCCCCCCCCCCCCCCCCCCATTATGCTAACCTCCCCTGTTATTGGTAAGAGGTTGCATGTCGTATGATCTTTGTGCATTTGTAACTTTCTCACTCATCATTATTCACGATTCATTCAGGACTATCCGTAATCATGGCAGCATCCACATTAATGTAACAGTGTCCATAAACATATTCTATTCTTACTTACAACAAAAGTGACTCCAAAATGACACAATACATGATTTACCATTCATTTCTATTGGGCACAACTTAATCTGTCTGTTGCCTCATAAAACATTTGATTTCAAATCCAAAATGCTGGAGTAGGCTATACACCAAAGTTTAAGCTTCACTGTCCAAATAAATACATAGGGGAGTGTACATCACCATGTCACTGTGATAAGAGCCAATTTATGCTTGATCTGAAAATGTGGTCGGAGGTGCCGTATGGATGGTGTGACGCAATTGCGGAGCCTCCTGAGGCACGCTGAAGCCAAATTGATCTCTGTACCACATCGACGTGCGCCTCTCAAATTGTGTAACAATGTGGAGGGCTCCGTATAGCGCCGCATTGTCATGATTGGTTGACGGTAGGTGAGAGCGGGATGTCTAAAATAAACACAAACTCACAACAGCTCTGTGTTGCTTGGTGAAGTGCAAGAAGTATGAATGCCCTGACTTCTGCAGAGGCCATATCACTGTAAATGCTGCGCGGTCAATGCAGATGTCGGTTTGACCATACAGCACCTTTTAGTCTACAGTCCTTGACCTCAAGCTGTTTGCAGTAAATTGCCTATAAGCTACCTTCAGGTCATGTGATGAATGAGGTGAAATATGAACTAAAGTGCACATGTACTTGTTATTCCAGACTCTACAAACTGGGTCAGAGTATGCCATCTGTTTACTTCTGTTTAGGACTGTAAATAACCACATACCCACATTAACCCTTTGTTAACTTGTCATTTGAAACAGGCTTGTGTAAATGCCTGTTTTTAGAGAGACAGTAAACCTAATATTTACCTTACTGAGGTGATGCAGATGGAATAAAGTATTTATATTATTTTCAACTATATTCTTGCTAACACACTGTTCTTTCTAAACAAGTCTGCTCTGCGCTGGCAAGATATTGATCATGAATAGGAGATTTGATGTCTAATGTAATAAGCAGGAGAGTATTTAAAAGAACAGCGCACATGATATAACCTTTTCATTTAGCCACACCCTTTGAACGATGATGCCTATCAATAACATCCCATAGAGATCCCACTAAATTACTAAAGGGGCTTTGTCATAAATCCAAAAAATTGTAGAATGGATCGAAATGGCAGCCATGTTGGTCAGGGAGAAATCCAAACCAATCGAATTGGAATGATTGGCAGTAGGGGCATAATCCTGATTTTGTTTATACAGGAAAATAAAAGGCATGTGATATAAAAAATTGTATAATAGAATTCTTGTCAACATAAAATATTGTCATAATTATAAGTACAGTTTATGTAAACAGACCATAAATGTCTCAAGTTGTGTTTTCTTGGAAAGCTGTGAGTGCTATTATACGATAGTATATCAGTACTTGTTGCATTTACATTTACTTGTTGCACTTGTCTATGTCCTATCATCAACTGATTTCAGCCAGTGTATGGTATATTGGCAGTTAATTTGAAAAATTGATCGAATTATTCCTCTAAGTTAGCTATCAAACATGCAGTGCAGATACATTTTTCAAATTCATTATTTTAACCAATATTTTATCACAGCACTGGCAAGGCATGGTTGACCAACTCCCTGACAGAAATGGCTGACCTTTATCCCATCACAGGCAAAGTCAAAATTGGCTATATGGTAAAGATTCATGAAAACAAAAATGTGCTTTTTGGTTTTAATTTAAGGTTAGACATTAGGTTAGCAGTGTGGTTAACGTTAAGTTTAAAATCGCATTTTAATAAAATACATTGTAGAAATGGGCGGGGTTTATGACTTTGTGGCTGTGGTAACGACCCCATAAGAAGGTTTATGTCCTTTCTAGTACCGGTATTCGAATTCCTAAATCTATGTAACATCCTTTCTCGCCAGTGTAAACGGAAGTGAACAGTGTCGAAGAACATTTTACACGTTAGTGGTTTTATTGTTGTTATTTAGACGTTTATTTACCCGCACAGCATCACATATGTACCCCATGCAGTCTTTAATTCGCGTATCTTGGTAACACTAGCTAGCTGCTAACGTTAGTTAACAATGGCTAACTGTATGGTTATTCAAACTCAAATAGCCTCCATCATGGAGGTGCTAGCGAATGCAGCTGTGGCAGATATATGTAAACTCGTAGACGACGACTATGCAGTGTTTCGTTTGGAAATAACTCAAAGCCAGAAAGAAAACAGGATATTGCGGAGGAAACTACAGCTACTGGAACTGAAGGTGGCACGGGAGCGCGCAGAGAGGACAATACGAGAGCGCGTACTCGCCAGTCGTCCAAGTAGTGTCAAGATCCTTGACCGATACAGAGGAATAGCAAGAGGTACGTTTTGCAGAAGGCTGATGCTGCGCGGCCTAAGCTGTTAATATGTACAGTAGCTCCACTGGTGGAAAAAGTACCCCGTTGTCATACTTGAGTAAAAGTAAAGATACTTAATAGAAAATGACTCAAGTAAAAGTCACCCAGTAAAATACTACTTGAGTAAAAGTCTTAAAGTATTTGGTTTTAAATATACTTAAGTACTTTACACCACTGAGTGGCTCGGTGCCTGTCGTCGTGGTTTGCCTCTGCGAATGTGTTCAGATGTAGATTGTAACACCAGATGTGATTTAAGTAACAACAACAAAAATAATGGTATACAGGCATTATACTGGGAGTTACAGGTTTGCCTATATAAAGCAGAGATTTTCCTGCTAACCTGGTCTTGGCAATACTATCTTCGTTCTCAATTGGTGGAAACAGGAGTCTACTAAAATGTCTGTGTCCAGTGGCAGGGGCTACGTTTGAATGTAGAAAATGCTCCATTATTAAAAATAAATAAATGTTTTGCTCCATTTTGTAATCCATCAATTTGTGCGCCGCCATCTTGTCTATTTCAATTCTTCTCTCATTGATGAGACAGGTGTCTGTCATGAAGCACTTTGGGGTGGACCCCCACCTGTCTCGATCAAGGAGAGAAGATTTGAAATACACAAGTTGTCGGAGTACACATTCTTGGATTAGTTCATGAGTACTTCATGGAGTCTTTGACACATTTTCTAAATTCAAATGAACCGCCTGCAACTGGACACTGACATTTTATGACACTCTTTCCACAAATTGAGAACGAAGATAGTATTGCCAATACCAGCTTAGTTAAAACATCTCTGCCGACGTTTTGCATAGCCAGACCTGTAACTCCCAGTACAATGGATGCCAAAATGTTAGGGTTAAATCACATTATCTGGTGTTAAAATCTGTAGCTAATAATTCCCCTGACTACTTAGCCATCTTGGGCTAAGACACCACATTCTAACCAGATTCTTGATTTACTGCATTTCCTATTACTCAATGAAAAAAAATGTGATGCATGGAACATGATAAATGTATCAATAAATAGTATATCAAGGAGTTATGAGAAGTGTTATCTTACATCCTGGCCAATTCTATACAGTGTCAAAACTGTCAATAGTGTACATTATAGCATTGACAGTAGCTAACCTAACCACCTCTTTTCCCCCAATCACTCTCTCAGGTGAAGGACATCTCACTGGAGGCCACAGGAGCTTTGTGAAGCCAGCAGGACACAATACATGGAGAGATGACCAACCAATCACTGTTGATGAGGGGAATGGAACCTCAACCCAGCATGTTATCATGATAGAGGTTAGTGTAATAGTGTTGCATAAAAAATGTGTTACTTGGTAAATCAAATGTGGCCTGTTTATTTCAGAAAGTCTCCCCTCAGCTTTTCACATCTTAATTTATCTGCCATAGGGTTTGTAAGACCTCACTATGACATTATTAAATTCTCATGTACCGCAGGTATTCCCAAACTGGGGGAGTACGTGCAATGCCGTCGGGGGTATGCCAAATAAAAATGTGATTCCCATTTAAAAAAAATATACACTGCTCAAAAAAATAAAGGGAACACTTAAACAACACAATGTAACTCCAAGTCAATCACACTTCTGTGAAATCAAACTGTCCACTTAGGAAGCAACACTGATTGACAATAAATTTCACATGCTGTTGTGCAAATGGAATAGACAAAAGGTGGAAATGATAGGCAATTAGCAAGACACCCCCAATAAAGGAGTGATTCTACAGGTGGTGACCACAGACCACTTCTCAGTTCCTATGCTTCCTGGCTGATGTTTTGGTCACTTTTGAATGCTGGCGGTGCTCTCACTCTAGTGGTAGCATGAGACGGAGTCTACAACCCACACAAGTGGCTCAGGTAGTGCAGCTCATCCAGGATGGCACATCAATGCGAGCTGTGGCAAGAAGGTTTGCTGTGTCTGTCAGCGTAGTGTCCAGAGCATGGAGGCGCTACCAGGAGACAGGCCAGTACATCAGGAGACGTGGAGGAGGCCGTAGGAGGGCAACAACCCAGCAGCAGGACCGCTACCTCCGCCTTTGTGCAAGGAGTAGCACTGCCAGAGCCCTGCAAAATGACCTCCAGCAGGCCACAAATGTGCATGTGTCTGCTCAAACGGTCAGAAACAGACTCCATGAGGGTGGTATGAGGGCCCGACGTCCACAGGTGGGGGTTGTGCTTACAGCCCAACACCGTGCAGGACGTTTGGCATTTGCCAGAGAACACCAAGATTGGCAAATTCGCCACTGGCGCCCTGTGCTCTTCACAGATGAAAGCAGGTTCACACTGAGCACATGAGCACATGTGACAGACGTGACAGAGTCTGGAGACGCCGTGGAGAACGTTCTGCTGCCTGCAACATCCTCCAGCATGACCGGTTTGGCGGTGGGTCAGTCATGGTGTGGGGTGGCATTTCTTTGTGGGGCCGCACAGCCCTCCATGTGCTCGCCAGAGGTAGCCTGACTGCCATTAGGTACCGAGATGAGATCCTCAGAGCCCTTGTGAGACCATATGCTGACACATGCACATTTGTGGCCTGCTGGAGGTCATTTTGCAGGGCTCTGGCAGTGCTACTCCTTGCACAAAGGCAGAGGTAGCGGTCCTGCTGCTGGGTTGTTGCCCTCCTACAGCCCCCTCCACGTCTGCTGATGTACTGGCCTGTCTCCTGGTAGCGCCTCCATGCTCTGGACACTACGCTGACAGACACAGCAAACCTTCTTGCCACAGCTCGCATTAATGTGCCATCCTGGATGAGCTGCACTACCTGAGCCACTTGTGTGGGTTGTAGACTCCGTCTCATGCTACCACTAGAGTGAGAGCACCGCCAGCATTCAAAAGTGACGAAAACATCAGCCAGGAAGCATAGGAACTGAGAAGTGGTCTGTGGTCACCACCTGCAGAATCATTATTTTATTGGGGGTGTCTTGCTAATTGCCTATAATTTCCACCTTTTGTCTATTCCATTTGCACAACAGCATGTGAAAATTATTGTCAATCAGTGTTGCTTCCTAAGTGGACAGTTTGATTTCACAGAAGTGTGATTGACTTGGAGTTACATTGTGTTGTTTAAGTGTTCCCTTTATTTTTTTGAGCAGTGTATATATACAGTGGGGAGAACAAGTATTTGATACACTGCCGATTTTGCAGGTTTTCCTACTTACAAAGCATGTAGAGGTCTGTAAGTTTTATCATAGGTACACTTCAACTGTGAGAGACGGAATCTAAAACAAAAATCCAGAAAATCACATTGTAGGATTTAAGTAATTCATTTGCATTTTATTGCATGACATAAGTATTTGATACATCAGAAAAGCAGAACTTAATATTTGGTACAGAAACCTTTGTTTGCAATTACAGAGATCATACGTTTCCTGTAGTTCTTGACCAGGTTTGCACACACTGCAGCAGGGATTTTGGCCCACTCCTCCATACAGACCTTCTCCAGATCCTCCAGGTTTCGGGGCTGTCGCTGGGCAATACGGACTTTCAGCTCCCTCCAAAGATTTTCTATTGGGTTCAGGTCTGGAGACTGGCTAGGCCACTCCAGGACCTTGAGATGCTTCTTACGGAGCCACTCCTTAGTTGCCCTGGCTGTGTGTTTCGGGTCATTGTCATGCTGGAAGACCCAGCCACGACCCATCTTCAATGCTCTTACTGAGGGAAGGAGGTTGTTGGCCAAGATCTCGCGATACATGGCCCCATCCATCCTCCCCTCAATACGGTGCAATCGTCCTGTCCCCTTTGCAGAAAAGCATCCCCAAAGAATGATGTTTCCACCTCCATGCCTCACGGTTGGGATGGTGTTCTTGGGGTTGTACTGATCCTTCTTCTTCCTCCAAACACGGCGAGTGGAGTTTAGACCAAAAAGCTCTATTTTTGTCTCATCAGACCACATAACCTTCTCCCATTCCTCCTCTGGATCATCGGCAAATTTCAGACGGGCCTGGACATGCGCTGGCTTGAGCAGGGGGACCTTGCGTGCGCTGCAGGATTTTAATCCATGATGGCGTAGTGTGTTACTAATGGTTTTCTTTGAGACTGTGGTCCCAGCTCTCTTCAGGTCATTGACCAGGTCCTGCCGTGTAGTTCTGGGCTGATCCCTCACCTTCCTCATGATCATTGATGCCCCACGAGGTGAGATCTTACATGGAGCCCCAGACCGAGGGTGATTGACCGTCATCTTGAACTTCTTCCATTTTCTAATAATTGCGCCAACAGTTGTTGCCTTCTCATCAAGCTGCTTGCCTGTTGTCCTGTAGCCCATCCCAGCCTTGTGCAGGTCTACAATTTTATCCCTGATGTCCTTACACAGCTCTCTGGTCTTGGCCATTGTGGAGAGGTTGGAGTCTGTTTGATTGAGTGTGTGGACAGGTGTCTTTTATACAGGTAACGAGTTCAAACAGGTGCAGTTAATACAGGTAATGAGTGGAGAACAGGAGGGCTTCTTAAAGAAAAACTAACAGGTCTGTGAGCTGGAATTCTTACTGGTTGGTAGGTGATCAAATACTTATGTCATGCAATAAAATGCAAATGAATTACTTAAAAATCATACAATGTGATTTTCTGGATTTTTGTTTTAGATTCCGTCTAACAGTTGAAGTGTACCTATGATAAAAATTACAGACCTCTACATGCTTTGTAAGTAGGAAAACCTGCAAAATCGGCAGTGTAACAAATACTTGTTCTCCCCACTGTATATATATATATATATATATATATATATATAATTCTTCACATTTTCAAACAGAACATTTTTTTCTCGCCTGAGTAGCCTCGTTTCACAGACAAAAATAAAATTAAGCCATCTAGTGTTCAGTGAAATAATGAGTCAACAGACGTGGCGGGCCTGGCACAGCTCCTGGTATATGTCCGTTACGTTTATGGGGGGTCAATTAAGGAAGACATCCTCTTCTGCAAACCACTGGAAACCAGGACAACAGGAGAGGATATTTGTTAAGTACTGGACTGCTTTGTGACATCAAATGAACTTTGGTGGTCAAGATGTGTTGGTATCTGTACTGATGGTGCAAAAGCCATGACAGGGAGACATAGTGGAGTGGTAACGCACGTGCAAGCAGAGGCTCTTGCTGCCAAGGGAATGCCTGACCGTTTCAAAGACGTTTTGGACACTACAGTGAAAATGGTTAACTTTGTTAAAGCAAGGCCTTGAACTCTCGTGTATTTTCTGCACTATGCAATGATATGGGCAGCGACCATGTAACGCATTTACAACATACGCTGGTTATCAAGAGGCAAAGTATTGACACGCTTTTTTGAATTGAGAGACGAGCAAGTTTTCTTTACTGACCATAATTCTCACTTGTCTGACCGCTTGCATGATGACAAGTTTCTCACATGACTGGCCTATCTGGGTGATGTTTTCTCGCCTGAATGATCTGAATCTAGGATTACAGGGACTCTCCGCAACTATATTCAATGTGCGGGACAAAATTGAGGCTATGATTAAGAAGTTGGACAACAACACACAGGTCTTTCCATCATTGTATGATTTTTTTTCTGTGCAAATGAACAAGCTTACAGACAATGTCAAATGTGATATAGCGAAGCACCTGAGTGTGTTGGGTGCGCAATCACGCAGGTACTTTCCCGAAACGGAAGACACAATCAACTGGATTCGTTGTCACTTTCATGCCCTGTCTCCAGTCCACTTACTGATATCTGAACAAGAGAGCCTCATCGAAATTGCAACAAGCGGTTCTGTGAAAATTTAATTTAATCAGAAGCCACTGACAGATTTCTGGATTGGGCTGCGCTCAGAGTATCCTGCCTTGGCAAATCGCACTGTTAAGACACTGATGCCCTTTGCAACCACGTACCTATGTGAGAGTGGATTCTTGGCCCTCACTAGCATGAAAACTAAACACAGGCACAGACTGTGTGTGGAAAATGATTTAAGACTGAGACTCTCTCCAATACAACCCAACATTGTAGTTATGTGCATCCTTTCAAGCACGCCCTTCTCATTAAACTGTGGTGAGTTATTCACAATTTTCGATGAACAAATAAAGTTTTATATGTAAGATGGCTAAATAAAGAGCAAAATTATTGATTATTATTATATTATTATTTGTGCACTGGTCCTATAAGAGCTCTTTGTCACTTCCCACGAGCCGGGTTGTGGCAAAAACTCACACTCATTCTTATGTTTAATAAATGTATTGTATAGTGTGTGTGTGTGTTGCAGGCTTACAATGATGGCAAAAAACAACATTTGAGAGTGCGCTGACCCTGGTGCTAGAGGGGGTACGCAATTGGATGTTGAATGTTTGAAGAGGTATGGGACTATAAAAGTTTGGGAACAACTGATGTCCCGGTAATAACATCCTATCTTATTGTGTCAGTCTGCAGATACAGAGGCTGCAGGTCCTGGGGTGAAGCAAGAGAGGTCTGAAAGAGAGGAGGACCTACGGCACAGCAGAAACATCCAGACTGGAGCGGCTGGAGCGTCCTCTGTAGCCACGAAGGACCCCACCACGGCCCCAGCGCAGACCAGTGCCGGCTCAGTGTATTTACCGGTATTTCACCAGAGCCAGGGGACGGTTCATTCCTGTGGAGATGGTGACGCATTAGTCACTGGTGGTGATGATCCGTCATGTTCTTACACTACAGAGATGGACCCTGGCACCATATCCTTGGGTTTAGAGACACAGACTGATCTGTCTAAAGGGGAATGGAACCGGTACAGTAGAAGTGTATACTCTGAAGGGTGCCTAGATAAGAAAGGGGAGGGTCTGGTCGTAGATGAGGTGACTGTGAAAGTGGAGGGCGACGCTCCTCCCACATGGAATGCAGATAGTCACCTAGGAGACAGACACTCACAGGGCAGAGATTTCTTAGATTACAGGGAAAGCTTAGAGACAAATCCAAATGTTGCGACCCACTCCCCTTTACACATCCTCAGGGATCGCGACCCAGTGTCCACGTCGATGGGGCTTTCTGATTCACACGGCCATGTCCTTTTCAATCAGGTATTGAGCGCAAACGACAGGGCTAGAGCTCAGGGAGGGGGAGCCACATCAGGCAATAGTAAAGAGAAACGGTTCCTCTGCATGTTCTGTAACAAAGGCTTCAGCTGCCCCCAGAAAGTGGAGATCCACCAGAGGGTCCACACAGGGGAGAAACCCTTCAGTTGTACCCAATGTCACATGCGCTTCGCTGAGGCTGGCAGCCTGAAGAGGCACCAGAGGGTCCACACAGGGGAGAAACCCTACAGCTGCCCCCAGTGTGAGAAGAGGTTCTCCCACCAGCACCATCTGAAGAGGCACTTGAAGGTCCACACGGAATAGAGGTCGTTCGCCTGTAAGCACTATCGGAAGAGGTTCTCGGAGAAGAGTTACCTCGGGATACACCAGCAGAAAAACGATTCCACTCTATAACATAGAAAGTAACCATTCCATTCAATGGCTTCTAACGTTTAGATCAAACTCTGTCCCCAGAAGGTGGAGATCCACCAGAGGGTCCACACGAGATGACGTAGATCAATTTCCAGAACAACAAGGCCAAGACATTTTGGGATATATAAGGCCTAAAAAGACTTAATTTAGCCTACAAACGGTATGTTCACAAATGCCTATTTCATTACTTCCATTCAACTATTTTTATCTTTTTCAATAAACACTTATTTTTATTTTTTGTACCCCTTTTTCTCCCTAGTGGTAGTTACAGTTTTGTCCCATGCTGCAACTCCCATTTGGGAAAGGAGAAGGTGGAGAGCAGTGCATCCTCCGAAACACAACCCAACCAAGCCACACTGCTTCTTGACTCAATGCCCGCTTAACCCGGAATGCAGCCGCACCAATGTGTCAGAGGAAACACCGTACACCTGGCGACCATTTCAGTGTGCATTGCGCCCGGCCCGCCACAGGAGTTGCTAGTGCGCGATGGGACAAGAACATCCCTGCCGGCCAAACCCTCCCCTAACCCGGAAGACGCTGGGCTAATTGTGCGCCGCCCCATGGGTCTCCCGGTCACGACCGGCTGCGACAGAGCCTGGACTCGAACCAGGATCTCTAGTGGCACTGTGCCTTAGACCACTGCGCCACTCGGGAGGCCATCAATAAACGCTTTTAATGAGAAAATTCATGCAGTTCATGCAGTTCAATCATGCAGATTGGTAGTTGAGACGTGTATATGTGGTTTTCATATGGTTTATTTAAAACGTGTTTATGTTTAATAAACAGAAAATGGGACTTTTCATTCTAAGACTTTCTCTGCTGGCACATGTTGCCGACAGTTATGTCAAGTTGGCTGGATGGCCTTTGGGTAGTGGAGCGTGAAAAACCCAGCAGCGTTGCAGTTCTTGACACAAACCGGTGCGCCTGGCACCTACTACCATACCCAGTTCAAAGGAACTTAAATATTTTGTGTTGCCCATTCACCCTCTGAATGGCACACATACACAATCCGTCTCAAGGCTTAAAAATCCTTAGTTAACCTGTCTCCTCCCCTTCCTCTACCCTGATTGAAGTGGATTTAACAAGTGACATTAATCATAGCTTTCACCTGGTCAGTCTGTCAATTAGTACACTTAGTGTATATGCTCTTCTGTACAATTTGTGTTTACAGTCTGTAGGCCATGTGGACCTGCTGATATCCAGTCTTGTTGGCGGGAGAGAGTGCACCTCTGAGGTGGCTGGTCATAAGCCCTGGCCCCGGATCAGAACCCTGGATCAGGAGCCGTTGCTCTTCCTTCCTGTGTCGGAACCAGGACCGAACCACAAGGGACAGAGACTCCACCACCACACAGCACACAATCCCACCAACACCAAAACAATGGCTAGAGGTCAAGGAGTTCAGACTAACCTGCTTCTACCTCCTCTGGTGTCATTGGTCACAATGTGGGAAGCCGAGCATTAGGATGGACGCCGACAAGCCATACGCCTGCCCCACGTGTGGTAAGCGCTTCGCTAAGGCAAAATATGTGAAGCAGCACCAGACCGTTCACACTAAGGACCTGCAGACTGTTACAAAAGCTTCTTCCCGAGTAGCTTTATAAGACAGAAATGTCCACAATGGGGAGAAATTGTAGCAGTATAGTTATCATGTGAAGTGTCTTGAGGTAAGAGGGTAATCAACCACCCACCCCTCATTAACTTGTAATTTGAAAGAGGCTTGAGTAAAAACCTGTTCTTAGAGACACAGTAAATCTAGGCTAGAAGGACGGCAATTGAATATTTACCTTACTGAGGTGATGTAGATGGAATAAAGTAATTCTATTCTTTTATACTATATTCTTGCTAACACACTATTCTTTCTAAACATGTCTGTTCTCAGCTTGAAAGATACTGATCATAGGAGAGTTGATGTGTAATGTAATAAGCAGTACGTTATTTCAAAGAACCACACCCTTTAAGCTGACGCCAACCAATAAGATAAACGGAAGTGGGCAAAATTCTACTTGATAGGAGAGCCACATCAGCAAGAAGGGAGAGAGTCATGATGCGGAAGAATAGCGCCAATCTCAAACCTACTTCTCCCGAATATAAATCTAATGTTGCTTTTTAGTATAAAACAACTACCGAGGCTGATTTCATTACATCTTAACTTCTCTGGGATATGTGGGACGGTAGCGCCAAATTCAAAACAACAGAAATCCCATAATTAAAATTCCTCAAACATACAAGTATTTTACACCATTTTAAAGATAAACTTGTTGTAAATCCAGCCACAGTGTCCGATTTCAAAAAGGCTTTACTGCAAAAGCACACCAAACGATTATGTTAGGTCGCCGCCTAGTCACAGAAAAACACAGCCTTTTTTCCAGCCAAAGAGAGGAGTCACAAAAAGCAGAAAGAGAAAATTAATCACTAACCTTTGATGATCTTCATCAGATGACACTCATAGGACTTCATGTTACAAAATACATGTATGTTTTGTTTGATAAAGTTCATATTTATATCCAAAAATCTCAGTTTACATTGGCGTGTTATTTTCAGTAGTTCCAAAACATCCGGTGATTTTGCAGAGAGCCACATCAATTTACAGAAATACTCATAATAAACATTGCTAAAAGATACAAGTGTTATGCATGGAATTTTAGATCCACTTCTCCTTAATGCAACCGCTCTGTCAGATTTCAAAAAAACTTTACGGAAAAAGCACACCATGCAATAATCTGAGTACAGTGCTCAGACACAAAAACAAGCCGTACAGATATCCGCCATGTTGTGGAGTCAACAGAAGTCAGAAATAGCATTATAAATATTCACTTTGATGATCTTTATCAGAATGCACTCCCAGGAATCCCAGTTCCACAATAAATGTTTGTTTTGTTCGATAAAGTCCATCATTTATGTCCAAATACCTCCTTTTTGTTTGCGCGTTTATCCCAGTAATCCAAATTCATGAGGCGCGACACTAGGTCAAGACGAAAAGTCAAAAAGTTCCATTACAGGCCGTAGAAACATGTAAAACGATGTATAGAATCAATCTTTAGGATGTTTTTAACATAAATCTTCAATAATGTTCAATCCGGAGAATTCCTTTGTCTTCAGAAATGCAATGGAACGCAGGTCGCTCTCACGCGTGATCAGCTCATGGCACTCTGCCAGACCCCTGACTCAATCAGCTCTCATTCCCCCCTCCTTCACAGTAGAAGCATCAAACAAGATTCTAAAGACTGTTGACATCTAGTGGAAGCCTTAGGAAGTGCAATATGACCCCATGGACACTGTATATTCGATAGGCAATGACTTGAAAAACTACAAACCTCAGATTTCCCACTTCCTGGTTGGATTTTTTCTCAGGTTTTTGCCTGACATGAGTTCTGTTATACTCACAGACATCATTCAAACAGTTTTAGAAACTTCAGTGTTTTCTATCCAAATCTACTAATTATATGCATATTCTAGCTTTTATGGCTGAGTAGCAGGCCGTTTACTCTGGGCACCTTTATATCCAAGCTACTCAATACTGCCCCCCAGTCCCAAAGAAGTTAAGTTGAAGAGAGTGAGGAAGAAGTATACAAAAAATGGAGGTGCGGCTTCAGAACCACAAGTTGCGGCTGTTTTTGTGGAGTGTGAGAAAAACACAGAGTTGGACTGAAAATCTGCACCCTGTCCACGATCATTCTTTGTTGATTGGAGTACGATTCAAGGAAAAAGTCAACCATGGGGTTTTGTCTGACCCGTATGACGTCTCGGAGTGGGTGGAGAGAAAGCTAGGGAAAGTGAAGGTGGCGTCAAGGTAGCGAGGAGTGGGTTCATTATCATACGGTGTACCACCATCTGTCAGAGGGACTGAGCTTTGCACTTGGTTCGACTGGGGTCACGAGAAGTAACGTGCTTTAGCCTACGGAACAGAGCTCCTCTCAAAGGGGTGTCTTTGGCTTTAAAGACAATTACAATTGTAGTCTATTGTTAGGGTTCGTTCCTTACGTCCTTCTTTGTCAATCATTGGTTCATTGGTGAAATTAGCATTGACAATATCTTTAATTAAATAATTCAAAAACCTTTATTAATGCAATTGCAGACAGAAGTTGACAAACAGGACCATATCACACATGTTTCTGAGTAAGTTCTGCCCCAAACAAAAGGTCTCAAGTTGTTTTATTAAACCAAAGTCCCGCCTTAGTGATATCACTGACTACGTCATTACGTTTTTACTCCTGAGACCAAAACCCTGCATCCATGGCTATACAAACATAGTTTGTGTTTATCTAAAAGCTAGGCAATAAATGTCCCCTCCCCAAAGTTGATTTATTGTGGAATGTCTGAGTAGTCTTAACTCCCACACTCCCCTGCAGAGTTCTGTCTTAGTCACACATTGAGTGAGTGAATGAGAAAACTGTGGAACAATTCTAAAACTATATAATGAAAATATATATTGTTCATCCGTAGTCTAGGACCCTATAAATGTAAGGAGGGATGGGGCTTATAACCCCTCCCCTTCTATTAATGTAACATAAGCATAATCAACTATTCTAATACATCAAACATTTGTACAGCCCCAAATCATGACCGCTAGGTGAATCCTGACACTATAACAAATGTTATAATAACAAATACATTATAACAAATACATGCATTGTCATGTAGTAACAGAATGATACAGTAATTGAGATATTTGCAAATCATTTGATTATTTACACTGAACAAAATATAAATGCAACATGTAACAATTTCAAAGATGTTACAGTTCATATAAGGAAATTGAAATAAATTATTTTCACATGACTTGGAATACAGATATGCATCTGGTCACAGATACCTAAAACAAAGGGTAGGGCCACCTGAGTGGCGCAGCGGTCTAAGGCACTGCAGTGCTTGAGGCGTCACTACAGATCCGGGTTTGATCCCGGGCTGTGTCACTGCCGGCCGCGACTGGGAGACCCTTGAGGCGACGCACAATTGGCCCAGCGTCGTTAGGGAAGGGTTTGGCCGGCCGGGATGTCCTTGTCCCATCGCGCTCTAGCAACTCCTGTGGCAGGTTGGGCGTATGCACGCTGACACGATCGCCAGTTGTACAGTGTTTCCTCCGTCACATTGGTGTGGCTGGCTTCCAAGTTAAGCTAGCAGTGTGCCGAAGCAGTGTGGCTTGACAGGGTCATGTTAAGGGGGACGCATGGCTCCCGACCTTTGCCTCTCCCGAGTCCTTACGGGAGTTGAGGCTAAGGGACAAGACTATAACTACCAATTGGATAGCACAAAAAAAATAAGTAAGGCGTGGATCAGAAAAACAGTCAATATCTGGTTTGACTACCATTTGCCTCATGGAGTGTGACATCTCCTTCGCATAGAGTTGATCAGACTGTTGATTGTGGCCTGTGGAATGTTTTCCCAATCCTCTTCAATGACTGTGTGAAGTTGCTGGATATTGGCGGGAACTGGAACACACTGTCGTACATGTTGATCCAGAGCATCCCAAACATGCTCAATTGGTTACATGTCTGGTGAGTATGCAGGCCATGGAAGAACTGGGACATTTTCAGCTTCCAGGAATTGTGTACAGATCCTTGCTTTCATGGGGCCGTGCATTATCATGCTGAAACATGAGGTGATAGCGGCGAATTAATGGCATGACAGTGGGCCTCATGGTCTCGTCACGGTATCTCTGAGTATTCAAATTGCCATCGATAAAATGCAATTGTGTTCGTTGTCCGTAGCTTATGCCTGCCCATACCACAACCCCACCACCACCATTGGTCAATCTGTTCACAACATTTGACATCAGCAAACCGCTCGCCCACACGACGCCATTAGTCTCCCATCTGCCCGGTAGAGTTGAAATCGGGATTCATCAGTGAAGAGCACACTTCTCCAGTGGCCATTGAAGGTGAGCATTTGCCCACTGAAGTCGGTTACACCTCCGAACTGCAGTCAGGTCAAGACCCTGGTGAGGACGACGAGCACACAGATGAGCTTCCCTGAGACGGTTTCTGACAGTTTGTACAGAAATTATTCGGTTGTGAAAACCCACAGTTTCATCAGCTGTCCGGGTAGCTGGTCAACACCTTAACCATTACGCTAAGAGGTCATAAGTCTAGAGCAAAACCTGTTACATGTGCGTGAGTCTCAGCTTTCAATAATTTGCTCAAACCCCTCTACATAAGTTTTTGTTAAAAAAAGACCTGGCCCCAAGCCCCTTCGGGATCCGCCCTTCTCTCACAAACACCTCTCTAGCTCTGCCAGGGTTAATCACACAGATGAATGGTTGGTACCAGCAGATGCAAAAGAAATGGAATCCAATGGTAAAATCCAGAAGTATGTAGCTCAAACACACAGTGGGCGTGTCTGAATATCCGTACTTGCATCCTAAAAAGAGTAGACTGTTTGAGTATGTGAAGAAAAAGAAATTGTAGTTTTATAATATGACATTTCGAAAATGTACTGTACTTTTAAGGTCATACTCATTTTGGCTTTGACAGCAGCTGAATCAGATATGGGGATGTGCTACTGAAATTAACCAATAATGCGAAAAACAACCCAATCGTGCATGACGCATTCTCAGTATGTGAAAATAGAACGTTTTATTGAATGTGAATTTTTTTAAATCGAGTTCAGTAAAGGAGAGGCCAAGGTCTTAATAAGAAGTATATTTTTTTTAATGGAAGGACTTGTGGAACAGCGAGGGAAAGGGAAGACCCCTGTTTTAAGATCCAGGAAAAGGTGGGGGAGGACCTCAGGTCAAGAGAGAAGGGAGGAAAGTCTAAACACAAGGCTGAGACTCACAAGGCTGAGACTCATAAGGCTCAACAGCACTTTTAAATCAGAAGGGAAACATTCAACTGGAAAGTGTGATCACTGCCAGGAGATGGAGACAGTGGAACACATTCCATTTCAGTGCCAGCAATATGGGAGGGAAAAATACAATTTGTTATTAGGATTAAGGAGTTTAATTGAATTTTTTTTTTTTACTTAAGCTGATATTGTATTTAATTCTGCATTTCGTTTCCTAAGAGAAGGTAGGGTTTAATTGGGTAGAGCTCAACTTTAGACCTCCCATGTCGATGGTTCACACTCCAGTCCAGTTGGTGGCGGTAATGCATCACTAAAGTTGATTGCCAACCGCGATTTAAAAACCACAAGTGTAAACGGAAGTGAACGGTGACCAAGAACAATTTCAATGTTTGCGTTTTTATTAGTTATTTAGACATTTATTAAAACACACGAACTCAAAACATGACTCTTAACTAAACAGCATCACCTCCTTACCCCCCAGGTAGTCTTTCATTCGTGTTGGAGACAGGACTTGGGTGATACATCTTATCTAGGTAACGCTAACTGCTAACATGGCTAACTGTATGGTTTTTCACACTCAAATAGCCTCCATCATGGAGGTGCTAGCGAATGCAGCCGTGGCCGATATCTGTAAACTCGTAGACGACGACTATGCATTGTTTCGTTTAGAAATAACTCAAAGCCAGAAAGAAAACAGGGTATTGCAGAGGAAACTACAGCAACTCGAATTGAAGATGACACGGGAGCGGGCAGAGAGGACAACGCGAGACCGCGTCCTCGCTTGTCGTCCCAGTAACGTTAGTGCTAAGATCCTCGACCGATACAAAGGAATGGCAAGAGGTACATTTTATAGAGGTTGAGGGGCCTGTCGCCCCGTTCACATCTGAACGTTTGAATTTAGATGTGTTAATCACATATAGTAGGCTATAATTCCCCTGATAACTTAGCAAACTTGCTGAAAGACACTATCACATTCTAACCTGATAATATATTTCCTATTATTTACTCTTTGAAAACATGAGCATTGACGAAACAGTACCTAACCACCTCTTTTCCCCCAATCACTCTTTAAGGTGAAGGACATCTCACTGGAGGCCACAGAAGCTTTGTGAAGCCAGCGGAACACAATACATGGAGACATGACCAACCAATCAATGTTGATGAGGGGAGTGGAACCTCAACCCAGGAAGTTATTGTGATAGAGGTTAGTGTAATAGTATTACATAAAAATTACAGTCCAACAAATGTGGCCAGATTATTTCAGAAAGACTCCCATCACTTATATGTACATCCTCATTTATCTGCCATAAGGGAGCTTGTGAGACTTCCCTACAACATTGTTTTCCAATTTTACTCATGTACCGGTAATAACCTCCTCTCTTGTGTCAGTCTGCAGAGGCTGCAGGTCCTGGGGTGAAGCAGGAGACGTCTGAAAGAGTGGAGGACCTACGGCACAGCAGAGACATCCAGACTGGAGCAGCGCCTGGAGTGGTGCCCCCTGTAGCCACTGGGCCCCCTGCCAACGTGCCCCAGGCCAGGTCCCGATGCAGCATCACAGAGGTCAGTTTAACGCCCTCAAGTCAGAGACCGACACCAAGACTTTAACTGTAAAACACAGGCTCTTACACACCGTATCTGACCACAGATCAGACCCAGAGAGACTGGGGCTGGGGAGACTGGGCTGCCGTCCTGCTCCCGGCTCAAACTACTTACCGATATTTCACCCAAGCCAGAGGGTGGTTCATTCCCGTTATGATGATAACGCATTAGTCACTGGCGTTGATGATCTGTCTTCTTTCACTACAGAGATGGACCCTGGCAACATATCCTTGGGTTTAGAGACACAGACGGATCTGTCTAGAGGGGACTGGAACCGGTATCGTAGTAGTGTATATTCTGAAGGGTGCCAAGCTAAGAAAGGGGAGGTTGTAGTCATAGATAGCAACTGTGAAAGTTGAAGGTGATTCTCCTCTGACATGGAATGCAGACGAGACTCACTTAGGGGGAGGACACTCACAAGGCAGAGATTTCTTAGACTACAGGGAAAGCTTAGAGACAAATCCAAATGTTGCAACCCACTCCCTTTTACACACGCTCAGGGGTCGCGACCCAGTGTCCACGTCAATAGGGCCTTCCGATTCACATGACTGCTATCAGTTATTGAACTCAAAGGGCCTAGGCTCTGGGAGGGGGAGCAACATCAGGCAGTAGTAAAGAGAAACGGTTCCTCTGCATGTTCTGTATAAAGGCTTCAGCTGCCCCCAGAAGGTGGAGATCCATCAGAGGGTCTACAGCTGCCCGTATTGTGAGAAGAGGTTCTCCTACCAGCCCCAGCTGAAGATGCACCTGAAGGTCCACATTGGAGAAAGGCCGTTTGCCTGTACGCACTACAGTTAGAGAGAGGTTCTCAGAGAGGAGGTACCTCATGATACACCAGCAGATAAAGCATTCCACTGTATAACATAGAAAATAACCATTCCACTCGATAGCTTCTGACTTTAAATCAAACCCTGCATTAAAGACAACGATTTATTTTCATTGTTGTCAGCAAAAAAGATCCACAGATGCATTTGTAATAACGGGAGTAACAGATTTCAGTGTTGAATATTCCTCGGTAGAATGTTTCATCCAGAAATTGTAGGCTGTGATGTTCACAAATGCCTATTTCATTACTTCCATTCAACAACTTAATTTTAATGACAATTTATGCAGTTTATCAAGTTCATGCAGATTTTTAGTTGACATTTTATATTGACATTTTAGCCATTTTGCATTCGCTTTCTTCCAGAGCGACTTTCATCCAGACAGCCACACAACATAGTCTTTGCACATTTTTGGGGGGGGCATTCATTTAAGATACTCTTTGAAGAGGTAGGGTCTCAGACGTCTTTGGAAGATGGGCAGAGACTTTGCTGTCCTAGCTTCAGCGTTAAGGTCGTTCCACCATTGGGGTGCCTTCACAGAGAAGATCTTAGACTGGGTTGAGCAGATGCGGCCAAGAGACCAGAGGTGACAGAACGGAGTGCTCGGATTGGGGTGTAGGGTTTGACCATAGCCTGAAGTTATGGAGGGGTAGTTCCCCTTGCTGCGGTGTGTCAAGGAGTGGGGTGACATGGAAGAACTTGGGAAGGTTAAATACCGGATGGGCTGCAGCGTTCTGGATAAGTTTCAGGGGTTTGATGGCACAAGTAGGGAGGCCAGTCAACAGAGAGTTGCTGGAGTCTAGATGGGAGAAGACCATAGCCTGGATTAGGACCTGTGCCGCTTCCTGTATGAGGAAGGGTCGTACTCTATGGCTGTTGTAGAGCATGAACCTGCAGGAGTGAGTCACTGCTTTGATTTTAGCAGAGAATGACAGGGTGTTGTCAAGGGTCACACCAAGGTTCTTTGCACTCTGGGAGAGGGACACCATGGAGTTGTCAACCATGATGGAGAGGTCTTGGAGCGGGCAGGCCTTCCCCGGGAAGATGGGCAGCTCTGTCTTGTCGAGATTGAGCTTGAGGTGGTGGGCTGATATCCAAGCTGAGATGTCTGCCAGGCACGCAGAGATACATATCTATGTGTGGTTTTCATATGGTTTATTTAATTTTTTAATGTTTAATAAACACAAAATGGGGCTTTTCATTACAAGACTTTCATTGAGACGCTCTTTAGTATACGTCACATCTCATCTCACCCTATTCTGCATAAACACGACAGCGCATTATAACCAATATACACTTACTAAATAGACCTACACATACCTACACGCTAATAAACACCTACTATACATGTGAAAATAGTTTTGTCAGGTTTGTCTGATGATGACTTTTTACTTATCATAGCTGACTTGTTTTTACCCACAACAAAATATTTATGTCCACCATGATGGGTTTTAACAACAGTGAAGTCAATCTGTAACTACAGTATAGGACTCAAACCTAGTGGGGATGGGTAAAGACTCCATGTTGAAAGTGTGTTTATTATCTGTGTGTGTGTGTGTGTGTGTGTGTGTGTACGTACCTGATGGAGTGTATGTCTGTGTAACCTGTATCACCTGTCTCTTCCAGGAGGAAGAGGGTCCAGAGGTGCTGCTGGTGAAGGAGGAGAGCTGTGAGGAGGGTCTGTGGAACCCAGAAGGGACCATGGTCATAGAGGACAACCAGACTACACCACCTTCTGAACCCACAGAGGAACCAGTTGAGCAGCACAGGACCACACACAGTCTCACTGAAGTGAGCCCACTGTAAACTACTGTCTGTATGGTATTAGGTCAGGGCCCGTATCCACAGAGCGGGAGTGCTGATCTGGATCAGTTTTGCCTTTTTAGATCATAATGAATGACTATAAAGGTTAGAGGTCGACCGATTATGGTTTTTCGATGCCGATTCTGATTATTGGAGGACCAAAAATGCCGATACCGATTAATCGGCCGATTTAAAATAAAATTTAAAAAAAAATTAAAAAATGTTTTATTTGTAATAATGACAATTACAACATAATGAATGAACACTTATTTTACCTTAATATAATACATCAATAAAATCAATTTATCCTCAAATAAATAATGAAACATGTTTAAATAATGCAAAAACAAAGTGTTGGAGAAGAAAGTAAAAGTGCAATATAATGTAAGAAAGCTAACGTTTAAGTTCCTTGCTCAGAACATGAGAACATATGAAAGCTGGTGGTTCCTTTTAACATGAATCTTCAATATTCCCAGGTAAGAAGTTTTAGGTTGAGGTCATTATAGGAATTATAGGACTATTTCTCTCTATACCATTTGTATTTCATATACCTTTGACTATTGGATGTTCTTATAGGCACTTTAGTATTGCCAGTGTAACAGTATAGCTTCTGTCCCTCTCCTCGCTCATACCTGGGCTCGAACGAGGAACACATCGACAACAGCCACTCTCGAAGCAGCGTTACCCATGCAGAGCAAGGGGAACAACTACTCCAAATCTCAGAGCGAGTGACATTTGAAACGCTATTAGCGCTCACCCCGCTAACTAGCTATCCATTTCACATCGGTTACACCAGCCTAATCTCGGGAGTTGATAGGCTTGAAGTCATAAACAGCAGAGCTGCTGGCAAAATGCACGAAAGTGCGGTTTGAATTAATGCTTACGAGCCTGCTGGTGCCTACCATCGCTCAGTCAGACTGCTCTATCAAATCATAGACTTAATTATAACATAATAACACACAGAAATACAAGCCTTAGGTCATTAATATGGTCGAATCCGGAAACTATAATCTCGAAAACGAAACATTTATTATTTCAGTGAAATACGGAACCGTTCCGTATTTTATCTAATGGGGGGCATCCATAAGTGTAAATATTCCTGTTACATTGCACAACCTTCAATGTTATGTCATAATTACGTAAAATTCTGGCAAATTAGTTCGCAACGAGCCAGGCGGCCCAAACTGTTGCATATACCCTGACTCTGCGTGCAATGAACGCAAGAGAAGTGACACAATTTCACCTGGTTAATATTGCCTGCTAACCTGGATTGCTTTTAGCTAAATATGCAGGTTTAAAAATATATACTTCTGTGTATTGATTTTAAGAAAGGCATTGATGTTTATGGTTAGGTACAGTCGTGCAACGATTGTGCTTTTTTCGCAAATGCGCTTTTGTTAAATCATCCCCCGTTTGGCGAGGTTGGCTGTCTTTGTTAGGAAGAAATAGTCTTCACACAGTTCGCAACGAGCCAGGTGGCCCAAACTGCTGCATATACCCTGACTCTGTTGCAAGAGAAGTGACACAAAGAAATTCATGTTAGCAGGCAATATTAACTAAATATGCAGGTTTAAAAATATATACTTGTGTATTGATTTTAAGAAAGGCAGTGATGTTTATGGTTAGGTACCTTTTTCGCAAATGTGCACCGCATCGATTATATGCAACGCAGGACACGCTAGATAAACTAGTAATATCATCAACCATGTGTAGTTAACTAGTGATTATGATTGATTGATTGTTTTTTATAAGATAAGTTTAATGCTAGCTAGCAACTTACCTTGGCTTCTTACTGCATTCGCGTAACAGGCAGGCTCCTCGTGGAGTGCAATGAAAGGCAGGTGGTTAGAGCGTTGGACTAGTTAACCGTAAGTTTGCAAGATTGAATCCCCGAGCTGACGAGGTAAAAATATGTCGTGCTGGCCCTGAACAAGGTAGTTAACCTACCGTTCCTAGGCCGTCATTGAAAATAAGAATGTGTTCTTAACTGACTTGCCTAGTTAAATAAAGGTGAAAAAAAAAAAAAAAAAAAAAACGGTGTCCAAAAATACAGATTTCCGATTATGAAAACTTGAAATCAGCCCTAATTAATCGGCCATTCCGATTAATCGGTCGACCTCTAATGGTAGGTGGGGACCTGATCATAGATCAGCACTCTTACTCTGATGCTTTGTGAATACGGGCCCAGGTCTTGACCATGCCTTTGAATTTATAAAACTATTAAAGAGTGACAAGTGATCAAATTAACTAACATGTTTGCATAGTACTCATAGCAATCCCTCATTGCCCAATCAGAAGATGCTCCATAGCAGGGTGCTCATATCAGATTTATTGATCCAACATCCTCTCACTCTGTATCTCTTACAGTCAGTAGACATGGAGGATGGGAAGCCTGATCTGCTGCTAGTCAAAGAGGAGACGATAGAAGACGAACCAGAGAGCATTGATCTGCTGAGTGGACTAAAGATGGGGGAGCAAGGTAAGGGAGAAATACATAATCTGCCTTCAGAAAGTATTCATATCCCTAGACTTATTCCACATTTGTTGTGTTAGAACCTGCATTCAAAATGTATTAAATAACATCCTCATCCATTTACACACACTACCCCATAATGACAAAGTGAAAACATGTTTTTAGAGTAAAAAAAAAATGAAATTCAGAAATATCTAAATTACAAATATTCACACCGCTATGTCAATACATCCTAGAATCACCTTTGGCAGCTATTACAGCCGTGAGCCTTTCTGGGTAAGTCCCGCTGAAAGGTGATTTTGTCTCCCAATGGAAAGCAGACTGAACCAGGTTTTCCTCTATGATTTTGACTGTGCTTAGCTCTATTCCATTTATTTAAGGGGATATTCAATTTCTGCTTTTTTGTTTATCCATCTACCAATAGATGCCTTTCTTTGTGAGGCATTGGAAACCTCCCTGGTCTTTGTGGTTGAATCTGTGTTTGAAATTCACTGCTCGACTGAGGGACCTTACAGAGAATTGAATGTGTGGGGTACAGAGATGAGTCATGTTAAACACTATTATTTCACACAGTGAGTCCAAGCATCTTATTATGTGACTTGTTAAGCACATTTTTACTATTTTACTCCTGAACTTATTTAGACAAAATGGTTGAATACTTATTAACTCAAGATATTTCAGCTTAGAATTTTTTATGAATTTGTAAAAATGTCTAAAAACATAATTCCACTTTGACATTGTGGGGTATTGTGTGTAGGCCAGTGACACACAATCTCAAGGGGTGTGAATACTCTCTGAAGGCACTGTATAGGCTACATACTGTACAGTAATAGATATTCAATGGGAATAGTGATGTGCCTGGCTATCGTTATTCATTTTCTTCCATGAAATCAATAGAACTTATGTTTACATAGAAAAACATACACATTATAATGTATGAACTTGACTCAAAAAACATTGACTTATCAATGACCCAAGTCCAGCGCAGATAATCCCTACCATTGTGTTGCTGAGTTGTCGTAGTGCTGCTGCAAATGTACATTGTCCCAGGGGTGTTGTCAGTCATAAGTAACTTAATTAATGTCCCTCTAACTGCCCTGAGTGCATCTGTTCATCCTACAGCTATTGTATTCTGTAATCATGTGCCTATGAACCAGAGTTCTACTCTTAGCACTGAGGTGTGCCCTAGTAGGAAGTCCACTGTGTGCAGCTCACCCTGCACTATCAACTCAAACATAAATAACGTTGTCATGTCTACTTATAAGCTTCCCAGAAAAGTGCTGAAAATAGCCCACATTAAGAAGCAAGGTTCATGAAATAAATAACTTTCTAGTAACAGATGACATTCATATTTTGACTCTGAAACGCACTTAGATAATACCTTTGATAATACAGTGGTAGCAATACATGGTTATAACATCTACAGAAAAGACAGAAATGCCAATGGGGGCGGTGTTGCGGTCTATATTCAGAACCACATTCCTGTAGAGCTTAGAGAGGATCTCATGTTAAATACTGTTGAAGTAATATGGCTACAGGTTAATCTGCCTCACCTAAAGCCCCTTCTTGTGGGAAGCTGCTATAGACCCCCATCTGCTAACAGTCAATCCCTGCCATCAGTCAACCTACCAAGGTAGTTACAAACAGCACAGGAATATAATCATCAACATGTATTGATCACATCTTTACTAATGCTCCTGAAATTTGTTTTAAAGCAGTGTCCAAATCCATTGCATGTAGTGATCACAATATAGTAGCCATATCTAGGAAAACCAAAGTTCCAAAGGCTGGGCCTAATATAGTGTATAAGAGTTTTGTAGTGATTTGTATGTTGTTGATGTAAAGAATATTTGCTTGTGTGTAATGAGGAGCAACCAGACACTGTACTTGACACATTTATGAAATTGCTTATTCCAGTTACTAATAAGCATGCACCCATTAAGAAAGTGACTGTAAAAACTGTTAAATCCCCTTGGATTGATAAGGAATTGAAAAATGTTATGGTTTTGAGGGATGAGGCAAAAGGAATGGCAAATAGGTTTGGCTGCACAACCGATTGGCAAACATACTGCAAATGTGACTAAACTGAATAAAAAGAAGAAACTGTACTATGAAACAAAGATGAATGATAGTAAAAAGCTTTGGAGCACCTTAATAAGAACCCATCGACAACTTCCGCTGAAAAGGCAGAGCGCGATATTCAAAAATATTTTTTTGAAATATTTACCTTTCATACATTCACAAGTGCAATACACCAAATTAAAGCTTAACTCCTTGTTAATCTACCCATCGTGTCCGATTTCAAAAAGGCTTTACAGCGAAAGCACACCATATGATTGTTAGGTCAGAGCCTAGTCACAAAAAAAAACAGCCATTTTCCAGCCAAAGAGGGGAGTCACAAAAAGCAGAAATAGAGAAAATGAATTACTAACCTTTGATCTTCATCAGATGGCACTCATAGGACTTCATGTTACACAATACATGTATGTTTTGTTCGATAAAGTTCATATTTATATCCAAAAATCTCAGTTTACATTGGCGCGTTATTTTCAGTAATGGTGTGCCTCGAAAACATCCGGCGAATTTGAAGAGAGCCACATCAATTTAGAGAAATACTCATCATAAACTTTGATAAAAGATACAAGTGTTATGCACAGAATTAAAGATATACTTCTCCTTAAATAAAATGTTGGGCAAAAAGGAAAACTCAGCTCAATCATTCACTGAAACAGATGGCTCATTCATTACATTATATTGCCAACTACTTGAATGATAATTTTTGGGGGAAAGATTAGCAAGATTAGGCATGACATGCCAGCAACAAATGCCGAGACTACACATCCAAGTATAACTGACCAAATTATGAAAGACAAGCATTGTAATTTTGAATTCCCTAAAGTGAGTGTGGAAGTGGTGAAAATATTGTGTTCTATCAAAAATGACAAGCCCCTGGGGTATGACAACTTGGAGGTTAAATGACTGAGAATAATAATGGATGATATTGCCACTCCTATTTGCCATGTTTTCAATTTAAGCCTACTAGAAAGTGTGTCAGGTCTGGAGGGAAGCATTTTTTTGGGGGGGCCAGATACAATGCTATTTTACAGTAAACAAATTGACAACAGACTTTCAGCACACTTATAGGGAAGGACATTCAACAAGCATAGCATTTACACAAATTACTAATGATTGGCTGTGAGAAATTTATGATAAAAATATTGTGGGAGCTGTCTTGTTAGACTTCAGTGTGGCTTTTGACATTATCGATCATAGCGGATGGAAAAACATATGTGTTATGGCTTTACACCTGCTATATTGTGGATAAAGAGTTACCTCTCTATCAGAACACAGAGGGTGCTCTTTAATGGAAGCCTCTACAACATAAACTAGGTAGAATCAGGAATTCCCCGGGACAGCTGTTTCGGCCCCTTACTTTTCTATATTTACTAATGACATGCCACGTGTTGATACAACAGTCTGTCCATAATAAAGCGCTGCTCTGCCTTAGCACTATCAACAAGGCAAGTCCACCTGGACTACTGTTCAGTCGTATGGTCAGGTGCCACAGAAGGACTTGGGAAAGTTACAATTGGCTCAGAACAGGGCAGCACGGCTGGCCCTTAAATGTACACAGAGAGCTAGCATTAATAATTTGATGTCAATTTCTAATGGCTCAAAGTGGAGGAGAGATGGACTTCATCACTACTTGTTTTTGTAAGAAGTGTTTACAAGCTGAATGCACCGAGCTGTCTAAACTACTTGAACACAGCTAGGACACCCATGCATACCCCACAAGACATGCCCCCAGAGGTCTCTTCACAGTCCCCAAGTTCAGAACAAACTATGGGAGGTGCACAGTACTACATAGAGCCATGACTACATGGAACTCTATTCCACATCAGGTAACTGATGCAAGCAGTAGAATTAGATTTTTTTTTAAACAGATAAATACACCTTATGGAATAGTGAGGACTGTGAAGACACACAGGTACAGACACACGCATACGCACACGCTAGCACACATACTCTACACACACATACATTGTAATATTGTTGTATGGTGGTATTATACATTTTGTATTGTAGATATATAGTGGTGTAATAATGTTATATGATGTACTGTTTTAGCTTTTGTTTTATGTGTGATGTAAGTGCCTTAATGTGTTTGGACCCCAGGAAGTGCAGCAGCTAATGGGGATCCCTAATAAATAGATATGTAGAGTTCTCTACCATGTTTGTAAAGTCTACTTTGTAACCTCTTCCTGCAGGTGGTTGGCTGGAGGCTAACAGAGGAGACTGGGCAGCCATATTGGATTCCCAGATCCAGACGGATGCAGCCAAGGGCCCAGGGGTCAACATCACTGAGCAGGTCAGGAACAGAGGCGACATAGTGGAGGTCAGTGGATGGGACAGCGTCCTCAACTCTGGGCTGGGGAACAACACTGTTAACCACAACCAGAAACAGACAGTGGAACACAAAACAACAACCAAAATTAGTCTCCATGACAACAGACTGTCTGAGACCAGGGCGAGGCTTAGATTTGGTCTGCGGGGACGGGGAGGTGTCCGTAAGACAACAGACACAGACTTGGCTAGCGATGCTCCATCCTGCTCCTATAGTTGTGATTCAGAGAGACTGATGACGCCTCAGATGCTAACAGATGCTGCCTTCAGCTTGCCTTCTATAGGATCTATCAACTGGAACATGGACCCTGTGACAACACAGACAATCCCTGGCCTTCATCCTCCTCACACTCTCCTAATGTTAAACCAGACCTCAGACAATGCCAGTGCCTCATCACTAAATGGCTACACAAACCTATTGACAAATGACAGTAGTAGTAACACTATCAGTAGATCCGGTGTCAAAGAGAAGCGCTTCCCGTGTTCATTCTGTGGGAAAACTTTCAGTTTTCCTAAACAGGTGGAGATCCACCAGAGGATGCACACAGCAGAGACATCGTTCAGCTGCCACCTGTGCCGGGCCTGTTTTTCACACTTGTCCAGCCTAAAGAGGCACCAGAGGGTCCACACAGGGGAGAAACCATTTGGCTGCCACCTGTGCAAGGCCAGTTTTTCACACTCATCCAACCTGAAGAGGCACCAGAGAGTCCACACAAGGGAGAAATCGTAGAGCTGCCCCAGTGTGAGAAGAGGTTCTCGCACCAGCTGAAGATGCACCTGAAGATCCACACAAAAGAGCCCGTTCGCCTGTACGCACTGCGAGAAGAGGTTCTCAGAGAGGAGCTACCTCAGGATACACCAGCAGAAAATGCACACCGCCCATGTGTAGTGACATGTAATGTAGTATTAGTTAGTTTGTAGTTAATTCTGTTTGTTTTGGATGTAGTAGGGAAACTGAATGAGGTGAATTGAGGAAATAATCAGTATGATGAAACAGAGTTGATGATATGGTGATGGTTGGTGTGATGGTGTCTAAAAATGCTTCACTGATGTAAAGTGAACCTTGTCCTGTTTGATGCTGGTGTTTTATAATGAGGAAATGATAGTGCCTTAATTCATGTTTACTTGACATGAAGTAGTGAAGATGTGTCTAATGTTGAACCTTTTCCAAAGTATTCTAAAATAAATTTTGTCAAAGCGAGGGTCCAAGATTTACAGAAAAAGTCAAGTGTTACCATAGTGAAGTTATTCTACTTGTCACATGTTGTTTTGTACAATTAAAGTACTGTACTTCACTGTGTGAGTGTATGACCATTTTGTTGAAATTAAATACAACATTGACTCTGTTCTGACTGACTTGGTTCTTTTGTGTCATTGCAGGGACTGAGTTTCCCTTATCTCAGTCAAGCCAAAACATTATACTTCATTTTTTTTAATCAAAACATGGACATTTTTTCTAATAAACTCCAAGGCTCCATATTGTTAGCTACTTGAATCACGGTGTTATAGATGGTCTTGACTGTGGCTATTTTTACTATCATGTCATGTTTCTGTGTACAGCAGAGAGTTTCTTATATAAACCTTTATGCTTTTCTGTTCAATTTGTGTTTACAGTCTGCAGTCCATGAGGACCTGCTGATATCTGGTGTTACTGGCGGGAGAGACTGGACCTCTGAAGCGGGTGGTCACAAACCCTGGCCCCGGATCAGGACACTGGATCAGGAGCCGTCGCTCTTCCTTCGCGAGTCGGAACCAGGACCCAACCACGAAGGACAGAGACCCCACCACCACACAGAACACAACGAGTGGACAGGTGGACTCAACACCCTCAGTCCTAGTCGTCATCAGAGAGACAGAGGCTCCAGTCAGGGATCCAATCAGCAATTTAGGCTCTTGTCTTCACAGTCTCAGTGCAGGGATGGAGCAGGGCCTGGGGCTGATAGAGATAGACCCTTCTGTTCCTATGATACAAACACCACAGTATCCATGATGAACAGAGCAGGTCACCCTGGGCTTCAGCCTTCACATAGAGTGGTGGGAGACCCGCCTAGTGGGAGTCTAACAGGAAGTCTTTCTCCTTCAAGATCTCCTCTAATGCCTGGTGACTGGGTTCATAGAAAGCCTGGACCTGGGTCTAGCCTTCCTCGGTTACCTCAGGATTACCTCACCAATACAGACAGGGTCAGGATGGGCGTTCACCATGAGAGGTACCTAGCCTATAACACTGCAGACAATCCCAACAACACCCAAACAATGGCTAGAGGTCAAGGAGGGAGCTCAAACACTAACCACCTGAGGGTGGTGGCTCCTGCTTCTACCTCCTCTGGTGTCATTGGGTCACAACGTGGGAGGCCGAGTTTTAGGACAGACGCCGACAAACCGTATGCCTGCCCCACATGTGGGAAGCGCTTCGCTGAGGCGAACTATGTGAAGAAGCACCAGACCGTTCACACCAAGGAGAGGCCCTTCAAGTGCAAACTATGTTACAAGAGCTTCTCCTTCCAGAGTAACCTTATCAAACATAGGAGTGTCCACAATGGGGAGAAATCGTAGCAGTGTGGCCATTCTTTTTAGGTCAGTTAGGGTAATGTCTGTACTGAGCTTGAAAGATACTGATCATGGCCTTTTCTCATTTGGATTATCTCAACTTCTGTGTCCTCTGTCTTCCGTCCTCTCTCGCCTCCTTTTGAAAAAGGTAATCGAGGAGAGCGAACGTGGATGAAAATGCACTTGTTTTAAAATCGACTCACCTTCTCCACTTGTGCGTCATCAGGCAAGTGACGTTTACAGGGGTGGATCCCAAAATAAATAAATGTGTAAAGTGATAACTAATTTAGTTGTGTGAGACAAGTAACATACAGATCTGGGATAACTATAGTTTTAACAATGCTTTATGGAAAGTAACTATTTGTTCCCCGAAAGTAACTATTTGTCAGAGGAAAAAAGTTACTTTGGAGATGACTGCAATTATTTGAATATAGATCCCAAAAAATCACTACTTTTTAAAACTATTTTGAATATAGATCTCAGAAAGCAACTACTTAAAAAAAAGATTTAATACAGATCTCAGGAAGTGACTACTTTTCTGAAACTATTGGATTGGCTGTCTTCAACTAATGGCAGGGTTGTACAGTGCCTAATTAGAAAGTATTCACACCCCTTGACTTTTTCCACATTTTGTTGTGTTACAGCCTGAATTTAAAATAGATTTAATTGAGATGTTGTGTCACTGGCCTACACACAATACTCCATGTAAAAGTGGCATTTTTTATTTTTACATATTAAAAATGAAAAGCTGAAATTTCTTGTCAAGTATTCAACCCATTTTGTTATGGCAAGCTTAAATAAGTAGAGTAGTAAACGTTTGGATTGTACCCTTTTTCAATTTTAGCCTAAAATGACACCCAAATCAAACTGCCTGTAGCTCTTAACATGTCACAATAAGTTGCATGCAATATTAGTGTAACATTATTTTTCAATTACTACCTCGTCTCTGTACCCCACACATACAATTATCTGTAAGGTTCCTCAGTCTAGCATTGAGTTTTTAACACTGATTCAACCACAAAGACCAGAGTTTTTTTTCCCCCAATGCCTCGCAAAGAAGTGCACCTATTGTTTAGATAAAAACAACAAAAAAATGTTTTACTGACATTGAAAATCCCTTTGAGCATGGTGAAGTTATTAATTACACTTTGGATGGTGTGTCAATACACCCAGTTGCCGGAGAGGAAGGAAACCACTCTGGGATTTCACCATGAGTCCAATGGTGACTTTAATACAGTTACAGAAATTAATGGCTGTGATAGGAGAAAACTGTGGATGGAGCAACAACATTGTAGTTACTGCACAATACTAACCTAAATGACAGTGAAATGAAGGAAGCCTGTACAATATTTTAAAAAAATCTAAAACATGCAGCCTGTTTGCAATAAGCCATTAAAGTATAACTGTATCTGGAACTGCATGTTGAAGATAGAATGAATAGAGCACACACGATCTTCTATACTATTCCAATATACTTGACAGTCGTTTGGTCTACACAATCAATTTCTATCTGAACATTTCGTAAATGTCCATTCTCCTGAATGTCCATTGCCCTTGGTCAGGGCTGCCCAACCCTCTTCCTGGAGATCTACTGTCCTGTGAGTTTTCAGTCAAACCCTAATTTAACGCACCTGATTCTACTAATTAGCTGATCAACAAAACCTTAACTAGCTGAATCTGAAATGCTAAATTAGGATGGACTGAAAACCTACAGGACAGTAGATCTCCAGGAAGAGGGTAGGGCAGCCCTGTCCTAGTTGTACAAAATCAAGTCATACCAATTAACCAATGATATTTTGTACAGATAAGTATAAATACATTGACGTTCAACTATTGTATGACTCTTTCAACATGCCACTGAAATGTTCAAAGCTGCGATACATTTTATGATAACTGAAAATACTGCAGAGTAATTCAAACCCAAATGGCAAGTTGAATGCTAGGCAAAAACAACTTCGAACCTCTACGTCCATCTGAAGGTAAGTGTTCTTGTTTCGAGCACAATATACCATCTTTAAATAGATAGATTACTCAGAATACAAACTAAAATGATTTTCCACCTACCTTCGCTGTAGTTGATTCAAGAAGGCAGTTTTGGGATATCTAGTTTACTTTCAATACTAAATATACATATCTTGTTACTATTAGCATTCTCAGTAATACTCAACGTTAAACTGTCATTGTGCCTGTGTAATAAAACAAATTACTTTTGGAGCAACATTTTATTAGGATGTTCCATAATACTTTTGTAAATGGATTTTAATTGCATGGCAATGAGCTTTGAGTTTTTAGCTACTGTACCTGAGGAATGGTGACTTCCTTATTCCACTTATGTAAAAACTCCATTATTATGCTATTATAAAGCAATTTCCAAAGGCCTATGTAACAATGTTGCTATTGTAATACGTTACTACACATGTATAAGAACTTGATGTCAAGTGTTACTGTATTACCTTATGTCTCACTCATTATGAAAACATATTTGTTAGTCATTTTGAAGTTGCAAAAATAGTCTACTGTAATGTTGAGGTGATTCCATGTTCCTCGTATTTAATTCTAGGCTATAGGCTATATTAAGAGTCATATCTGATAGCCCTCTAAACCATGTGCTTATGATCATATATTTAGACTAATTCAACTAACTGTTGTAGTTTTTTATTTTCAAATTATTTGCCTACATTCAAATACCTCCAAATATGATTTGGTCTTCTGAGCGGTATTCTAAATACTTTAAGATATTATTTGGTTTTCTGAGACCTGTATTTGAATGTCAAACAACGTAGTTGCCTTTTAGTTGAAACTATATATAAACTATATTTGACTACTTCGAATTGGTATTTTCAAATAAACCACAAAATACAACTACTTTCTGCCGAGGACTGGTAGCATTGTTTTTAAACGTGTGCATTCTTTTCCCCCGACAAAAAAAGCTGAATTCAATACACATGACTATCCTCAATGAAAGGTGGCTATCGAGGATGGGAGAACACTGCATCTCAATTACTAAGGTATTGACATCTCGACCACGTCGGTTTCCCGGTGTTGTGCCGAAAATCTCCCTCCTGACAGAATCCCCCCTCGTGAACGCGCACACACTCAAATCTTCATTGCTGCGACTTGCTTCTTGCTAGTTGAGATTTCTGCTCTTCACTCCGTTGTCAGTTTAGCCTACATTTCACTGATCTTAGTAGCAGAAAGCATTTTTTTAAATTTGTGTCCTTCAAGGCAGCTGTCAATGATCACGTCAGGCTGCGTTTCATTTTTTTTATGGCGGTTTGATCGCGGGGGAGGCACTAGTAATGTCTGCAGTTTACGGTTTGCCTGTTTGTTTCAATTGTATTAGTCTATAAATATATCTCTTTGCCAAAATTCGTCATCTCTCCAATGTCTTATTCGACTAGTAGTTGTTCTGAAATGTTTATTGCTTGCCTACATTTTACTCCCTCTGTTTAATATAACACACAAAAATGTATTATTCATTTCGGTTGGGTGAAGTTTGTTCTATAGAAAGTATTTGACTCTAGCCACAAAATTAAGGAAATTAGAAGGGGGGAGGATTTTGGCAGCCTTCTAATTTCGTTAATTTTGTGGCTAGAGTCAAATACTTTTTGTTGTACACATCAGACTCAAATACTTTCTATAGAACAAACTTCACGTCAGGATAGGCAACCGAAATGAATAATTAATGTATGTGTGTTATATGAAACATAGAGGAGTGAGTCAAATGTTGGCAAGCAATAAGCATTTCAGAACTATTGCTGAAATATCCTAACACTTTCAAAAATACTAGTCGAATAAGACATGGGAAAGATTACGAATTTTGTCAAAGAGATTTATTTATAGACTAATACAAATCAGTAGCGAATTTAGGTACGGGCGGCATCTTGCATCGCCCGGGTGGTGAAGGGGCGGGCGCGGGCACTGAAGGGGGGTTTCGCCCAGGGCGCCATACAAGCTAGACCCGCCACATACATTTGAAACAAATAGCCAAACCGAAAACTGCAGACAAATGCTTTCTGCTACTAAGATCAGTGAAATGTAGGCTAAACTGACAACGAAGTAAAGAGCAGAAATCTTAACTAGCAAGCAAGTCGCAGCAATGAAGAACGCAAGGGGGGATTCTTGCAGGGGGGATTTTCGGCACAACACCGGCCTTCGCAGATTCTGCCATTATACTCCTGAAGTTGCAACCTTTTCTATTTGGAGTGCCAATTTATTTGACCATTTCTGCCAGTTATGATTTTCATATGAACATTTTCGTGGAACAGTTTCATTTACAATGATTTTGAGATACAAATACTATTATAAGTGGTTAATCTTGAGATGTATAAAAGTAACTTTTATTGCCATCGCCAATAATAACCTACATAAAGCCAACACAAAAACATTGCAGCCTGCAGGTAAAAAATATCTTGATACGAATAAATATCCTATAAATCAAACTGGCTAGCATAGCCTGTCTGCAACGATCTTGAAACATTGTATCAACTATCAATTGGGTCGCCCCAAAACTCATGCCAGCAAACTTGAAACATTGTATAAAATATTCTGGTCTGAGTTTGCTATGCCAGTGAGCTCGGAACAGACACAGCTATAGGCTATTTGGGCAAGGGATAAGAAGTAATCAGGTATTTTATGACGTTTCCACTGGATCAGAGCATTACATTTTTCCCTTTCATGCGGAGCGGTTATCGAAAGGGGGAGAGATATGGAAATATTGTGCAAATACTTTGAGGAACTATTGTCATTCTCATCTCATTCTTAAAACAGACTTTGTTTACTTGCTGTTTGAGGTGAAGAAAATTACTTTGAGAAGCTCCAACGCTTATTAGTGGTGGTGAGTTAAGACAATCAGAAATACTGTCAGACATCCCCAAATGGGCACATTCATAGGCCAATATTTGTGCACAGGCCAGGTAGACTAGTGCTACTTCTATATGCGTAATCAGGTGCGCATCCTTACTTAAAACCTCTTCAGGATTATCCCCTTTTTTTCAATTTTCGCCTAAAATGACATACCCAAATCTAACTGCCTGAAGCAAGGATATGCATATTCTTGGTACCATTTGAAAGGAAACACTTTGAAGTTTATGGAAATGTAAAATGAATGTAGTAGAATATAACACAATAGATCTGGTGAAAGATAATACAAAGAAAAAAACAACTGTTCTTTTGTATTTTTTTTGTACCATCTTTGAAATGCAAGAGAAAGGCCGTAATGTATTATTCTAGCCCAGGTGCAATTTAGATTTTGGCCACTAGATGGCATCAGTGTATTTGCTAAATTTTAGACTGATCCAATGAACCATTGCATTTCTGTTCAAAATGTTGTATCAAGACTGCCCAAATGTGCCTAATTTGTTTATTAATAACTTTTCATGTTCAAAATTGAGCACTCTCCTCAAACAATAGCATGGTATTATTTCACTGTAATAGCTCATGTAAATTGGACAGTGCAGTTAGATTAACAAGAATTTAAGGTTTCTGCCAATATCAGATATGTCTATGTCCTGGGAAATTTTCTTGTTACTTACAATCTCATGCTAATCACATTAGCCTACGTTAGCTCGACCGTCCCGTGGAAGGGACACCGATCCCGAAGAAGTTTTAACACTGACAGGAGCGTTTCAAACAAAAGATGATGAATAAATTGACAACTAGTAAATGTAATGAAATAAACAAAAACTTGTATCTCACAGGTGTAGCCTAGGTTGTGAGTTCTGCAAAACACGTCCACTCTGACAATGACAACGGTGAATTACTGTAATAATAATATATTGAATGCATTAACAGAAATGACCATAACCATAAACATTGCAGATTAGAAATTATGAGAATTAAAGGTAAATGTAGGCTACTACTGGTGATGTATGTAATGGGGGATTGATAGTCAGCAAACAATGCACACAATGAAGTTACGAAACAATGAATACCCACGAAATGGCAGGAGAGAGCGCATTCTGTAGAGAGACGTGCCTTGTGCATCTGAGCCACAATCACAATATTATTTTACCGTAGCATCCCCACAGCCTCCTCAATGAATTAGTCCACTGAGACAGGTGCAAATCACACACGTGTGTCGTGAGCCATGAAACAAAATGTTTTATTTGCCACTGCTCGACAAAAAAAATGTTTTCAATACAGACCCCTTTTGTCATATAGTAGGCTATTCAATATAACGCACCCAGACCTTAAGAAAGTTGCACAGTATATCTTATGTTTTTAATTTGTACACTTAGTGGCGTTATTTTATGTTTTTAATTTGTACACTTAGTTTACAAACATTCTGCCAACCATGGATTTCCAGTGGTGGGGTGTTGGACTGATCTTGTTGATCGTGTACATACCCGCTACGAACGGACTAAATAATGAAAACGCTGCTGGCAGCGGAATCCAATACAGCAGGGAGTTTTTACTACAATGCAACTCAAATACGAACGCGATGGATATCCCAATGGCCCATCTAATACCTGATTGTCTGCGAGTGGATTACAAACCCAAATGCAAATGTGGAAAACGCGGGGGAATCAGACAACGACTTAAAAAAATTAAGAACAAACTTCCCTTACCCACCACCTTGCTGATTAATGCCCAGTCACTGAGGGGGAAAGCGGATGAGTTGTCAGCGAATCTGCGCTTCCAACACGAATATCGGGAGGCCTGTTTGCTGGCATTTACTGAGACTTGGCTGGATGACAGAGTCCCGGACAGAGAAGTGGAGCCGGCCGGCTTCACCCTGGTCAGAGCGGACCGCGATCTGACAGTCACAGGGAAACTTCACGGCGGGGGCGTCTGCCTGCTTGTCAGGGACCAGTGGTGTAAATCGATCCTGGTAAGAGAGCGACTCTGTACCCCCGACATTGAACTGCTTTCTGTGTCACTGCGACCTTACTATCTGCCCGTGAGTTCCCCCAATTGTTTGTTACCGTTGTGTACATTCAACCAAAAGCTAATATAACAAAGGCATCAGAGATTATTTATAATCTGTCACAGAAACTGGAATCCATCTCCCCCGACGCACCCAAATTTATTTTAGGGGATTTTAACAACTGTACCTTGCATAAAGTCTTGCGCACATACCATCAGTATGTGAAATGTCACACTAGGAAAAATAGGACTCTTGATTTGTGCTATGGGACAATACCAAAGGCGTTCTCTGCCACCACCAGACCTCCTCTGGGGACATCAGACCACAATGTGGTCTACCTCAGGCCAATTTACTGTCGCCTCCTGGAGAGGGAGAAACCCACAGTTAAAACTGTCCAGATCTGGAATGACAACAGTATCACTTGTCTCCAGGGGTGTTTTGACTGTACAATGTGGGAGGTATTTGAGGACAGCAGCTCTGATCTGGATGAACTCACAGAGGTTATTTCAGACTATGTAAACTTCTGTGTTGAGTCAGTTGTGCCTACTAAGACCTGTAAAATCTTCCCTAACAACAAGCCTTGGGTATCAAAACATCTAAAATCACTACTTGATAGGAAGAAGGCAGTTTATGCTGGGGGTGATAGACAGGCTTTAAGAGATGTACAACGTGAGATAAAAAGACAGACACTGGTGGACAAGGAGGCATACAAGCAAAGGGTGGAGAGGACCCTCTCCTCAGGAAACGCAAGGGTGGCCTGGCAAGGGATTAAATCCATGGCTAGCGCCCCCCATATAGGCAGGGGAAAAACCAGTGCTGACCTTGGGGGATATGAGGGCCAGAACATGGCTAATGAACTGAATGTTTTCTTCTCAAGATTTGAATCAGACAACTTCGTGTCGGAGGTAAAACAAATGGAAGCATCATTACAAATGTTTGAGAGAGTTGTTGTTCAACAGTCTGATGTTCTAAAGTTGTTCAGGGGATGTAACACATACAAAAGCCCAGGCCCAGACAAAATAAGTGGGCATGTGTTAAAGCACTGTGCTGAACAACTGGCTGGTGTTTTTACAGACATTTTCCAATCCTCACTCAACCAGCAACACGTTCCAGTATTGTGGAAAAAATCAATAATTATACCAATTCCTAAAGTATCGAATCCCTCTGTGCTGAATGACTATCGCCCTGTCGCTTTGACATCCTTAGTTATGAAATGCCTTGAGAAAATTGTGAAAAGTCATATTCTCAGTGTCACCCAGAAGCTCCTCGACCCATTTCAGTTTGCCTATCAGACCAGCAGAGGAGTTGATGATGCCATTCTTACCCTCCTTAACATGGTCTATAGACATCTAGAAGGTGCCAAATCCCATGTCAGGGTTCTGTTTGTTGACTTTTCTTCTGCCTTCAACACAATCCAGCCTTACATTCTGGCACAGAGACTCATTCGGGACTTTTCCTTAGATGGGGGGCTGGTTTTGTGGCTGTTGGACTTCCTGAGCCAACGCTCACAGCGAGTCAAAATAGGTCCCCATGTGTCGGATATACGCAATACCAACACAGGCTCTCCTCAGGGATGTGTTTTGTCCCCACTTCTGTACATCTTGTACACTAATAGTTGTACTAGTTCCCATACTGACAGACACCTCGTTAAGTTCGCTGATGACACTGCCTTGATCAGCCTGTTGCATGATGACGAGGAACATCATGGCCCGGTCCTAGATGACTTTGTAGAGTGGTGTGAGGAATCACACTTGGTCCTCAATACTAACAAGACCAAAGAGATGTGCATAGACTTCAGGAAGCGTACAACACCTACCTCTGCAACATCTATCAGAGGCCAGAATATAGAAATTGTAGAGGAATATAAATATCTGGGTGTCTTTTTGGACAGTAAGCTTCAGTGGAGTAAATGTACAGACCAGATCTACAAAAAGAGCCAACAGAGACTGTACTTTCTAAAAAAGTTGGGTTCTTTTAATATAGACTGTACTATATTGACTCTGTTTTACAAATCCTTTATTGAGAGTATTTTAACTTTTTGTATTGTTTGTTGGTTTGGCAATGCCACTGTCAGTCAGAGAAACATGCTGAGAAGGATTATTACCACAGCAAGTAAGGTACTTGGAGTCAAACAGACAGGCCTGGATGAGATCTTTAAGGTCAGGGCCCTCCGTAAGGCTCACAAAATCATTTTAGACCCAAGTCACCCCCTGTACCTGGACTTTGAATTACTCCCCTCTGGGCGCAGGTATAGGGCACCCCTCAGCAGGAAAAATAGAACGAGACAATCATTTGTGCCAGGTGTGATATCCCTCTTAAATAGCTCGGGCAAATGTTCCCATTGACCCCGTAAGGCCAGCAGGCTAGTCTTTGTTTTAAATGTTTTAAATGTTTTATTTCTTATTTCTTACTATTATTATTATTTTATTTTTTTATTGGTGCGTGACTGTTATTGAAAGTTGTATTGTCAATCTTGTTTTGTATTTAACGCCACTTTAAATGTGTACATGACACTGCAACAAAATTTCCCCATGGGGACAATAAAGTAAGTAAGTAAGTAAGTAAGTAAGTAAGTAAGTAAGTAATATCCTCAATCTTGTAATAAATCAAATCTAGTGATACATAATTTGACATTTCTTTCTTCCATTGTGATATTGTGGGAGCATAACCAACCTTCCAATTAATGGCCATGCTTTTCTTAGCCGCTATAAATGTTAGGTTACACAGTTTCTTCTGATAACAGTCTCTAGTATCTACATTTCCAAGCAAACAAAAACAGGGAGAAGGGAGAATCTGTATACGTGCTGAGAAAAAAGAACATATTCTTTGCCAGAATTCAGCCAGAATCATAGCATATGCAAATATGTCCCCTTTTGTCTTTTTACACTTCCAGCAGTGGAATTATGTTTCTGAGAGCATATATTCAGTTTCACTGGTATAGGATGTTCTATGGATGGTCTTAAACTGCAGTAATTTGTCTGAGATTATATGAACATGACTTGGCATTCAGACATACACTACATGACCAAAAGTATGTGGAAACCTGCTTGCCGAATATCTGATTCCAAAATCATGGGCATTAATATGGAGTTGGCCACCCCTTCGCTGCTATAATAGCCTCTTCTCTTCTGGGAAGACTTTCCGCTAGATGTTGGAACATTGCTGCAGGGACTTGCTTCCATTCAGCCACAAGAGCATTAGTGAGGTTGGGCGATTTAGGCTTGGCTCGCAGTCAGCTATCAAATCAAATCAAATGTTATTGGTCACATACACATGGTTAGCAGATGTTAATGCGAGTGTAGCGAAATGCTTGTTCTTCTAGTAACGACAGTGCAGTAATATCTAACAAGTAATCTAACAGTTCCACAACAACTACTTGTACACACAAATCTAAGTAAAGGGATGGAATAAGAATATGTACAAATAAATATATGGATGAGCGGCATAAGCAAGATGGCATAGAGTACAGTAATGCAAGATATGTAAACATTATTAAAGTGGCGTTATTAAAGTGACTAGTGATCCATTCATTAAAGTGGCCAATGATTTTGAGTATGTATGTAGGCAGCAGCCTCTCTGTGTCAGTGATGGCTGGATAGTAGCAGGGTGAACAGGCAGTGGCTCAGGTGGTTGTTGTCCTTGATGATCTTTTTGGCCTTCCTGTAACATTGGGTGCTGTAGGTGTCCTGGAGGGCAGGTAGTTGACCCCCGGTGATGCGCTGTGGGCGGTGCAGTTGCCGTACCAGGTGGTGATACAGCCCGACAGGATGCTCTCAATTGTGCATCTGTAAAAGTTTGTTAGGGTTTTAGGTGACAAGCCAAATTTCTTCAGCCTCCTGAGGTTGAAGAGGTGCTGTTGCGCCTTCTTCACCACACTGTCTGTGTGGGTTGACCATTTCAGTTTGTCTGTGATGTGTACGCTGAAGAACTTAACTTTCCACCTTCTCCACTGCTGTTCCGTCGATGTGAATAGGGTGTTGCTCCCTTTGCTATTTCCTGAAGTGCACGATCATCTCCTTTGTTTTGTTGACGTTGAGTGTGAGGTTATTTTCCTGACACCACACTCCGAGTTGCCTCTCCTCCTCCTCCTTGTCGGCTGTCTCATCGTTGTAGGTAATCAAGCCCACTACTGTTGTGTCGTTTGCAAACTTGATGATTGAGTTGGAGGCATGCATGGCCACGCAGTCATGGGTGAACAGGGAGTACAGGAGGGGGCTGAGCATTCAACCTTGTGGGGCCCCAGTGTTGAGGATCAGTGAAGTGGAGATGTTGTTTCCTACCTTCCACCTGGGGGCGGCCCGTCATAAAGTCCAGGACCCAATTGCACATGGCGGGGTTGAGACCCAGGGCCTCAAGCTTAATGATGTGCTTGGAGGGTACTATAGTGTTGAATGCTGAGCTGTAGTCAACAAACAGCATTCTTACATAGGTATTCCTCTTGTCCAGATGGGATATGGCAGTGTGCAGTGTGATGGCAATTGCATAGTCTGTGGACCTATTGGGGTGGTATGCAATTTGAAGTGGGTCTAGGGTGGCAGGTAAGGTGGAGGTGATATGATCCTTGACTAGTCTCTCAAAGCACTTCATGATGACAGAAGTGAGTGCTACGGGGTGATAGTCATTTAGTTCAGTTATCTTTGCCTTCTTGGGTAAAGGAACAATGGTGATCACCTTGAAGCATGTGGGGACAGAAGACTGGGACAGGTCGAGATTGAATATGTCCGTAAACACACTAGCCAGCTGGTCTGCGCATGCTCTGAGGACGCGGCTAGGGATGCCGTCTGGGCCGGCAGCCTTGTGAGGGTTAACACGTTTAAATGTCTTACTCACGTCGGCCACAGAGAAGGAGAGGGAATTGCGACTCCACTTTGTCCCTATACTGACATTTCGCTTGTTTGATTGCCATGCGGAGGGAATAACTACACTGTTTATATTTGGCCATATTCCTAGTCATCTTTCCATGGTTAAATGCAGTTGTTCTCGCTTTCAGTTTTGCACGAATGCCACCATCTATCTACGGTTTCTGGTTAGGGTATGTTTTAATAGTCACAGTGGGTACAACATCTCCAATACACTTCCTTATAAACTCACTCACCAAATCAGCATATACATCGATGTTATTCTCTGAGGCTGCCTAGAACATTTCCCAGTCCAGGTGATCAAAACAATCTTAAAATGTGGATTCCAATTGGACAGATCAGCGTTGAATAGTTCTAGTCACGGGTACATCCTGTTTGAGTTTCTGCCTATAGGACGGTAAGAGCAAAATGGAGTCATGGTCAGATTTGCCGAAGGGAAGGCGGGGGAGGGCCTTGTATACATTGCGGAAGTTAGAGCAGCAGTGATCCAGTGTATTGCCCGCACGAGTGCTACCATCATTATGCTAATAGAATTTAGGTAGCCTTGTTCTCAAATTTGCTTTGTTAAAGTCCCCAGCTACAATAAATGCAGCCTCGGGATATATGGTTTCCAGTTTGCATAGAGTCCAGTGAAGTTCCTTGATGGCCGTTGTGGTATCGGCTTGAGGAGGGATATACACGGCTGTGATAATATCCGACGAGAATTCTCTTAGGAGATAATATGGTCGGCTTTTGATTGTAAGGAATTCTAGGTCAGGTGAACAAAAGGACTTGAGATCAAATCAAAGTTTATTTGTCACGTGCGCCGAATACAACAGGTGTAGACCTTACAGTGAAATACTTACTTACAGGCTCTAACCAATTGTGCAAAAAAGGTATTAGGTGAACAATAGGTAAGTAAAGAAATAAAAACAGTCAGGCTGATTGAGGAAGTATGTACATGTAGATATGGTTAACGTGACTATGCATATATGATGAACAGAGAGTAGCAGTAGCGTAAAGAGGGGTTGGCGGGTGGTTGGTGCCGGGACACAATGCAGATAGCCCGGTTAGTCAATGTGCGGGAGCACTGGTTGGTCGGGCCAATTGGGGTAGTATGTAGTTAAAGTGACTATGCATACATGACAAACAGAGCGTAGCAGCAGCGTAAAAGAGGGGTTGGGGGGGGCATACAATGCAAATAGTTCGGGTAGCCATTTCATTACCTGTTTAGGAGTCTTATAGCTTGGGGGTAAAAACTGTTGAGAAGCCTTTTTGTCCTAGACTTGGCACTCCGGTACCGTTTTGACAATTTTTAGGGCCTTCCTCTGACACCGCCTGGTGTAGAGGTCCTGGATGGCAGGCAGCTTAGCCCCAGTGATGTACTGGGCCGTATGCACTACCCTCTGTAGTGCCTTGCGGTCGGAGGCCGAGCAATTGCCATACCAGGAAGTGATGCAACCAGTCAGGATGCTCTCGATGTTGCAGCTGTAGAACCTTTTGAGGATCTCAGGACCCATGCCAAATCTTTTTAGTTTCCTGAGGGGGAATAGGCTTTGTCGTGCCCTCTTCATGACTGTCTTGGTGTGTTTTGACCATTCTAGTTTGTTGGTGATGTGGACAACAAAGAACTTGAAGCTCTCAACCTGCTCCACCTGGTTCTCCTTAGTCTTGGTTACGTTGAGGGATAGGTTGTTATTCTGGCACCACATGGCCAGGTCTCTGACCTTCTCCCTATAGGCTGTCTGATCCTGTATGTTGTTACGATTACACCATGAGTCGTTAATCATGAAGCATACTCCCCGCCCTTCTTCTTTATTTCGTTAGAGATGTTTATTTCTGTCGGTGCGACACATAAAGAATCCTGGTGGTTGTACCGACTCCGACAACATATCCCGAGTTCCATGTTTCCGTGAAACAGAGAATGCTACAATCCCGGATGTCTCTCTGGAAAGCAACCCGTGCCCTAATTTCGTCTACCTTGTTATCTAGAGACTGGACACTGGCGAGTAATATACTCGGAAGCGGTGGGTGGTGTGCAGGCCTTCGAAGTCTGACCAGGAGGTCGCTCCGTCTACCTCTCCTGCTGCGACGTTGTTTTGTGTTGGCCTCTGGAATCAGATCCAATGTCCTGGGTGGTGGTGCGAACAAAGGATCCGCTTCGGGAAAGTCGTATTCCTGGCCTTAATGTTGGTAAGATGACGTTGTTCTTATATCCAATAGTTCTTCCCAGCTGTATGTAATAAAACTTAAGATTTTCTGGGCTAACAATGTAAGAAATAATACATAAAAAAACAAAATACTGCATAGTTTCCTAAGGACTAGAAGCGAGGCGACCATCTCTGTCGGTGCCATTACAAAGGTGTTCGATGGGGTTGAGGTCAGGGCTCTGTGCAGACCAGTCAAGTTCTTCCACACAGATCTTAACAAACCATTTCTGTATGGACCTCGCTTTGGGCACGGGAGCATTGTCATGCTGAAACAGGAAAGGGCCTTCCCCAAACTGTTGCCACAAAGTTGGAAGCACAGAATTGTTGAGAATCATTGTCATTGTATGCTGTAGCATTAAGATTTCCCTTCACTGGAACTAAGGGACCTAGCCCGAACTTTGAAAACAGCCCCAGGCCATTATTCCTTCTCCACCAAACCTTATAGTTGACACTATGCATTCGAGCAGGTAGTGTTCTCCTGGCATCCACCAAACCCAGATTTGTTCGTCCGGACTGCCAGATGGTGAAGTGTGATTCATCTCTCCAGAGAACACGTTTCTACTGCTCCAGAGTCCAATGGCGGTAAGCTTTATACCACTCCAGCCGACGCTTGGCTTGTATACGGTTGCTCAGCCATGGAAACCCAATTCATGAAGCTCCCAGTTCTTATGCTGAAGTTGCTTCCAGATGCAGTTTGGAACTCGGCAGTGAGTGTTGCAATTTTTACAGGCTACGCACATCAGCACTCTGTGGTCCCTTTCTGTGAGCTTGTGTGACCTACCACTTCGCAGCTGAGCCGTCGTTGCTCCTAGATGTTTCCACTTCACAATAACAGCACTTGCAGTTGATCAAGACAGCACTAGCAAGGCAGAAATTTGAAGAAACTGATTTGTTGGAAAGGTTGCATCCTATGATGGTGCCACGTTGCAAGTCACTGAGCTCTTCTGTAAGGTCATTCTACTGCCTATGTTTGTCTATGGAAATCGCATGGCTGTATGCTCGATTTTATACATCTTTCAGCAACGGGTGTGGCTGAAATAGCCGAATCCACTAATTTAAAGGGGTGTCCACATACTTTTGTATACATTTGAAGTCGGCAGTTTACATACACTTAGGTTGGAGTCATTAAAATTCGTTTTTCAACCACTCCACAAATTTCTTGTTGACAAACTATAGTTTTGGCGAGTCGGTTGGGACATCTAGCTTTGTGCATGACACAAGTCATTTTTCCAACAATTGTTTACAGACAGATTATTTCACTTATAATTCACTGTATCACAATTCAAGTGGGTCAGAAGTTTACGTACACTAAGTTGACTGTGCCTTTAAACAGCTTGGAAAATTCCAGAAAATGATGTCATGGCTTTAGAAGCTCCTGATAGGCTAATTGACATCATTTGAGTCAATTGGAGGTGTACCTGTGGATGTATTTCAAGGCCTACCTTCAAACTCAGTGCCTCTTTGCTTGACATCATGGGAAAATAAAAAGAAATCAGCCAAGACCTCAGAAGAAAAATGGTATACCTCAACAAGTCTGGTTCATCCTTGGGAGCAATTTCCAATCGTCTGAAGATACCACGTTCATCTGTACAAACAATAGTACGCAAGTATAAACACCATGGGACCACGCAGCCATCATGCCGCTAAGAAATGATACGCGTTTTGTCTCCTAGAGATGAACTTACTTTGGTGCGAAAAGTGCAAATCAATCCCAGAACAACAGCAAAGGGCCTTGTGAAGATGCTGGAGGATATATCCACAATTAAATGAGTACTATAACGACATAACCGTGAAAGGTCGCTCAGCAAGGAAAAAGCCACTGCTCCAAAACCGCCATAAAAATGCCAGACTACGGTTTGCAACTGCACATGGTGATAAAGATCGTGCTTTTTGTGGAAATGTCCTCTGGTCTGATGAAACAAAATTAGAACTGTTTGGCCATAATGACCATCATTATGTTTGGAGGAAAAAGGGGGAGGCTTGAAGCCGAAGAGCACCATCCCAACCGTGAAGCACGGGGGTGGCAGCATCATGTTGTTCACAAAATAAATGGCATCATGAGGAAAGAAAATGTATGTGGATATATTGAAGCAACATCAAGATATCAGTCAGGAGGTTAAAGCTTGGTCGCAAATGGGTCTTCCAAATGACCCCAAGCATATTTCCAAAGTTGTGGCAAAATGGCTAAAGGACAACAAAGTCAATCTATTGGAGTGGCCATCACAAAGCCCTAACCTCAATCCCATAGAAAATTTGTGGGCAGAACTGAAAAAACGTGTGCGAGCAAGGAGGCCCACAAACCTGACTCAGTTACATCAGCTCTGTCAGGAGGAATGGGACAAAATTCACCCAATTTATTGTGGGAAGCTTGTGGAAGGCTACCCAAAATGTTTGACCCAAGTTAAACAATTTAAGGGCAATGCTACCAAATACTAATTGGGTGTATGTAAACTTCTGACCCACTGGGAATGTGATGAAAGGAATAAAATCTGAAATAAATAATTCTCTAATATTATTCTAACATTTCACATTCTTAAAATAAAGTGGTGACCCTAACTGACTTTAGACAATGAATTTTGACTAGGATTAAATGTCAGGAATTGTGAAAAGCTGAGTTTAAATGTATTTAGCTAAGGTGTATGTAAACTTCCGACTTCATCTGTATATAGTCCATGAATCATCATCAATATCATGTTGTGTACTGACTGTGCACTATGACAGTGTAGTCTGTAGAGCTGTTTATACCGTGTCAATCAATCAATCAATCAAATGTATTTATATAGCCCTTCTTACATCAGCTGATATCTCAAAGTGCTGTACAGAAACCCAGCCTAAAACCCCAAACAGCAAGCAATGCAGGTGTAGAAGCACGGGGGCTAGGAAAAACTCCCTAGAAAGGCCAAAACCTAGGAAGAAACCTAGAGAGGAACCAGGCTATGAGGGGTGTCCAGTCCTCTTCTGGCTGTGCCGGGTAGAGATTATAACAGAACATGGCCAAGATGTTCAAATGTTCATAAATGACCAGCATGGTCATATAATAATAATCACAGTAGTTGTCGAGAGTGCATCAAGTCAGCACCTCAGGAGTAAATGTCAGTTGGCTTTTCATAGCCGATCATTAAGAGTATCTCTACCGCTCCTGCGGTCTCTAGAGAGTTGAAAACAGCAGGTCTGGGACAGGTAGCACGTCCGGTGAACAGGTCAGGGTTCCATAGCCGCAGGCAGAACAGTTGAAACTGGAGCAGCAGCACGGCCAGGTGGACTGGGGACAGCAAGGAGTCATCATGCCAGGTAGTCCTGACGCATGGTCCTAGGGCTCAGGTCCTCCGAGAGAGAGAAAGAAAGAAAGAGAGAATTAGAGAGAGCATACTTAAATTCACACAGGACACCGGATAAGACAGGAGAAGTACTCCAGATATAACAAACTGACCCTAGCCCCCCGACACAAAGTACTGCAGCATAAATACTGTAGGCTGAGACAGGAGGGGTCAGGAGACACTGTGGCCCCATCCGATGATACCCCCGGACAGGGCCAAACAGGAAGGATATAACCCCCCCACTTTGCCAAAGCACAGCCCCCACACCACTAGAGGGATACCTTCAACCACCAACTTACCATCCTGAGACGAGGCCGAGTATAACCCACAAAGATCTCCGCCACGGCACAAACCAAGGGGGGGCGCCAACCCAGACAGGAAGATCACGTCAGTGGCTCAACCCACTCAAGTGACGCAGTGAGGAAGAGTGGGAAATTAGCTAGGGAAACTGACAGATCAATAACATTACATTACTACCTCATATAAAAACTCACATTGCGTTGTCAAAAAACATCTTCAATCATTTGGCAGCTGGGTTCATCGTTTGATTCAGGTCTCGTGTGATTGAGGCAAAAATAATACCTAAAGTTAGTGAGCAAGCTAGCTAACCATAGCCACTTTTTGGCTAGCTCTAATGTGGCATCAACTGATGAAAACTAGCCAAGTTAATTTACTTCTGTTGAAATGGGACAAAAATCCTATGAGACATTTCCATACACACAACAGCTGTTAGATACTGCTATCTGACATTTAGCTAGAGGATAGAGCTGAACTGGCTGTGGTAGCTACTAGCTAGCTAGTTCATTCTCTTCAGACAGAACTTCTGTCGAGAGGGGATGAAACATTAGCTACCGTTACATGTCAGTTACGCTACTAGCTCAGCATTGGGAATAAATCATTCAAGTCAAACAGCAGATACGTTGCCAGCTACATCATTCAAATAAAGAGTAGCCAGTTTCTGCTCTTCTTGCTTTTACAATGCTGAGAAAAGCGCAGCACATAGACAGCAGGATTGCATTGTGCTGATCAGAAGCTTTGCCTTCACAAGCCTGTCCGCACACTCTGTGGTGCTAAATCCAAAATTCAGCCGGTTTAAACCACCAAACAGCCTACCTGACCACTCTGAAGCATCCGCATGGTCCTAAAGCACACCGATGGATTTTTTTTGAATATATCACAGTGCAATGATATAACTGGGGGGTGGTGAAGACGCTCGGAACTGCAGTCAGGTAGAGACCATGGTGAGGATGATGAGCACGCAGATGAGCTTCCCTGAGACTGTTTGTGCAGAAATTCTTCGGTTGTGCAAACCCACAATTTCATCAGCTGTCCGGGTGGCTCGTCTCAGAACATCCCGCAGGTGAAGAAGTCCAATGTGGAGGTTCTGGGCTGGTGTGGTTACACGTGGTCTGCGATTTGTGAGGCCGGTTGGATGTACTGCCAAATTCTCTAAAACAACGTTGGTAGAGAAATTAACATGAAATTCTCTGGCAACAGCTCTGGTGAACATTTCTGCAGTCAGCATGTCAATTGCACACTCCCTCAAAATTGAGACGTCTGTGGAATTGTGTTGTGTGACAAAACTGCACATTTTTACAGTGGTCTTTTATTGTCCCCAGAACAAGGTGCACCTGTGTAATGATCATACTGTTTAATCAGCGTCAAATTTGTGGGAGTGGAGTTGCTGGTCAAAGATAAGTCAAAATAAACAAAACAAAAAAATATGTTTGAATGACACTGAGGGCCAACGCTGTTACATCCAATGCATGTTTGCCTGAGGCTGATGCTGTGCAGGTGCTTGTATATTGTCTACACATGCACATACACACGCTCGCATTCAAACGCACACATGTGCAAACACATGTCAATAGTGCCACACATGCACTCAAACATATACAGTTTTGTTGTCCTTGATGCCTTTTGTTTTTGCATTGTTGTCTGTTTTTCCTTTTTTCTCTCTTTTGTTCATTTTGTTGGTTGTTGGTGTATTGTGGGACGGTGGCTTGGGGTGGGGAATCGAGGGAGAGGTATTTTATTATAATATTTTTTTCGGGGGGGGGCGTCTCGGATGGTTGAGGGGCAGCTCTCTGGGAACTGTGGGGGAATCTTGGAGGGTTGGTGGTCTGGCGGTTGGGAGCTTGAGCCGGTAGGTCGCCAGGTTCAGGTCCGTGTTTTGACTTGGTGAGAGACCTGTCGACGTGCCCTTTGGGCAGGGTGTTGAACCTGGTTGCTTCTGTGGGTCGCTCTGGATGAGAGTCTGTTAGATGACTGAATGTAATGTAAATGTTGAGTGGCTTCACTGCAGGTATATTGTATGTTGTAATATTCAATAATAATAATTTACAAATAAATTGGGCACAACATTTGAGAGATCTGTTTTTTGTGCATATGGAACATTTTAGGGATATTTTATTTCAGCTCAAGAAACATGGGACAAACACTTTTGTTCAGTATATAAATAGTATATCAAGAAGTTATGCAAAGGTGTTACCTTACATCTTTGCCACTTTAGTGTCAAGTGTATAATATACCATTGAGTATTGACAGTAGCTAACCTAACCACCTCTTTTCCCCCAATCACTCTCTCAGGTGAAGGACATCTCACTGGAGGCCCCAGGAGCTAAATGTGCCGTTTATTTCAGAAAGGCTTCCCTCAGCTATTCACTTGCTTACATGTACACCCTTATTTATCTGCCATAGGGGAGCTTGTGAGACATCCCTACGATATTGTTATCCAATTCTACTCATGTACCAATAATAACCTCCTCTCTTGTCAGTCTGCAGATCAGAGGCTGCAGGTCCTGGAGGATCGTCTCTGGTCAAGTAGGAGAGGACTGAATGGACAACAGTAGTGTCGAAAAGGAAAATTGTCTAAAATTGAAGTGGAGGATGCGTGTATGTCGGTTAATTAACAGTTTATTTTATTGGGATGCATTTGTAGAGTAAGGATGCATATGTGGGAGACCTGTTTGAGGTGTCAAATTGTGAAGTATGCGCCAGGAAAAGTGGAGTCTAACAGAGTTACCAGGAGCGGTCTTATTTTGATTCATTGTATTTCTGAAGAAAAGAGGAAGATTGCAGTGGGCCTCAAAAGAATACGGACAAGAGAAGTATCGTGCTTTGAACTTTGAACTCTCAGGGGTGATGACGGATGTTCAGGTTGAATATCTGAAGAGAATTCCTGGTTTGGTTGGTGCCCGGCGTTTGACCCACTGGGTGAATGTAGAAAAAGAAGAAAGTCTGTCGGCCCTGTTGTTGTCTGTTAAAGAGAACCTACCTACACATGTCAAGCTTGGTTATGTAAGATACGCTGTAAGAGATTTTGTCCCCAAACCATTGCAGTGAAATTTTTTTTAAAGGATTTGGCCATGTTTCAAGTGTGTGCAGACGTACAGAGTATACTGAAGAGTGGCGTGTAGAAAGATGACAGTGTTGCAATTGTGGTTGGGATCATGATCCCCAGTTCCTGCAGTGCCCTGTAAGGGTGAAGGAGATTGAGGTGGCAAAAGTTAGAACGATCAACTGAATTTCCTATGCGAAGGTGATTTAAAAGAGTTGAGCAAACAAATGACGCTAGTGAAGATATGGTAGTGAATTGATTGAATCAGATGGCTCATTCATCACAAAACCCATTGATATATTGCCAACTACTTTAATATTTTTTTAATTGGCAAGATTAGCAAATTTAGGCATGACATACCAGCAACAAACACAAGTCCAAGTATATCTGACCAATTTATGAAAGACAAGCATTGTCATTTTGAATTATGTGAAGTGAGTGTGGAAGAGTTGAAAAAATGGTTGTCTATCAACAATGACAAGCCACTGTGGTCTGGCAACTTGGATGGAAAATTACTGAGGATAATAGTGGACGATATTGCCACTCCTATTTGCCATATCTTCAATTTAAGCCTACTAGGAAGTGTGTACCCTCAGACCTGGAGGGAATCAAGTCATTCCGCTACCTAAGAATAATAAAGCCCCCTTTAACTGGCTCAAATAGCCGACCAATCATCCTGTTAGCATCCCTAAGTAAACTTTTGGAGAAAATAATTGTTTGACCAGATACAATGCTATTTTACAGTAAACAAATTGACAAGAGACTTTCAGCACGCTTTTTGGGAAGGAAGTTCAAAAAGCACAACACTTACACAAATGACTGATGATTGGGTGAGAGAAATTGATGATGAAAGATTGCGGGGGCTGTTTAGTTAGACTTCAGTTGTTAGACTTTTTAACCGCACTATCAACAAGGCAGGTCCTGCAGACCCTAGTTTTGTCACACCTGGACTACTGTTCAGTCGTCTGGTCTGGTGCCACAAAGAGGGACTTAAGAAAATTGCAATTGACTCAGAACAGGGCAGCACGTCTGGCCCCTGGATGTACACACAGAGCTAACATGAGTAATATGCATGTAAATCTCTCCTGGCTCAAAGTGGAGGAGAGATTGACTTCATCACTACATGTATTTGTGAGAGGTATTGACATGTTGACTGCACCGAGCTACTACATAGAACCCAGTGGTGGTCGGTGCCGTTTATGATGAGGGAGGACAATTTTTTTTTTCATGAGCATGGCCTTTTTTCTATTACAGCATATTGGATGACTGTCTTTTAATAAAAACATTTTTTATATTTAATTAATTAATTCGAGACAGGTTCAATTCCCCGACGGGGAGGAAGGAGTAGGCTGTCCTTGTAAATAATAATTTGTTTTTAACTGATTCCATATGTGTTATTTCAATGTTGTGATGTACGATCAAGTGTCAAAGAAATTAGATTTTTTTTATTCTGCTGCAAAATAGTTTTTGGGACTGAAGGATTTTACATCTGACGACTTGTGCTGGTGCAAGAACGGTTCTTCTGCATGTTCTGTAACAAAGGCTTCACCGCCCACCATCCCAGGCTCCCCTTGAGCGTGTGTAGGGATCAGATATGTTTTATTTTAACAGAAAAGTAGTTTGATTTAGTTTAGGTTATTCCTTTTTGGAGGTTTGTATGAATATACCCGTTTCCATCCCGCACACTAGCTGGCAGCATGCACACTAAATTCTGCGAACTCAATATACAATGGAATAAGAAAATCACACGAAGAAGAGGTAAGCGGATGTGAACAGTGACCAATAACAATTTCCAGTTTGGCGTATTGTAATTTGTATTGTTGTTATTTAGACGTTTAGGAACACACTGGAACTCGACATATTACTACTTTAACTGCACAGCAGCACTTAATCTACTTCCCAAATTCGTGTTTGAGAAAGGACTTGGTTGATAGATCTGATCTAGGTAAGGCTAGCCTAGATGCTAACGTTAGCCAACAATGGCTAACTGTATGGTTTTTCACACTCAAATAGCCTCCGTCATGGAGGTGCTAGCGAATGCAGCCGTGGCAGACATCTGTAAACTCGTAGACGACGATTATGCAGTGTTTCGTTTGGAAATAACTCAAAGCCAGAAAGAAAACAGGGCATTGCGGAGGAAACTACAGCTACTGGAACTAAAGGTGGCACGAGAGCGCGTTCTCCCCAGTCGTCCCAAAAGTGTCAACATTCTTGACCGCTACAGAGGAATGGCAAGAGGTACATTTAGCTCCGTTCCCCACTGCACATGTGTAAAGATTCTAACTATGTGTACATGACCAATAAAATTAGATTATATGTGTTACCCAGAATTGGGTCTTGATCAGTTTTTGGATAGTATGCAACAATTCCCCTGATTACTTAGCTATCTTGCACAAACACACCATATCATATTCTAACCAGGTTCTTGATTACTGCATTTCCTATTATTTAGTCATTGAAAACAATGTGATGATTGGAACATAATACATTTATCAATAAATAGTATATCAATAAGTTATGCTTAGTGTTACCTTATATCCTTGCCAATTCTACACAGTGTCAAAACTATCAATAGTGTACAATATAGCGCTGACCATTGACAGTAGCTAACCTAACCACCTCTTTTCCCCCAATCACTCTCTCAGGTGAAGGACATCTCACTGGAGGCTACAGGAGCTTTGTGAAGCCAGCAGGACACAAAACATGGAGAGATGACCAACCAGACACTGTTGATGAGGGGAGTGGAACCTCAACCCAGGACATTATCATGATAGAGGTTAGTGTAATGGTATTACATAAAAATTACAGTACATCAAATGTGGCCATTTTATTTCAGAAAGGCTCCCCTCAGCTATTCACTTGCTTACATGTACACCCTCATTTATCTGCCATAGGGGAGCTTGTGAGACTTCCTTATGGTATTGTTATGCAATTCTACACATGTAACGGAAATAACCTCTGCTCTTCTTGTCTCAGTCTGAAGATGCAGAGGCTGCAGGTCTTGGGGTCAAGCAGGAGATGACCAAAGGAGAGCACCCACGACACAGCAGAGACAACCAGACTGGAGCGCCCCCTGTAGCCACAGAGGATCTCAACACTGCCACCACTCCCCACGCCAGGACCCAACACAGCATCACGGAGGTCAGTGGAATGCCAAACACCGTCCTCAAGCCAGAGACCGACACAGAGACTTTAATTGTAACACACAGGCTCTTACACACAGGATCTGACCACAGATCAGACCCAAAGAGACTGGGGCTGGGGACACTGGGCTGTCCTCTTGCTCCTGGCTCAGAGTATTTACTTTGACCCGTTAGAGACCGGTAATGATCTGTGTTGTTCTTACGCTACAGAGATGGACCCTGGCAGCATGCCCTTGGGTTTAGATACACAGACTGATCTGTCTAGAGAGTACTGGAACCGGTACAGTAGTAGTGTATACTTTGAAGGGTACCTAGGTAATAAAAGGGAGGATCTGGTCGTAGACGAAGTGACTGGGAAAGTCGAGGGCATGTTCCTTCCACACGGAATGTAGATAGTCACAGAGGAGATGGACACTCACAGGGCAGAGATTTCTTAGATTACAGGGAAAGCTTAGAGACAAATCTCACGACCCAGTCCCGTTTACACGCGCTTAGGGATCGCGATACAGTGTCCATGTCAATGGGGCCTTCCGATTCACACGGCCGCATCCTTTTCGATCGGTTATTGAACTCAAACCACAGGGCTAGAGATCACTCGCAGGGAGGGGGAGCAACATCAGGCAATAGTCAAGAGAAACGGTTCCTCTGCATGTTTTGTAACAAAGGCTTCAGCAGCCCCCAGAAGGTGGTGATCCACCAGAGGTTCCACACAGGGGAGAAATGCTTCAGCGGTACCCATTGTCAGATGCGCTTCGCCCAGGCTGACCACCTGAAGAGGCACCGGAGTGTCCACACAGGGGAGAAACCCTACAGCTGCCCCCAATGTCACATGTGCTTCCCCAAGAGTGGCAACCTGAAGATGCACCTGAAGGTCCACACAGGGAGAAATCATTCGGCTGCCACCTATGCCTGGTCAGTTTCACCCATTCGTCCAGCCTGAAGAGGCACCAGAGGGTTCACACAGGGAAGAAATCATACAACTGAGAAGAGGTTCTCCCCAGCACCTTCTCAAGATACACCTGAAGAGAGCCCATTTACCTGTATGCACTGCGGGAAGAGGAGCTACCTCAGGATACACTAGCAGAAAAAACATTCCACTCAATAACATAGAAAGTAACCATTAAACTCCATAGCTTTCAACGTTTATATCAATTCCTTCATTAAAGACAAAAAAATGAATTCATTATTGTCAATAGAAAAGATCCACAGAAGCATTTGGAATAACGAGAGTAACAGATTTCAGTGTTGAATATTCCTGGGTAGAATGTTGAATCCAGACATTGTCTCTGAGTGTACAAACATTAAGAACACCTGACTAATATTGATTTATACCCCCCTTTGCCCTCAGAACAGCCTCAATTCATCGGCATGGTTCCACAGGGATACTGGCCCATGTTAATGCCAATGCTTCCCACAGTTGTGTCAAGTTTGCTGGATGGGTGTTGGACCATTCTTGATACACGCGAGAAACTATTGAGCGTGAAAAACCCAGCAGCATTGCAGTTCTTGACACACTCAAAAAGGTGCACCTGTTACCTTCTACCATGCCCCGTTCAAAGGCACTGAAACTATTTTTGTCTGGCCCATTCAACCTCTGAATGGCACACGTACAAAATCCTTCTTTAACCTCTCTTCCCCTTCATTTTTTGTTGAGATGTGTATGTGGTTTTCATTTGGTGTATTTAAAAACATTATTTTAATTCTAAGACTTTCATTGAGACCCTCTTTAGAATACATCACCTGATCTTACCCTATTCTGAATACACAGACAATTAGACTTAATAAATATACCTACGCTCTAACAAACACCTACTGTAAAATAGTTTAGTCAGGTTTGTCTGACTTTTGACTTATCATAGGTGACTCATATTTACCCACAACATATTTATGTCGATCATGATGGGCTTAACAACAATGAAGTCATTCTGTAACTACAGTATAGGTAAACACTTCATGTTGAAAGTGTGTTTATTATCTGTGTGTATGTACCTGAGGGAGTGTATGTCTGTAATCTGTATCGCCTGTCTCTTCCAGGAGGAGGAGGGTCCAGAGGTGCTGCTGGTGAAGGAGGAGGGGTGTGAAGAGGGTCTGGGGAACCCAGAGGGGACCATGGTCATGGAGGACAACCAGACTACACCTCCTCCTGAACCCACAGAGGAAACAGCTGAGGAGCACAGGACCACACACAGTCTCACTGAGGTGAAGCCACTGAACTACTGTCTGAATGGTATTAGGTCAGGGTTCACAAAGCCTCTCAGAGTATGAGTGCTGATCTAGGATCAGTTTGCATTTTAGATCATATTAAATAAGACTATTTAGACAGTTGGGAACCTGATCCTCGATCAGCACTCCTACTCTGATACTCTTTGTGGATACAGGCCCAGGTCTTGATTAATTTTGTCTTAAGTGTGGGACCATGCCTTTAAATTATCAAACCATTAAAGAGTGTTAAATAATCAAAATAACTAACACGTTTGTATAGTACTCATAGCAATCCCTCATTGCCCAATCCGAAGATGCCCCATAGCAGGGTGCTCATATCAGATTTCTTGATCCAACAACCTCTCACTCTGTATCTCTTACAGCCAGTAGACATGGAAGATGGGAAGCCTGATCTGCTGCTGGTCAAAGAGGAGACAGTAGAAGACGGACCAGAGAGCATTGATCTGCTGAGTGGACTAAAGATGGGGGAGCAAGGTAAGGGAGAAATACATATAGCCCACATACAGTAATAGATCTTCAATGGGAATAGTGATGCGCCTGATTTAATTTTTGTATGAAACAATATGAGTACTTCATTTATAAATCAACATCAATACAATTTGTATGAAATACAAATAAACAATATGATGCAACATAAGTCATAAGCTAGGTTTCCATCCAATTGGTGAAAGATTTGAATTAGAATATGATCAAATCTGCATTTTCCCACCAGTGGTGTGTTTCCAACAAACTGACTTGAGGATAAAAAGCCATGCGTAATGACGTAGTGCACATAAAAGGTACTTATTCCACTTTAGTTTTCATGTACCGAATAAAAATCAAAAATGAAATGCGTTTCCATCCCATTTTGAACTCTACTGATAGTTTTGTCACAAAAACTGTTGCGTTATACGCAAATATGCCCACTCTGGTCTTGAGGAGTGTGTTCTAGCCAATAGCTCGCAGATACAGTGCTGGTAAGCCAGCCTACATGATGAGATTTATGGATAAGAGCGAGATTTCTATTTGTTAAATGGGAGCCAAGCATCGACCATGTCACCAGAATAATTGAAAGGAGCGTCAAGCTGAACACTGCACTTTCACCACCCTGTGAAGTCCATCGTAACTTATTTGTATCTGTAATAAACTGGATGCTTTCCCAAGTGGTAGTGGGAGGACCACAAAACATCACGTGACTCCATGTTTATATCAATATTTTTGTATAATTCATTTCACAGACAAAAAGATCCCACCATGTCTAGCATATTTTGTTTTGTCAACTTTTGGAAGGTTTAACGACAAATTTGCTGTTTCCATCAGGCCATTTTTGTATCGTACATTTACTTTACTCGCATAAGCGGTTGGATGGAAACCTGGCTATAGACATCACCAGGCCATGTCTATGATATTTTTCTGTTGTCATGTTTAAGTCTGGATTGTAACATTTGCCTATAGGTGTTTGGTTGGAAGCTAACAGAGGCGACTGGGCTGCCATCTTAGATTCCCAGAACCAGAGTGGTGCAGCCATGGGCCCAGGGGATGACATCACTGAGCAGGCCAAGACCAGAGGCAACATTGTGGAAGTCAGTGGATGGGACAGCGTCCTCAGCTCTGGGCTGGGGAACAACACTGTTAAGCACAACCAGAAACAGACAGTTGAACACAAAACAACAACCGAGCAAAGTCTCCATGACAACAGATTTGCTGAGACCAGGGCGAGGCATAGATTTGGTCTGCAGGGACTGGGAGGTGTCCATATGGGGCGGGAGAGAACAGACACAGCCTCGGCTAGCGATGATCCATCCTGCTCCTATAGTTGTGATTCAGAGAGACTGACACCTCAGGTTACCCCCCTAACAGGTGCTTCCTTCAGCCTGCCTTCTATAGGATCTATCGACTGGAACATGGACCCAGCGACAACACAGACACTCCCTGGCCTTCATCCTCCTCACACTCTCCTAATGTTAAACCAGACCTCAGACAATGCCAGTGCCTCAACACTAAATGGCTACACAAGCCCATTGACAAATGACTGTAGTAGTAGCACTGTCAGCAGATCCGGTGGCAAAAATAAGTGCTTCCCGTGTTCGTTCTGTGGGAAAGCCTTCAGTTTCCCTAAACAGATGGAGATCCACCAGAGGATGCACACAGGGGAGAAACCTTTTAGCTGCCACCTGTGTGAGAAAAGGTTCTCCCACCAGCACCACCTGAAGAGGCACCTGAAGGTCCACACAGGAGAGAGGCCATTCGCCTGTACGCACTGCGGGAAGAGGTTCTCAGAGAGGAGCAATCTCAGGATACACCAGCAGAAAATGCACATGGCCCATGTGTAGAGTATAGTGACATGTGATGTAGTACTAGCTAGTTTGTTTGTAGTTAATTCTGTTGGTTTAGGATGTAGTAGGGAACTGGATGAGGTGAACTGAGGAAAGAATGAGTATGATGAGGCAGAGTAGATGATATGGTGATGATGTCTATAAAAATGCTTCACTGATAAAAAGTGACAACTATGACCATTTAGTTTGATACTGGTGTTTTATAGTGCCCTAATTCATGTTTACTTGACATAAAGATGTGTGTAATGTAGTGTTGAACTTTTTCCAAAAATATATTTTATCAAAGCGAGGGTACCAGATTTACAGAAAAGGTCAAGTGTTACCATAGTGAGAAGTTATTCTACTTGTCATATATTGGTTTGCAGAATAAAAGTGCTGTACTTCATGTTATGTGAGTGCATGACTATTTTGTTGAAATAAACATTGGACTCTGTGCTGACTGACTTGGTTATTTTTGTATCGTTGCAGGTACTGAATTTTCCTTCTCAGTCGAACCAAAACATACTTCATTCTTGAATCAACACATATGGAATTGTTTTTATAACACTCTCCAATCGCTCCATATTGTTAGGTACTTGAATCAGTGTTAGAAATGGGCTTGATCATGATTAACATTGTTATGTCATGTTTCTGTGTACAGCAATGAGTTTCTTATATAAACATTTATGCTATTCTGTACAATTTGTGTTTTACAGTCTGCAGTCCATGAGGACCTGCTGATATCCGGTGTTGCTGGCGGGAGAGACTGGACCTGTGAAGCAGCTGGTCACAAACCTGGCCCCGGAGCCGTTGCTCTTCCTTCCCGAGCCAGAACCAGGACACAACCGCAAGGGACAGAGACTCCACCACCACACTGAACAACCTCAGTCCTGGTGGTCATCAGAGAGATCTAGGCTCCAGTCAGGGATCAACTCTGCAGCCTAAAAACATTGTTTTTATGGACAGAGGCAACTCATTCCATTCTGAGGCTCAAGTATACAAGAAAGTACCTTTCCAAGCATTACTCCTGAACCTGTATAAGCACACATCAGCAACACCTGATCTGGTGCTGTGATTATGTGCATCCCTGAAACGGCAAAAGTAATCAGTTAGATATCTGGGCGCAGAACCATATATACTCCTGTAAACCAAGCCTAGTCTCATCTGGGACACCCTAGCCTCAACAGGCAGCCAGTTTAGTTCCAGAAAGCAGCTCCTGCCTATGTGAGTACATGGACTCACCTTCAATACTACCCTGATCAGCTTATACTGGGCTATCTGGAGCTTCCCCTTCCTAAGTTTAGATAAGCCCCCAAACCAGGAAGTACTAGCGTAGTCAAAATGGCATTGAATGAGGGCAGTAGCTAGCACTTACATGGAGTCCTTATCAAGCAGCTTGGACTTTCTAGCCAAAAACTTAGTCCTGGCATTAACCTTCCCTAGCACTTTATTGGCCACCCTCTCACCTCCCAAACTTCCATCAAGGATGCATCCCAGGTAGCTAACAGAGGTTTTAGTAGTCACCCCCTAACTCCACTCTGATTTCAGAGAACCTACTCAATTTAGGTCTGGATCCAAAAAGAATGGCCTCAGTTTTCCCTAAGTGCAGAGAGAGCTTATTATCTCCAAGACATTTTCTAATGTTAGTATGCTCTCCAACATAGTTTTACTTTTGTGAGACTCCAGAAGTGTAGTCATTCGCATAAAGGAAAATAATCTTTCATATCGTTAATATACACTAAAAACAGTAGAGGCCAAAGCACGCTCCCCTGCGGAATGCCACAACTCATTCGTTTTGCCTGAGACAGTGAACCATTAACCTCTACTACTTGCTCCCTACCTGATAAATAGGACTTTACCCAGCCTAGCGGGATGCTGCTTAACCCCAGTGCCTCCATTTCAGAGATTAGGAGACAGTGGTTAACTCTATCAAAGGCCTTTTGTAGGTCAAGCAGTACCATTCCACAGAGATTTCCCTCAATCTCTTTCCTGATGAAGTCAGTCAAGTAAAGTAGACATGAATCGGTGGAGTATGTTTTTCTAAAACCTGACTGAAAATCATACATTAGACTATGTTGACATATTCATAAATTTGCTCATGTACAACTCTCTCCAGGATCTTTGATGTTACACTGGGGATAGATACCGGCCTATAAATCCCAGGTTCAGACTTTATCCCCTTCTTATACAGGGGTATACCTTTAGCTTGTTTCATATCCCTGTGAAAGGTGCCTTGTTCAAGAGAGAGATTAACAATATGCTTAATACAAGGGCCAATTTGCTCAGCAGAATCTATAAGAAACCTTGCAGGAATATTATCCAGGCCTGTGGCTTTGGAGCATTTAAGCTCTGCTAGCATACTGACTATTTTGGCTGTTGCTACCTTTGCAAAAGTTAGTTTGGCTGAACCCCTAACTCTGCATAATAATTCTTGACTTGGTTGTTTCCATGCTAGCCAGCTTGCCAGTCCTGGTGGGCGTTCAACACAAGAGGTGGCTAGCCTATAACACAGCACACAATCCCAACAACACCCAAACAATGGCTAGAGTTCAAGGAGGGAGCTTAAAGACTAACCTGAGGGTGGTGGCTCCTGCTTCTACCTCTTCTGGTGTCATTGGGTCACAACGTGGGAGGCTGAATATTAGGACGGACGCAGACAAGCCGTACACCTGCTGCACGTGTTGGAGCGGTTCGTTAGGGCAAAATATTTGAAGGAACACCAAGGAGAGGCTCTTCAAGTGCAAACTATGAGCTTCACCTTCTTGACTAACCTTATCAGACATAGGAGTGTCCACAATGGGCGAAATAGGAGCAGTGTGACTTGAGATGTGCACAGGGGCTATCTGGGAACCATTCTGTAACTGACATTTAATCCTATAAAACCGTTTTTCCAGGTTACCTTTTTTCAGGTTCTCTCGAAATCACACTTTTTAAAAAAATAGAAAAACAACATTTTATGTAAAGACCACCTGAGGTCTGGGAAAAATAGAAGATATTTAGATTTGTTTGGGTGTAGGTACCGTTTAATGCAAATGTGCACCAGCAAGATACTATATTTTGGTTGTGATGTTTCTGTAGTGCTCATGTGATTGCAGAGTTTGCTAAACAAATGGCCACTGGATTGATGCAAATAATCAGGTAGTCATAGGCTACATTGTAGTTAACATTTAAATTAGGTTTTTGGGAAAGCCTTTCCATCTCTATCAGAAGGTTATCATTAGCATAATCGCTAACCGCTACACAAAGTGTAGGCATGGGCGCGCACACACACACGAGCATTCCTGTTTCAGGAAGTCGTAGAAAAATACGAATCACTGATACCTTTTAAATATCGTTGAATTACGTTTTAATGTATGGATTATGTGACACCGTCCGATTTTATAGGGCTCTACATATCATGTGAAGTGTCTTGGTAAGAGGATAATTAACACACCCCCCTCATTAATCATTTTATTTGAAACAGACTTGTCTGAATACCTGTTTTTAGAGACAGTAAACCTAGGCTAGAACAAGGACAGTTTAATATTTACCTTACGGAGGATTAAATAAAGTAATTATATTTTATATTCTATTCTTGCTGACACACTGTTCTAAAGAAGTCTGGGTTGAGTTTGGAAGATAGTGATCATGATTAGGATAGTTGATGTAAAACGTAATAAGCAGTACCGTAATTCAACAAACAGCGCGCATTCCTATTCCATTTAACCACAACATTTTAGCTATGACGCCAACCAATCAGATGCCTTCTCTTTAGTGCGAAGTTAAGCTAACGTAACCAGGTTTAGTGAACGGATGTGCAGTAACCAAGAACAAATTCCACGTTAGCGTTTTTGTTATTTAGACGTTTATTGACACCGTGGAACTCCAAAATATGACACATTTAACCGCGCAGTAGCAGCACATACTTGCCTCGGGTAGTCTTTAATTCGCGTTGGAGACGGAACTTGGTTGATATATGTTATCTAGCTAGCTGCTAACAACAATGGCGGACTGTATGGTTTTTCACACTCAAATAGCCTCCATCATGGAGATGCTAGCGAATGCAGCTGTGGCAGAGATCTGTAAACTCGTAGACGACGACTATGCAGTGTTTCGTTTGGAAATAACTCAAAGCCAGAAAGAAAACAGGGGGTTGCGGAGGAAACTACAGCTATTGGAACTGAAGGTGGCACGGGAGCGCGCAGAAAGGACAATACGAGAGCGCGTCCTCGCCAGTCGCCCTAGTAGTGTGAAAATCCTCGACCGATACAGAGGAATGGCAAGAGGTACATTTTGCATTAGGCTGAGGGGAGTGTCGCCTCTACACATGTGTTAAGATGTGTTACCCAGAATTGGGTATTAGTCAGTTTTGGATAGTTTTGTAAAGAAACAGGCAGGGAGTGCAGCTCTAACCCTTAACCTTCAGGTCCATTGCTCCGCAGAAATCGATAGTACAAAAAAAAAAAACATGCTTAAGTGGCAGAGTAGATATCCGCTATTTTAAACCAGGGTTCGCCACTCAACTCCCTCACAGGGTGCCTTTCTTGGAGTATGCAGCATTGCTAGTTATTGTTTATGACCCTCTCATGATAAATTATTTTAGTTATATTTTAACTGCTTTTAGTATAGACAGCACGAATTGACTGTCTGGACTCAGCCATGGTACACAGACACACACACCTTTAATCTCCATGTCTCTCTGCCACCCCCACGGCTCTGTGTGGTTTAATCCACCCTGTCATGGAATTTATGCGTGAAGGGCATGGGGCTTGTCGCTGTGCGTTGATGACATGACACCTGGGTCCTGCTGGTTATTAAATGGGATGTCTTCCTTACTCTGAACTGTCAGTGTCTGCGGGGTGGGCAAGTGGGGGGATGTGGTGTCATGTACAGTACCAGTCAAAAGTTTGGACACCTACTCATTCCATGGTTTTTCTTTATTTTTCCTATTTTCTACATTTTAGAACAATAGTGAAGACATCAAACTATAAAATAACACATATGGAATCATGTAGTAACAAAAAAAAGTGTTAAACAAATAAAAAATATATTTTAGATTCTTCAAAATAGCCACCCTTTGCCTTGATGACAACTTTGCACACTCTTGGCATTCTCTCAACCAGCTTCACCTGGAATGCTTTTCCAACAGTCTTGAAGGAGTTCCCACATATGCTGAGCACTTGTTGGCTACTTTTCCTTCACTCTGCGGTCCAACTCATTCAAAACCATCTCAATTGAGTTGAGGTCAGGTGATTGTGGAGGCCAGGTCACCTGATGCAACACTCCATCACTCCTTCTTGGTCAAATAGCCCTTACACATGCTGGAGGTGTGTCGCTGCAGAATGCTGTGGTAGCCATGCTGGTTAAGTGTGCCTTGAATTCTAAATAAATCACACCATCACACCTCCATGCTTCACGGTGGGAACCACACATGCGGACATAATCAGTTCACCTACTCTGCATCTCACAAAGACATGGCGTTTGGACCTGAAAATCTCAAATTTGGACTCATCAGACCAAAGGACATATTTCCACCGGTCTAATGTCCATTGCTTGTGTTTCTTGGCCCAAGCAAGTCTCTTCTTATATTGGTATCTTTTAGAAGTGGTTTCTTTGCAGCAATTTGACCATGAAGGCCTGATTCACGAAGTCTCTTCTGTACCGCTGATGTTGAGATGTGTCTGTTACTTGAACTCTGTGAAGCATTTATTTGGGCTGCAATTTCTGAGGCTGGTAACTCTAATGAACTTATCCTCTGCAGCAGAGGTAACTCTGGGTCTTCCTTTCCTGTGGCGGTCCTCATGAGAGCCAGTTTCATCATAGCGTTTGAGGGTTTTTTGCAACTGCACTTGAAGAAACTTTAAAAGTTCTTGAAATATTCTGGATTGACTGACCTTGGTGGACTTCATGTCTTGGTGGACCAAGTAATGGTGGACTGTCGTTTCTTTTACCAAGTAGGGCTATCTTCTGTATACCACTCCTACCTTGTCACAACACAACTGATTGGCTCAAACACATTAAGAAGAAAATAAATTCCACAAATTAACTTTTAAGAAGGCACACCTGTTAATTGAAATGCATTCCAGGTGACTACCTCATGAAGCTGGTTGAGAGAATGCCAAGAGTGTGCGAAGCTGTCATCAAGGCAAAGGGTGGCTACTTTGAAGAATCTCAAATATAAAATATATTTTGATTTGTTTAACACTTTTTGGGTTACTACATGATTCCATATGTGTTATTTCATAGTTTTGATGTCTTCACTATTATTTTACAATGTAGAAAATAGTAAAAATAAAGAAAAACCCTTGAATGAGTAGGTGTGTCCAAACTTTTGACTGGTACTGTAGGGAAGAGGAGTAGTGGTGCACATGCTCGCCGGCCAAGTACACGCACTGTTATGGATGCAATGTCCGACTCAGATCACTTCTGACACCAGTGTAATGAAACAGGCAAGGAGTGCGGCGCGAACCATCAACCTTCTGGCCCGTAGCCCTGCGGAAATCGACTGTGCCCCAAAAGTATGCTCAAGTGGCAGTCTATCCACGCTTATAAATCCAGGGTAGCTACAGTATGCAACAATACTTCCCCTGATTACTGAGCTATCTTGCACAATTAATTTTACCTTTACTTTACCAGGCAGGTCAGTTAAGAACAACTTCTTGCACAAAGAAACAATATCATATTCTATCCAAATTCTTGATTTACTGAATTTCCTATTTTCATACTCAATTAAAATAATGTGATGCATGGAATGGAACAATAAATAGTATATCAAGAAGTTATGAGAAGTGTTACCTTACATCCTTGCCAATTGTAGACATTGTACAATATAACTTAACCATCCCCTTTCCCTCAATCACTCTCTTAGGTGAAGGACATCTCGCTGGAGGCCACAGGAGCTTTGTGAAGCCAGCGGGACACAATACATGGAGAGATGACCAACCAATCACTGTTGATGAGGGTAGTGGAACCTCAACCCAGCACGTTATTGTGATAGAGGTTTGTGTCACAGTAAAACATTAAAAGTGACTACATCAGATGTGGCCCATTTTATTTCAGAAAGGCTCCCTTCAGCTTTTAATTTGCTTACATTTACATCCTTATTTATCTGCCATAGGGGAGCTTGTGAGACTTCCCTACTGCATTGTTATCCAATTCAACTCATGTACCGATAATAACCTCCTCTCTTCTTGTTTTAGTCTGCAGATGCAGAGGCTGCAGGTCCTGGGGTTAAGCTGGAGAGGTCTGAAGGAGAGGAGGACACACAGCACAGCAGAGACATCCAGTCTGGAGCAGTGGCTGGAGTGGCGCACCCTGTAGTCACGGAAGACCTCGCCACCGCTGCAGCGCCCCAGACCAGGACCGGACGCAGCATCACGGAGGTCAGTGGAACGCTGAACGCCGTCCTCAAGTCGGAGACTTTAACTGTAACACAAAGGCTCTTACACACGGGATCTGACAACAGGTCAGACCCAGAGAGACTGAGGCAGGAAAGGCTGGGCTGTCCTCCTCCTCCCGACTCTGAGTATTTACTTTATGGTAACCCGAGTTTGAGGAAGGTTCATTCCTATCGGGACTCAGATGACACGTTAGAGACTGGCAATGATCCGTCTTCTTCTTACACTACAGAGATGGGTTTAGAGAGACAGACTGATCCATCTAGAGGGGACTGGAACCGGTACAGTAGTAGTGTGTACTCTGAAGGTTGCCTAGATAAGCAAGGGGAGGTTATAGATGAGGTAACTGTGAAAGTGGAGGGCGACGCTCCTCTGACATGGAATGTAGACGAGACTCACTTAGTAGAAGGACACTCACAAGGCAGATATTTCTTAGATTACAGGGACAGCTTAGAGACAAATCCAAATGTCATGACCCACTCCCCTTTACAGGCGGTCAGGAATCGCAACCCAGTGTCGACGTCGATGGGGCCTTCCGATTCACACAGCAGTGTCCTTTTCGATCAGGTATTGAACTCAAACGACAGGGCTAGAGCCCAGGCTCAGGAAGGGGGAGACACATCAGGCAATACTAAAGAGAAACGGTTCCTCTGCATGTTCTCTAATAAAGACTTCAGCTGCCCCCAGAAAGGGGTGATCCACAAGAGGGTTCACACAGGGGTGAAATCTTTCAGCTGTACCCAGTGTCATATGCGCTTTGCACAGTCCGGCAACCTGAAGAGGCACCAGAGGGTCCACACAGGGGAGAAACCATTCAGCTGTACCCAGTGTCAAATGCGCTTTGCCCAGGCTGGCCACCTGAAGAGGCACCAGAGGGTCCACACAGGGGAGAAGCCCTACAGCTGCCCCCAGTGTGAGAAGAGGTTCTCCCACCAACACCATCTGAAGATGCACCTGAATGTCCACATGGGAGAGAGGCCATTCAGAGAGGAGACACCTCAGGATACACCAGCAGAAAAACCATTCCACTCTAACATAGAAAGTAATCATTTCACTCGATAGCTTCTGATGTTTAGATCAAACCCTGCATTTAAGAGAAAGATATTTGTTCATTGTCAGCATAAAAATATCCATAGATGCATTTGGAATAACGAGAGTAACAGATTTCAGTGTTGAATATTCCTGCGTAGAATATTGCAACCAGGCATTGTGTGATTTATAAGGCATATAGAAGTCTATATGCGTCTAAAAAGTCTTACATATTGTGTTTTACTCTGTAGGCAATATGTTCACAAATGCCTATTTCATTACTTCAATTTAACTACTTTCCCAATACATTTTTAATGAGAAAATTAATGCAGTTTATCACATTATCATGCCGATTGAGACGTGTCTGTGTGTTTTTCATATGGTGTATTTAAAACTTGTTTGTTTAAATAATAAACACAAAATGGGACTTTTCATTCTAAGACTTTCATTTACTCTCTTTAGTATATATTACATCTGATCTTACACTATTCTGCATACACCGACAGCGATTTATAACCATTATACTCTTAAGGCCTACTAAATATACCTACACATACCCACACACTAACAAACACATACTGTACACGTCAAAATAGTTTAGTCAGGTTTGTCTGATGATGACTTTTGCCTTATCATAGCTGACTTGTTTTTACCCACAACATCATATTTATGTCCACCATGATGGTTTTAACAACAATTAAGTAATTCTCTAACTATCTAAAATATGATGGGGTCATTGCTGCGAGCCGGCAACCTTCTGTGAGCCGGATGGCACCGCGATCGTTTCTCCTTCTTCCTCCAAGGCACTCCAAATCAGAATCACTTTTATTCGCCAAATATAAACTCAGCAAAAAACGAAACGGCCCTTTTTCAGGACCCTGTTTTTCAAAGATAATTCGTAAAAATCGTAAAAATAACTTCACAAATCTTCATTGTAAAGGGTTTAAACACTGTTTCCCATGCATGTTCAATGAACCATAAACAATTAATGAACATGCACCTGTGGAACGGTCATTAAGACACTAACAGCTTACAGACGGTAGGCAATTAAGGTCACAGTTATGAAAACTTAGGACACTAAAGAGTTCTTTTTAATGACTCTGAAAAACACCAAAAGAAAGATGCCCAGGGTCCCTGCTCATCTGTGTGAACGTTCCTTAGGCATGTTGCAAGGAGGCTTGAGGACTGTAGATGTGGCCAGGGCAATAAATTGCCATGTCCGTACTGTGAGACGCCTAAGACGGCGCTACAGGGAGACAGGATGGACAGCTGATCGTCCTCGCAGTGGCAGACCACGTGTAACAACACCTGCACAGGATCGGTACATCCGAACATCACACCTGCGGGACAGGTACAGGATGGCAACAACAACTGCCCGAGTTACACCAGGAACGCACAATCCCTCCATCAGTGTTCAGACTGTCCGCAATAGGCTGAGAGAGGCTGGACTGAGGGTTTGTAGGCCTGTTGTAAGGCAGGTCCTCACCAGACATCACCGGCAACAACGTCGCCTATGGGCACAAACCCACCGTTGCTGGACCAGACAGGACTGGCAAAAAGTGCTCTTCACTGACGAGTCGCGGTTTTGTCTCACCAGGGGTGATGGTCGGATTCGCGTTTATCGTCGAAGGAATGAGCGTTACACCGAGGCCTGTACTCTGGAGCGGGAGCGATTTGGAGGTGGAGGGTCTGTCATGGTCTGGGGCGGTGTGTCACAGCATCATCGGACTGAGCTTGTTGTCATTGCAGGCAATCTCAACGCTGTGCGTTACAGGGAAGACATCCTCCTCCCTCATGTGGTACCCTTCCTGCAGGCTCATCCTGACATGACCCTCCAGCATGACAATGCCACCAGTCACACTACTCGTTCTGTGCGTGATTTCCTGCGAGACAGGAATGTCAGTGTTCTGCCATGGCCAGCGAAAAGCCCGGATCTCAATCCCATTGAGCACGTCTGGGACCTGTTTGATCTGAGCGTGAGGGCTAGGGCCATTCCCCCCAGAAATGTCCGGGAACTTGCAGGTGCCTTAGTGGAAGAGTGGGGTAACATCTCACAGGAAGAACTGGCAAATCTGGTGCAGTCCATGAGGAGATGCACTGCAGTACTTAATGCAGCTGGTGGCCACACCAGATACTGACTGTTACTTTTGATTTTGACCCCCCCTTTGTTCAGGGACACATTATTCAATTTCTGTTAGTCACATGTCCGTGGAACTTGTTCAGTTTATGTCTCCGTTGTTGAATGTTGTTATGTTCATACAAATATTTACACATGTTACATTTGCTGAAAACAAATGCAGTGAGAGAACGTTTATTGTTTTGCTGAGTTTATTTGTATGTACATGAATTACAGAAGTCCTGAAGCCCAAGGCAAAACATTACGACTTAGTATCTATCTTGTCCAAACAACTTAGTATCTCGTTCAAACTACTTAGAATCTTGTTCAAACAACTTAGTGTCGAGTTTGAATGTCTTAAGTTAAGAAAGTAGTTCAAAAGAGCTACTAATTCATTCAAACGAGAGAATTGTTACTTTGTCTAATTAGGCCTTAATTTGTTATGCAGCTTGTCAGACCATGTAATGGTTGCTGCAACCATTCATTCACTGATTCCATTAGTTGATATGATTGACAGTTATTTGATAGCCTAAAGCATGGCTGCTTTTGAATGCCAGAGAATGTAAGTGGGCGAGTGTGGAGCGAGGAGCAGAGCGTAATGGAGATTTTTGTTATTTTTGTCGGCGCTGTTACTGCACACGACTACACTGTCTGTAAGACTGTAGTACTCAGGCAACTGATTGATCAGACGTTCTATAAGAGACTCACTACAAACCCCACAAAACAGCGTTTGGCTGTAATCGAACAGACTTGCATCAAGGGCATGCACAATGGTGATATCACCAAAATAGAATAACAGATTATTGGTGTGTAAAAACAGCTCCACACCGGTAATCTGCAGTCCCTAAAATATTGTTTAATTATCTAAATCCCCAAATGGACAGGACAAATCTTCCTTGCGATATCAGACCTGGTTTAGCAGAAGGCATGAAGCTCTCTGTTCAGCGTCAGGTAGCCTAGTGGTTAGAGCGTTGGACTAGTAACCAAAAGGTTGCAAGATCAAATCACTGAGCTGACAAGGTAAAAATCTGTCGTTCTGTCCCTGAACAAGGCAGTGAACAAGGCACTGTTCCTAGGCCGTCATTGAAAATAAAAATGTGTTCTTAATTGACTATCCTAGTAAAATAAAGGTAAAAAAAAAATGCCCTGATTGATAAATATGTATTGTGACACTTTTGTTTACCGAAGACACAGACATTTTTTAAACTTCTTCCAGCAAATAAAAACGACTCCACTCAATATTATTCCACTCATGTTCCACTTGTCGTGGAAAATTGCAAGATTATGTTATAATGCTTGTTTTACATTATAATAGTTGTTACATTCGACAGAATAGAGTATTGTGTGTGTGTGTGTTCCACTGAGGATGGGCCTCTATGAGATAACACGGACAGAGGAGATTTACGATGTCTTTGGGGTGATAAAACCTAAAGAGCATTCCAGATAACATGAGCTAATGGTTCTGTTCTATGCCGTACCAGGGAGAGACGGTTACCTTTTGGAGTGAGGGGGCCAGACACTGGTCTTTACAATGAGAACTTTTGACACAGCAGTAACTGTCTGCTATGTTTTATAGATATCTTTCATACAAATCTTAATCTTTGTGAACTGTTCCTAAGATCTGTGGTTCGTCAGTGTAAGTTGAGAGGGGTGTATCTTGGCTATAAAAGATCTTTGTACTTTTCTGGTGGTACTTCTCAACGATTCATTAGAAATAGTGAATTGTTGAAAGTCAAATGCTATTGCTAAGCTTATTATTATTAAAGATGTAGTTTAAGTGTAACTCTGACTGGTGTGTAGTTTGTAACTCTCCTCATTTGGTAAAGCAGAAATATGCCACCACACACTTCAGGCAGATCCAACAGGATGTTCACTTCTGCCTGCTTGCTTACGTCAGCCACTAGCTTCTTCCTTGCCACTCCTTCAATGCTTAGTAGCCCCAGGGCTCTCCAGAGTGATTGTCCTGCGAAGCCCCTGCAGCCGACCTCAACCAGGTTCTCCATCCATTCTGCTGACTCTCAAGGATGAGGGACTGGTATTTGAGTTACCACTCATGTGACAACTCCATCCTCTCCTCCCAGGGCACTGTGAGCTTGATGAGGACCACCTGCTTGGTGCCTCTAGACGAGAGAACGATAACCATCGGTCAGACCTGCTTTGCAGTAGGAGAGCACATACTCGAGATAAGCTGGTCATCCAAATATTGTGCAGCTGGGCTTTTTGCCAACCCCCACATGTGGAGGTTTGTTGGTGCGGGCAAAACATTGTACACAGAGCAAGCCAGAAACTTAATCTGCTGCCCTTTCATGTTCCAGATGTGTTGCCAGGTGAATGCCCTGTCTCGCATACTCTCTCGACGTGTCCAGCTGCCCTATTTTTTCATGGCTACTGCTTTGACATGCCTGCTTTCTTCCTCAGCCATCGTGATCTCCCTCTGCACCATGCCTCAGCACTCTGCTTTCTTCCAGCTTGACCTGGTTCTGCATCCCAGACCCAGCCTGCCTTGGTCTACCGACCCAACAATGCAGAGAGAAAGAAAATTGAGGAGTAATATAAAAATAAAACACGTAATAATAAAGGTAATAATAGATTCACAATGAGTAACGATAACTTGGCTATATACAAGTGGTACCAGTACCGAGTCGATGTGCAGGGGTACAAGGTAATTAAGGTAGATATGTACATAACTAGAAATAAAGTGACAGACAGTAAGCAGTAGCAGCAGCGTATGTGATGAGTCAAAAAAGTTAGTGTAAAAAGGGTCAATGCAGATAGTTCAATGGTTAAACAAATAGCTACCTGGACTAACTATTTAGCAGTCTTATTGCTTGGGGGTAGAAGCTGTTCAGGGTCCTGTTGGTTCCAGACTTGGTGCATTGGTACCGCTTGCTGTGCAGTAGCAGAGAGAACAGTCTAAGACTTGGGTGGCTGGAAGCCTTTAAAAAATGTATGGCCTTCCTCTGACACAGCCTGTTATTGAGGTCCTGGATGGCAGGGAGCTCGGCCCCAGTGATGTACTGGACCGTACGCAATACCTTCTGTAGCGCCTTGCGATCAGATGCCAGGCAGTTGCCGTACCAAGCTGTGATGCAGCCAGTCAAGATGCTCTCCATGGGGCAGCTGTAGAACTTTTTGAGGATCTGAGGACCCATGCCAAATGTTTTCAGCGTTGTCGTGTCTTCTTCATGACTGTGTTGGTGTGTTTTGACCATGATAGATCCTTAGTGATGTGAACACAGAGGAACTTGCAGGTCTTGACCCGCTCCACTACAGCCCCGTCGATGTGAATGGGGGCGTGCTCGGCCCTCCGTTTCCTGTAGTCCACGATCAGCTCCTTTGTCTTGCTGACGTTGAGGAAGAGGTTGTTTTCCTGGCACCAGACTGGCAGGTCTCTGAATTCCTTTTATGCTGGCTGATCATCGTCGGTGATCAGGCCTACCACGTCATGTCATCGGTAATCTTAATTATGGTGTTTGGAGTCGTGTTTGGCCACGCAGTCGTTTTTTTTTTTTTTTTTTCTTCATCTTTATTTAACCAGGTAGGCCAGTTGAGAAGTTCTCATTTACAACTGCAACCTGGCCAAGATAAAGCAAAGCAGTGCGACAAAAACAACAACACAGAGTTACACATAGACAAACGTACAGTCAATACCACAAAAGAAAATAAAAAACAGGGAGGATGAACAGGGAGTACAGGAGGGTACTAAGCACGCACCCCTGAGGGGCCCCTGTGTTGAGGGTCAGCGTGGCGGATGTGTTGTTGCCTATTCTCACCACCGGGTGTTGAACGCTGAGCTATAGTCAATGAACAGCAGTCTTACATAGGTCTTCCTTTTGTCCAAGTGGGAAAGGGCATTGTGGAGTGCAATAGAGATTGCATCATCTGTGGATCTATTGCGGCAGTAGGCGAATTGGAGTGGGTCCGGGGTGTCTGGTATGATTGTGTTGATGTGAGCCATGACCAGTCTTTCAAAGAATTTCATGGCTACAGAAGTGAGTGCTATGGGGTGATAGTAATTTAGACAGGTTCCCTTGGCGTTCTTGGGCACAGGGACTATGGTGTTCTGCTTGTAGGTGTTACAGACTGGGGTCAGGAAGAGGTTGAAAATGTCAGTGAAGATACTTGCCAGCTGGTCATCTGCCCTGTGGCCCTGTGAATGTTAATCTTGTGACCAGTCTTTCAAAGAATTTCATGGCTACAGAAGTGAGTGCTATTGGGTGATAGTTTTTCCATTTATATTTTGAGGTTGGGCGTTAGCACGTTCGCATGTGGGGTGCACTGATTCGTGTCACCTCATTAGTCAGTATGTATTCCACCTGTGCTGGCTTGTTCATCTCGTTAGTCCTAAGGTTAGTCCTGAGTTTGAGCAATCTCTTCCAGCTCCTTTTCATGCCTGGGGTCGCTGTGAACTCCACGAAGGTGCTCCTCCACCTCTTCCTTCGTTGCTTTGAGCTCTCCTGATCTTTGTCCCCCAGGGGTTTTGATAGATACTGGAAGGGTAAAGTCTGTCCTCCTCTTCATCCGCCTCCTTCTGTCCCTGCGATGGTATTCAGCTTGGCACAAGGTCTTAATACGCGCCCTCAGATTGTCTCAGATGTCCTTCAATGCTGGTTTCTCTCCCTCCCTTGCTTGGTGAAAAGCCTTCTTCAGCCGCCGCAGGTCGCGTCTTAGGGTTGTTATGTTCTTCAGATGTCGGTTTTCTCTTGTCTTGATGTTTTTTTCCAAAGCTGTCAGCCCCTATGCTCCAGATGATAGTTGACATGGCTCGGATTTTCTTCCCTACATCTCCAGCACTTGATCCACGTCTCGGTCGAACATGTCCCATTCCTTCTTTGCTGACGCAGCAGGCCATCTTAAGAACGATCGGGACTTAATGATCGTGTACTCTGATAATCTCCACCCGGCACAGCCAGAAAAGGACTGGCCACCCCTCAGAGCCTAGTTCCTCTCTAGGGTTCTTCCAAGGGAGTTTTTCCTAGCTATTGTGCTTCTGCATCTGCATTGCTTGGGGTTTTAGGCTGGGTATCTGTATAGCACTTTGTGACAACTGCTGATGTAAAAAGGGCTTCATAAAATAGATGTTATTGATTGATTGATTTCACAGGCTCCTTCCTGGTCTCTCTTGTGTTGTTCTGTACATATTGTCTTGTATGTTGCGTGCCTTCCCTCTCCTGTGTGTCCTCTGTCTCCCCTGGTGCATCAGGGATGTTGCGATCGCCACCCCTTTTGTAATGCGCATGGCGATTCTGGGGACTGTAGTTTGGCTCCTGCCATGGCCTCTCCTCCGTCTCACCAGGTTGCCCTATGCGTTGCACATCCCTATTGGGTAGTGTACACTATATCCCTGCCTGATGGATTTTCAGACCTCTCGTTTTGGCAAATCTTCACACATCAGTAGACCCTAGATAAATTGTTTAGCTGTTCGGTTGTCCTTCATGAGTGGTCATAACATTGGTCTGTCCTGTACGTCGATCATTCTCCCCCGCTTTCGACCGAGAGTGCTATCTTATTAGGTATCTTTCCATAGCGATTGATAGTGGGTACCTTCTTGGGAAGGTTGTGCTTAAGCCTGCCAAGAAAGATCTTTAATGTTATGGGGCTATTTTGCTTCCACTGGTCCTGGGGATCTTATGGTCAACTGCATCATGAACTTTACTACCAGGACATTTTAGCCAAAAACCTGGTTGCCTCTGCCAGGAGACTGAAACTAACCCCAAGCAAATAAATCCTTGTTAAAAAAAAGCAATTCTATTAGTATGAAATAATATAATTTTCCCAGTTTTGGGAGCATATAATTTAGCTTAGTACTTTTATTTTATACAGTCTTTTTTGCTCATATTTATTAAGAGTGCCAATAATTTGAGGTGACTGTACATTTGCATGTTCAGGAATTTTACTTGGTGAAATGGTATAGGACTGAAAAGTATTGGGGATGGGTAAACATTCCATGTTGAAAGTGTGCTTATTATAGTGATGGGGGAAAAATCAGTACAGTTACATATTGGGATATTATTTTGGGCAATACATCGTATCGTTTTGACTATCACAATATTATTTTTGCGCTGGTTGGCTGTACCTGCACCAAAACTCCAGTATGTTTCCTTCATAGCTTGTTCTCCATCTTTTTTTAAATAGGGAGCCAATTTGTTTTTCTCATGGTTCTCTCTGTTTGGAACATCAAATCGCAATATCGTATCGTGACATCCCTGGCAATTCCCAGCCCTAGTTTATTATCTGTGTGTGTACGTACTTGAGGGAGTGTATGTCTGTGTAATTTGTATCACCTGTCTCTTCCAGGAGGAAGAGGGTCCAGAGATGCTGCTGGTGAAGGAGGAGGGCTGTGAGGAGGGTCTGGGGAACCCAGAGGGGACCATGGTCATGGAGGACAACCAGACTACACCTCCTTCTGAACCCACAGAGGAACCAGCTGAGCAACACAGGACCACACACAGTCTCGCTGAGGTGAGCCCACTGTGAACTACTGTCTGAATGGTATTAGCTCAGGGCCTGTATCCACAAAGCCTCTCAGAGTAGGAGTGCTGATCTAGGATCAGTTTATCCTTTTCATTAATTAATAAGATTAACACATAAGATAATTAATAAGATCATATGGAAAGATCCTAGATCAGCACTCCTACTCTGAGACTCTTTGTGGATACAGGCCCAGGTGTTGATTCATTTTGTCTTATGTGTGCGACCATGCATTTGAATTATCAAACCATTTTAATGAGTGTCAAGTAATCAAATTAACTAACATGTTTGCATAATACTCATAGCAATCCCTCATTGCCCAATCAGAAGATGCTCCATAGCAGGGTGCTCATATCAGATTTATTGATCCAACATCCTCTCACTCTGTATCTCTTACAGTCAGTAGACATGGAGGATGGGAAGCCTGATCTGCTGCTGGTCAAAGAGGAGACAATAGAAGACAGACCAGAGAGCATTGACCTGCTGAGTGGACTAAAGATGGGGGTGCAAGGCAAGAGAGAAATACATACAGCCTACATACAGTGCCTATAAAAGTATTCATACGCCTTGACTTATTCCACATTGTGTTGGGTTACAGCCTGAATTCTAAATAATTTTTTTCACCCATATACATAATGACAAAGTGAAAACATGTTTTTAGACATTTTAGCAAATGTATTCACACCCCTGAGTCAATACATGTTAGGATCACCTTTGGCAGCGATTACAGCTGGGACATTTATAGAATACATCCTACCTAGTTTGATGTTTCTGTGACAAACGGTGAATTAGTTATTGATTTATACCGCTTCAAAATGGCATTTGATAGATTTTGATGTATTTCTATCAAGTCAAAACTGGAATTTTTCATCAAAACAAAGGTTGTAAAAGTATGCTAGACATTTATAGAATAAATCATACCTAGTTTGATGATTCTGTCATAATCAGTGAAAACCAGTGAAACTGTTTCAGATGCAAAGTGTTAGCCATCCTGATCAGCTTACTTTAGCTAGCAGTAAAACGAACGTAACCGTCAAAAGGCGGCAGATGACGTGTGACGTCCACAGGCAGGAGCGAACTCTGTCTATACTCCTGCCTATCCCATTACTTCTTTCATGCCAATACGCATTTATTATTTGAGTGCAATGAAAATTTATGGGACATATTGACACATGAAAGGCAGCGAAGCTCTCTGCCTGCCTTTTGGCGTCTGTTAGCTGGCAGTATAAGGTAGAAAAAACCCACGCGCAAGTCATGTCAATGCCTTGCATTGAGTTGGGAGTTTTGAAAGGCTGGAAAAAGGGATACAGCGAGGCTGCCTTTCTCCCTGGCCTGCTTGCGCATTTTGTACCAGATCACTACACACTTCCAAAATGAAGATGACAAGACACTGCCTACCCTGAATGCATGTCACGGCTACATACAGTAATATTTTTTCTACATTCATAAAATTAAATCAATGCATCTTATTTTTACATACAAAACACACGTTATAATGTATGAACTTGACCAGGTAATTGACCAAATATCCTCCATGTATAGAGTTTTCTGACATATTTTTGAAGTCTATTTTCTAACCTGCAGATTGTTGGCTGGAGGATAACAGAGGAGACTGGGCGGCCATCATGGATTCCCAGACCGGTGCAGGCAAGGGCCCAGTGGACAACATCACCAAGCAGGCCAGGACCAGAGGTGACATAGTGGAGGTCAGTGGATGGGACAGCGTCCTCAACTCTGGGCTGGGGAACAACACTGTTAACCACAATCAGAAACAGACAGTCGAACAAAAAACAACATCTGAACTTAGTCTCCATGGCAACAGACTGGCTGAGACCAGGGCGAGGCGTAGATTTGGTCTCCATGGATGTGGAGGTGTCCGTATACGGCTGGAGAGAACAGACACAGACTCGGCTGGCGATGCTCCATCCTGCTACTATAGTTGTGATTCAGAGAGACTGATGGCACCTCCGGTTAACCCCCTAACAGGTGCTGCCTTCAGCCTGCCTTCTATAGGATCTATCAACTGGAACATTGACCCTGCGACAACACAGACACTCCCTGGCCTTAATCCTCCTCACACTCTCCTAATGTTAAACCAGACCTCAGACAATGCCAGTGTCTCAACACCAAATGGCAACACAAGCCCATTGACAAATGACAGTAGTAGAGACAGAATCAGTAAAGGTGGCAGCGCCAAAGAGAAGCGCTTCCCGTGTTCGTTCTGTGGGAAAGCCTTCAGTTTCCCCAATCAGGTGAAGATCCATCAGAGGATGCACACGGGGGAGAAACCATTCGGCTGTCACTTGTGCGGGGACAGCTTCTCCTATTTATCTAGCCTGAAGAGGCACCAGAGAGTCCACACAGGGGAGAAACCATACAGCTGCCCCCAGTGTCAGAAACGGTTCTCCCACCAGCACCGCTTGAAGATACACCTGAAGATCCACACGGGAGAGAGGCCATTTGCCTGTACGCACTGCGGGAAGAGGTTTTCAGAGAGGAGCTACCTCAGGATACACCAGCAGAAAATGCACACGGCCCATGTATAGATTATTGTGACATGTAATGTAGCTAGTTTGTTTGTAGTTAATAGCTAGTTTGTTTGTAGTTAATTATGTTGGTTGTGGATGTATAAGGAACTGGATGAGGTGAACTGAGGAAAGAATGAGTATGATGAGGCAGAGTAGATGATATGGTGTCTGTAAAAATGCTTCAATGATGAAAAGGTTGATATTGGTATGTTATTATGAAATAATGATAGTGCCTTAATTCATGTTTACTTGTCATGAAGTAGTGAAGATGTGCGTAATGTGATGTTGAACCTTTTCCAAAGTCTTCTAAAATTAATTTGATCAAAGCGAGTCCACCAGATTTAAGGAAAAAGGTAATGAGAAAAGTTATTCTACTTGTCACATGTATTGTTTTGCGTAACAAAAGTACTGTACTTCATGTTTGGTGAGTATATGCCCATGTTGCTGAAATTAAATACAACCTGACTCTGTGGTGACTGACTTAATTTTGTATCATTGCAGGGACTGATTTTCCCTCATCTCAGTCGAACCAAAACATTATACTTAATTCTTAAATCAACACATGGACATTTTTTTATAATGAACTCCAATGGCTCCGTATTGTTAGATAAACTATACAGTGCATTCGGAAAGTATTTAGACCCCTGCCCTTTTTCCACATTTTGTGACGTTACAGTCTTATTCTAAAACTTATCAAATATTTTGTTTTTCATCAATCTACACACAATACCCCATAATGACAAAGCAAAAACAGGTTTTTAGAAATGTTTGCTAATTTATTAAAAATAAAAAACAAATACCTTATTTACATATGAATTCAGACCCTTTGCGATGAGACTCGAAATTGAGCTCAGCTGCATCCTGTTTCCATTGATCGTCCTTGAGATGTTTCTACAACTTGATTGAAGTCCACCTATGGTAAATTCAGTTGATTGGACATGATTTGGAAAGGCACACACCTGTCTCTATAAGGTCCCAGAGTTGACAGTGCATGGCAGAGCAAAAACCATGCCATGAGGTTGAAGGAATTGTCCGTAGAGCTCAGACAGGATTGTGTTGAGGCACAGATCTGGGGAAAGGTACCAAAACATTTTCTTAAATGGAAGAAGTTTGGAACCACCAAGCCTCTTCCTAGAGCTGGCCGCCCGGCCAAACTGGGCAATCGGGGGAGAAAGGCCTTGGTCAGGGAGGTGACCAAGAACTCAATGGTCACTGACAGAGCTCCAGAGTTCCTCTGTGGAGATGGGAGAACCTTCCAGAAGGACAACCATCTCTGCAGCACTCCACCAATCAGGCCTTTATGGTAGAGTGGCCAGACGGACGCTACTCCTCATTAAAAGGCATATGAGAGCCCGCTTGGAGTTTGTCAAGAAGCACCCAAAGGACTCTTGGATAAAACCAAGATTTAACTATTTGGCCTGACTGCTAAGCGTCACGTCTGGAGGAAACCTGGCACCACCCCTACGGTAAAGCATGGTGGTGGCAGCATCATGCTGTGGGGACGTTTTTCAGCGGCAGGGATTGGAAGACTAGTCAGGATCGAGGGAAATATGAATGGAGCAGAGTACAGAGAGATCCCTGATGAAAACCTGCTCCAGAGCGCTCAGGACCTCAGACTGGGGCGAAGGTTCACTTTCCAACAGGACAACGACCCTAAGCACACAGCCAAGACAACGCAGGAGTGGCTTCGGGACAAGTCTTTGAATGTCATTGAGTGGCCCATCCAGAGCCCAGACTTGAACCCCATCGAACATCTCTGGAGAGACCTGAAAATAACTGTGCAGTGACACTCCCTATCCAACCTGGCAGAGCTTGAGAGGAGGATCTGCAGAGAAGAATGGGAGAAACTCCCCAAATACAGGTGTGCCAAGCTTGTAGCGTCATACCCAAGAAGACTCAAGGCTGTAATCGCTGCCAAATGTGCTTCAACAAAGTACTGAGTAAAGGGTCTGAATACTTATGTAAATGTGATATTTCTATTTTTTTTTTTATATAAAAATGTAGAACAATTTTGTCTTTGTCATTATGGGGTATTGTGTGTAGATTGAAGAGGGAAAAAACAATATAATCCATTTTAGAATAAGGCTGTAACGTAACAAAATGTGGAAAAAGTCAAGGGGTCTGAATACTTTCCGAATGCATTGTATATAGAAACGTACACTACTGTTCAAAAAAATGGGGTCACTTAGAAATGTCCTTGTTTTTGAAAGAAAAGCAAATTATTTGTCCATTAAAATAACATCAAATTGATCAGAAATACAGTGTAGACAATGTTTTAAATGACTATTGTTGCTGGAAACGGCAGATTTTTTATGGAATATCTACATAGGCGTACAGAGGCCCATTATCAGCAACCATCACTCTTGTGTTCCAATGGCACGTTGTGTTAGCTAATCCAAGTTTATCATTTTAAAAGGCTAATTGATCATTACAATTATGTTAGAATGTATGGGTTCGATTACAGGCTCAACATGGCCAGAAACAAAGAACTTTCTTCTGAAACTCGTCAGTCTATTCTTGTTCTGAGAAATTAAGGCTATTCCATGCGAGAAATTGCCAAGAAACTGAAGATCTCGTACAACGCTGTGTACTACTCCCTTCACAGAACAGTGCAAACTGTCTCTAACCAGAATATAAAGAGGAGTGGGAGGCCCCGGTGCACAACTGAGCAAAGGGACAATTACATTAGAGTGTCTAGTTTGAGAAACAGACGCCTCACAAGTCCTCAACTGGCAACTTCATTAAATAGTACCTGCAAAACACCAGTCTCAGGGTCAACAGTGAAGAGGCGACTCGGGGATGCGATTCCGGGATGCTGATGAACTTGGATTAGCTAACAGAACGTGCCATTGGAACACAGGAGTGATGGTTGCTGATAATGGGCCTCTGTACGCTTATGTACAGTTGAAGTCGGAAGTTTACATACACTTAGGTTGGAGTCATTAAAACTCGTTTTACAACCACTCCACAAATTTCTTGTTAACAAACTATAGTTTTGGCAAGTCGGTTAAGACATCTACTTTGCTGGAGGGAACAGATGCTGGAGGAAACAGGTACAAAAGTATCTATATCCACAGTAAAACGAGTCCTATATCGGCATAACCTGAAAGGCCGCTCAGCAAGGAAGAAGCCACTGCTCCAAAACCGCCATAAAAAATCCAGACTACGGTTTGCAACTGCACATGGGGACAAAGATCGTACTTTTTGGAGAAATGTCCTCTGGTCTGATGAAACAAAAATAGAACTGTTTGACCATTGTTATGTTTGGAGGAAAGGGGGGGGGGCTTGCAAGCCGAAGAACACCATCCCAACCGTGAAGCACGAGGGTAGCAGCATCATGTTGTGGGGGTGCTTTGCTGCAGGAGGGACTGGTGCACTTCACAAAATAAATGGCATCATGAGGCAGGAAAATTGTGGATATATTGAAGCAACATCTCAAGACATTAATCAGGAAGTTAAAGCTTGGTCGCAAATGGGTCTTCCAAATGGACAATGGCCCCAAGCATACTTCCAAAGTTGTGGCAAAATGGCTTAAGAACAACAAAGTCAAGGTATTGGAGTGGCCATCACAAAGCCCTGACCTCAACCCTACTGAAAAGTTGTGGGCAGAACTGAAAAAGCGTGTGCGAGCAAGGAGGCCATAAACCTGACTCAGTTACACCAGCTCTGTCAGGAGGAATGGGCCAAAATTCACCCAACTTATTGTGGGAAGCTTGTGGAAGGCTACCCTAAACGTTTGACCCAAGTTAAACAATTTAAAGGCAAAGCTACCAAATACTAATTGAGTGTATGTAAACTTCTGACCCACTGGGAATGTGATGAAAGAAATCAAAGCTGAAATAAATCATTCTCACTACTATTATTCTGACATTTCACATTCTTAAAATAAAGTGGTGATCCTAACTGACCTGAGACAGGAATTTTACTAGGATTAAATGTCAGGATTTGTGAAAAACTGAGTTTAAATGTATTTGGCTAAGGTGTATGTAAACTTCCAACTTCAACTGTAGTTATTCCATTTAAAAAAACAGCCGTTTCCAGCTACAGTAGTCATTTACATGAACAATGTCTACACTGTATTTCAGATCAATTTGATGTTATTTTAATGGACAAAGAAATGTGCTTTTCAAGGATATTTCAATGACATTTCTAAGTGATCCCAAACTTTTGAACGGTGGCGTATGTGGACACCCCTTCAAATGAGTGGATTTGGCTATTTCAGCCACACCCGTTGCTTATAGGTGAATTAAATCGAGCAGTCATGCAATTTCCATAGAGAAACATTGGCAGCAGAATGGCCTTACTGACGAGCTCAGTGACTTTCAACGTGGCACCGTCATAGGATGCCACCTTTCCAACAAGTCAGTTCATCAAATGTCTGCCATGCTATGTCTGCCCTGGTAGGCCACACAAGCTCACAGAACAGGACCTCCCGAGTTCCAAACTGCCCATGGAAGACACACCAGCATGAAATGGGTTTCCATGGCCAAACAGCTGCACACAAGCCTAACATCACCATGCGCAATCCCAGTGTCGGCTGGAGTGGTGTAAAGCTCGCCACAATTGGACTCTGGATCAGTGGAAACGTGTTTTCTGGAGTGATGAATCACGCTTCACCATCTGGCAGTCCGACGGACAAATCTGGGTTTGGCGGATGCCAGGAGATTTCTAACTGCCCCAATGCATGCTGCTGACTATACATTTTGGTGGAGGAGGAATAATGGTCTGAGGCTGTTTTTCATGGTTCGGGCTTGGCCTCTTAATTCCAGTGGAAGGAAATCTTAATGCTACAGCATACAATGTCACATTCTAATCTAGACTAATCTGTTTCTAACTTTGTGGCAACAGTTTGGGGAAGGGCCTTTCCTGTTTCAGCATGACAATGCCCCCGTGCACAAAGCGAGGTCCGTAAAGAAATGGTTTGTCGATCGGTGTGGAAGAACTTGCCTGGCCTGCACAGACCCTGACCTCAACCCGATCGAACACCTTTGGGATGAATTGGAACGCCGACTGTGAGCCTGGCCTAATCGCCCAACATCAGTGCCCAACCTCACTAATGCTCTTGTGGCTGAATGGAAGCAAGTCCCCGCAGCAATGTTCCAACATCTAGTGGAAAGCCTTCCCAGAAGAGTGGAGGCTGTTATAGCATCAGAGGGGGGACCAACTCCATATTAATGCCCATGATTTCGGAATGAGATGTTTGATGAGCAGGTGTCCACATGCTTTTGTCCATGTAGTTTACTTAAATCACAGTGTTAGAGATGGGCTTGAATATGGTTTGCATTTTATACTATCATGTCATGTTTCTGTGTGTACGGTAAAGACTTTCTTATATACATCTTTATTTGCTCTTCTCTACATTTTGTGTTTACAGTCTGCAGTCCATGAGGACCTGCTGATATCCGGTGTTGCTGGCGGGAGAGACTGGACCTCTGAAACAGGTGGTCACAAACCTTGGCACCGGATCAGAACCCTGGATCAGGAGCCTTCGCTCTTACTTCCCGAGTTGGAACCAGGACCGAACCACGAGGGACAGAGACTCCACCACCACACAGAACACAACCAGTGGACAGCTAGACTGAACCACCTCAGTCCTGGTGGTCATCAGAGAGACAGAGGCTCCAGTCAGGGATCCAGTCTGCAGCCCAGACCCTTCTCTTTACAGTCTCAGTGCAGGGATGGAGCAGGGCCTGGGGCTGATAGAGATAGACCCTCCTGTTCCTATGATACAAACACCACAGTATCCATGATGAACAGAGCAGGTCACCCTGGGATTCAGCCTTCACAGAGAGTAGTGGTCGACCCCTCTGGTGGTAGTCTATCAGCAAGTCTGTCTTCTCCTTCAGAGTCTTGTCAAATGCCTGGTGAATGGGTTCAAAGAAAGCCTGGACCTGGGTCTAGCCTTCCTCAGTTACCTCATGGTTACCCCACCAATACAGACAGGGTCAGGATGGGCGTTCACCACGAGAGGTACCTAGCCTATAACACAGCAGACAATCCCAACAACACCCAAACAATGGCTAGAGGTCAAGGAGGGAGCTCAAATACTCCTGTTTCTACCTTCTCTGGTGTCATTGGGTCACAACGTGGGAGGCCGAGCGTTAGGACCGACGCCAACAAGCCGTACGCTTGCCCCACGTGTGGGAAGTGCTTCGCTGAAGCGTACTATGTGAAGATGCACCAGACCGTTCACACCAAGGAGAGGCCCTTCAAGTGTAAACTATGTTACAAGAGCTTCTCCTTCCTGAGTAACCTTATCAGACATAGGAGTGTCCACAATGGGGAGAAATCGTAGCAGTGTGGCTTGAAATGTAAACAGCGGCTATCTGGGAACCGTTCTTTAGCTGACATATTATAGTAAGAGGGTAATCAACCACATACCCTTCATTAACCCTTTTGTTAATTTGTCATTTGAAACAGGCTTGTAAATACCTTGTTTTTAGAGAAACCGTAAACCTAGAACTAGAACAGTTGAATATTTACCTTACTGAGGTGATGTAGTCATATTATTTTCTATTCTGTTCTTGCTAACACCGCTCTTTCTAAACAAGTGTGCTCTCTGCTTGAAAGATCCTGATCATAGGAGATCTGATGTTTAATGTCATAAGAAGTATTTCAAAGAACAGCGAGCATACCTTTTTCATTTAACCACACCCTTTGAGGTATGACGCAAACCAATTAGATCGGTAGGTGGAAACCGGAAGAGATGACTCTGACACAATGGCGGAAACGGATGTTTTGTTTGAAACTGCTGGCGAGTGAAGATGACAGTGAGAATTTCACTGGCAAAAAAGAAAGGAAACAAGAGAAGTAAAGTTGTGATGTAAAATAGGAAACTGTTCTTTGGTCGAGGTGAAGGTTTTGGAACAATGGAACTTGGGAGATCCGTTTGAAGTCTCGATAAATGTCATGGATGCGTTGGGTGAAGTGGCGTCAGTGAGAGAAGACTTGAAATAGACAAGATGGCGGCGTACACATTGTTGGATTACTTCATGGAGCAAAAAAAGTATTTATTTTAATAACAGAGCATTTTCATCTGAATTCAAACGGACCCCTCGCAACAGGACACAGACATTTTATGGGACTCCTGTTTCCATGAATCGAGGACGAAGACAATATCACCAAACTAAAGTTGGTCGAAAATGATCTGTGCTACACCAAACAGTACTTATCCTGTAACACCCATCAATGGATACCAAAAGTCTTCGGATAAATCACATCTGGTGTAACAATCTGTAGCTCAGGCAGTACAAGGAATCCTGAACCTGTGTAGGGATTTGATTTGGATTGGACTGTGAGTGACTGAAGAAGTGGGATGGTTTTGATTGATCTATATTTTTATTTAGTGTATTGTTGTTCCCCCCCCTTTCCCACAATGGATTGTAGAGGGTGAAAACCCTCACACAGGGGGAAAACCCTAAAGCTGCCGCCAACACCTCCTTTAGATGCACTTGAAGGTCCACACGGGAGAGAGGCTGTAAGCCTGCACGTACTGCAGGAAGAGGTTCTCAGAGAGGAGCTACCTCAGGATACACCAGCAGAAAAATCATCCCACTCTATAACATAGAAAGTAACCATTCCACTCGATAGCTTCTGACGTTTAGATTAAACTCTTCATTAAAGACATAGATTAATTTTCGTTGTCAGCAGAAAATATCATTTGGTATAATGAGAGTAGCAGATTTCAGTGTTGAATATTCCTGGGTAGGATATTGCATCCAGACATAAAGTATATTTTATATTGTGTTTGTACTGTGTAGGCTAAATGATGTTCACAAATTCATTTTTATTACTTCCATTCAACAAATTTTTTTTTCTCCTAAAGACACTTTTAATGAGAAAATGAATGCAGTTTATCAAGTTCATGCAGTTGTTTTGTTTAGACGTGTGTGTGTGGTTCTATTGCTAATACTCGTTTCAATGTGTCACTGTGGGATTTGCTCGAGGGCGGATTATTTGTTTGAAGTATCCAATCACACAGCATTTGTTGGAGACAGAGAAGTCGAGTGGCGCTGGTCAACAAGGATTATCCCTCATCTTGGTAGCCCCTCGATGGCCAGGGAAACTCTGTCTAGCGGAGATCAATCTCCTGCTTTACATCGAGCCCTGGCAACTACTGTTACGCAGGGATCTTTTGACCCAGGCGAACTGAAAGATTTTCCGCCCTCTGGGCCTGGCCTGTGAGAGGGTACAGCTGAATGTGACATGCTTGCTTCTCTGAGTCATTGAGGCTATCCAGAGTGCAAGAGCCCCTTCTACACGTTCACTGTATGGAAACAAGTGATGCGTTTTTGATGAATTGGTGAGACCAAAAACAGATTATTCCTTACCAATGCTCTGTATCTGAGGTTTTATGCTTCTCGCAGGACTTTTTGGACATAGACCTTGACAGTGCAGAACGCCTTCCCTATCTAGCCACTATCTCGGGCCTGTCATATAGGCTTCGACAACAACACAGTAGGGAACACCCTCTGTTATGTTGTTTCATGAAGGGAGCGCATCGCTTATGCCCAGTCTCCAAGCCTTCAGCCCCGTCTTGGGGTCTGTCTATTGTGCTTGAGGCGATTTCACAGCAACCTTTTGAGCCGCTTGAAAACTTAGTTGAAAAATCTCTCCTTTAAGATGGCTTTGCTGATTGCCCTTACATCCGGAAAGCAAGTGAGTGAGCTGCACACACTGTCAGTCCACCATTCGTGCCTACAGTTTGCCCCGGGGTTATCCAAGGTAACATTGTTACCCGACCCTGCCTTTATGCCGAAGGTCAGCAGCAATTACAATTGTCTCGCCTTTCCACCCGCCACCCTTCACTTATATGGAAGAAGAGCGTCTCCACCGTTTATGTCCAGTACGTGCTTTATGCATCTACTTAGATAGAACGAGAGCATGGTATAAGAGTGACCAACTCTTCGTGTCTTGGGCATCTACTTAGATAGAACGAGAGCATGGTATAAGAGTGACCAACTCTTCGTGTCTTGGGCATCCCCCTGTAAGTGCTGATCTAGAATCAGATTTGCCTTTTAAATCATAATGAATAAGACTATTTAGACAGGTGGGGACCTGATCCTCGATCAGCACTCCTACTTTGACGCTTTGTGGATACAGGCCAGGGTCTTCAATCATTTTAAGTGTGGGACCACACCTTTGAATTATCAAACCATTCAAGTGTCAAGTAATCAAATCGACTTACATGTTTGCATAGTATCAAATGAACTAAGACGTTTTGCATAGTATCAAATCAACTAACATGAGGTTCTCAGAGGGGAGCTACCTCAGGAAACACCAGCAGAAAACGCACACGGCCCACGTATAGAGTGATATGTAGTACTAGTTTGTTTATTTGTAGTTCATTCTGGTGGATTTGGATATTGTAGGGAACTGGATGAGGTGAACTGGTGAAATAATGAGTATGAGGCAGAGTAGATGGTGATGGTTGGTGTGATGGTGTCTGTAAAAATGCTTCACTGATGAAGAGTGATAACTATGTCCCTTTTGGTTGAGACTGGTGTTTTATAGTGAGATAATGATGGTGCCTTAATTCATGTTTACTTGACATGAAGTAGTGAAGCTGTATGAAATGTAATGTTGAACCTTTTCCAAAGCATTCAAAAATGTATTATATCAAAGCGAGGGTACCAGGTTTACAGAAAATATAGTGTTACCATAGTGTCACGTATCGGTTTGTGCAATAAAAGTACTGTACTTCATGTTATGTGATTGTATGACCATTTTGTAGAAATTAAATACAAAATTGACTCTGTGTGGACTTGGTTATTTTTTTATCATTGCAGGGACTGAGTTTCCCTTATCTCAACAAAACATATACTTCATTCTTGAAACGACACATATGGAAAAAACATATAATAATAAACTCAACTGACTGTGGTTAACATTTTATAATATCATGTTTCCACAGACTGTCCAGGAGTTGGCGGATGCTTTAGTCCAGGTCTGGGAGGAGATCCCTCAGGAGACCATCCGCCACCTCATCAGGAGCATGCCCAGGCGTTGTAGGGAGGTCATACAGGCACGTGGAGGCCACACACACTACTGAGCCTCATTTTGACTTGTTTTAAGGACATTACATCAAAGTTGGATCAGCCTGTAGTGTGGTTTTCCACTTTAATTTTGAGTGTGACTCCAAATCCAGACCTCCATGGGTTGATAAATTTGATTTCCATTGATAATTTTTGTGTGATTTTGTTGTCAGCACATTCAACTATGTAAAGAAAAAAGTATTTAATAAGAATATTTCATTCATTCAGATCTAGGATGTGTGATGTGTTCCCTTTATTTTTTTGAGCAGTGTATATATATTTTAAATTCAAATCCCTTCCTGAATTGACTAACTGCAATTGAAATTGAGCCCAACCCTGGTGTACACACATCATGTTATGATTTCAGTTTGTGAGTGTGTGATATGGGGATTAGAACAGATGTTTATTTCGACATTATAAAGAAAACCTTTCATAAACAATGGCATTGCTGCCATGTTGATCAGAGCCTTGCTGTTGGAAAACCACATTAGTTCGCAGATACACCTCCCCTGACTTAACTCATCGACGGTCGTCAACTTATATCTGTGGTGCTGCTTGTGGCAACATCATCTCGCTGAGTCTACCTTTAAAATATAAAGTCAATTTATACACCACCAAACTTAGTTGGAAGTGTTTTTGAGAAAGTTGCTGCTTGAAGTGCAACCATCCATTTAAAGTCTCCCAGTTTTCACCACACACAGTAGGTGGCAGCAATACACCTTTTTGGTGTAGCCCAACTTGAAGAAGTAAAACTCTGTACTGGAGATAGTGTCATATAATGGGAACAGAAGGGAGGCGGTTATGTTGTTTAGGGTGAGATTAGGGCGGAATTGATGGGGAAACATGGAAGAGGAAACGGTTGAACATGGATTATTATTTTGTGAAATGTATGATGTAGAAAAGGAGAGGTGTTTGACAGGGTTAATCACATTTTATTGGTCACATACACATATTTAGCGGATGTTAGTGCGGGTGTAGCGAAATGCTTGTGTTCCAAACTCCAACAGTATCTAACAATTCACAACAATACACAAATCTAAAAGTAAAAGAATGGAATTAAGAAATATATAAATATTAGGATGACCAGTGTCGATAGAATACAGTATATACATATGAAATGAGTAAATCTGAACGTAAACATTATTAAAGTGATCAGTGATTCCATATATATATATATATATATATATATATATATATATATATATATATATATATATATATATATATATATATGCGCAGCAGCCTCTAAGGTACAAGGTTGAGTAACCGAGGGGGTAGCCAGTTAGTGGTGGCTATTTAATAGTGATGGCCTTGAGATAAACTGCTTCTTTCAGTCTCTCTGTCCCAGCTTTGATGCACCTGTACTGACCTCGCCTTCCGGATGGTAGCGGGGTGAATAGGCCGTGGCTCGGGTGGTTGATATCCTTGAGGATCTTTTTGCCCTTCCTGTGACATTGGGTGCTGCTGTTATTGTCCTGGAGGGCAGGCAGTGTGCCCCCAGTGGTGCGTTGGGCAGACCGCATCACCCTCTGGAGAGCCCTGTGGTTGTGGGCGACGCATTTGCCATACCAGACGGTGATACAGCCCGACAGCATGCTCTCAATTGGGCATCTGTAAAAGTTTGTGAGGGTCTTAGGGGCCAAGCCAAGTTTTTTCAGCCTTCTGAGGTTGAAGAGGCGCTGTTGCGACTTCTTCACCACACTGTCTGTGTGGGTGGACCATTTCAGATTGTCGGTGATGTGTACGCCGAGGAACTTGAAGCGTTTCACCTTCTCCACTGCAGTCCCATTTTGGGTGGGGGTGATGGAAGTAGGAAGGTTTGTAGGGATTTATTTTATTTTATTATAAATTCAGGGTTAGTTAAGATAGTATAGTGGAATAGATATGTCGTAACGGTCCTCACACTCCAGTACAGTAGGTGGCGGGGTATGCACATGGCAGTTGGTTGCGATTCGCCAATAAAACTTAAAAGAAGAAAAATAAAACAGAACTGAAAAGCCTTTTTGTTGTTATTATTTTGACGTTTATTAACTAACACCCTGGAACTCAAAATATGATCAATTTAAATTCACAGCATCGCATACCCCAGGTAATCTTTAATTCGCGTTGGAAACAGGACTTGGTTGATAGATGTTATCTAGGTAACGCTAGCTAGCTGTTAACGTTAGCCAACAATGGATAACTGTATGGTTTTTCACACTCAAATAGCCTCCATCATGGAGGTGCTAGCGAATGCAGCCGTGGCAGATATCTGTAAACTCGTAGACGACGACTATGCAGTGTTTCGTTTGGAAATAACTCAAAGCCAGAAAGAAAACAGGACATTGCGGAGGAAACTACAGCTACTGGAACTGAAGGTGGCACGGGAGCCCACAGAGAGGACAATGCAAGAGCGCATCCTCGCAAGTCGTCCCAGAACTGTCAAGATCCTCGACCGATACAGAGTGATGGCAAGAGGTACATGTAGCAGGAGACTGCGGGACCTGTCGCCCCCTTCCCCTCTGCGCTTGTGTGGCTTTAGATGTGTCAACCCCACCTATCTTGATCAGTTTTTGGATAGTATGCAATAATTCCCCTGATTACTTAACTATCTTGCGCACAGACACAATATCATATTCTAACCCGATTCTTGATTTACTGCATTTACTATTATTTACTCAATGAAAACAATGTGATGCCTGGAACATAATACATTTATCAATAAATAGTATATCAATAAGTTATGAGAAGCATTACCTTACATCCTTGTCAATTCTAGACAGTGTCAAAACGGTCAATAGTGTACAATATAGTGTTGAACATTAGCTAACCTGACCACCTCTTTTCTCCCAATCACTCTCTCAGGTGAAGGACATCTCACTGGAGGCCACAGGAGCTTTGTGAAGCCAGCGGGACACAATACATGTAGAGATGACCAACCAATCACTGTTGATGAGGGGAGTGGAACCTCAACCCAGAACATTATCGTGATAGAGGTTAGTGTAACCATTGTTGAATAAAAAATGTGTTACTTGGTAAATCAAATGTACCCATTTATTTCAGAAAGGCTCCCCTCAGCTATTCAGTTGCTTACATGTACATCCTTATGTAACGGATGTGAAATGGCTAGCTAGTTAGCGGGTACGCGCTACTAGCGTTTCAATCAGTTACGTCACTTGCTCTGAAACCTAGAAGTAGTGTTGCACCTTGCTCTGCAAGGGCCGTGGCCTTTGTGGAGCGATGGGTAACGATGCTTCGTGGGCGACCGTTGTTGATGTGTGCAGAGGGTCCCTGGTTCGCGCCCGTGTCGGGGTGAGGGGACGGTTTAAAGTTATACTGTTACATTGATGCTGTTGACCCGGATCACTGGTTGCTGCGGAAAAGAAGGAGGTTGAAAGGGGGGTGAGTGTAACGGATGTGAAATGGCTAGCTAGTTAGCGGGTACGCGCTACTAGCGTTTCAATCAGTTACGTCACTTGCTCTGAAACCTAGAAGTAGTGTTGCACCTTGCTCTGCAAGGGCCGCGGCTTTTGTGGAGCGATGGGTAACGACGCTTCGTGGGTGTCAGTTGTTGATGTGTGCAGAGGGTCCCTGGTTCGCGCCCGGGTCGGGGCGAGGGGACGGTCTAAAGTTATACTGTTACATTGATGCTGTTGACCCGGATCACTGGTTGCTGCGGAAAAGGAGGAGGTTGAAAGGGGGGTGAGTGTAACGGATGTGAAATGGCTAGCTAGTTAGCGGGTACGCGCTACTAGCGTTTCAATCAGTTACGTCACTTGCTCTGAAACCTAGAAGTAGTGTTGCACCTTGCTCTGCAAGGGCCGCGGCTTTTGTGGAGCGATGGGTAACGAGGCTTCGTGGGGGACTGTTGTTGATGTGTGCAGAGGGTCCCTGGTTCGCGCCCGTGTCGGGGCGAGGGGACGGTTTAAAGTTATACTGTTACACTTATTTATCTGCCATAGGGGAGCTTGTGAGACTTCCCTATGACATTGATATCCAATTCAACTCATGTACTGCTAATAACCTCCCCTCTGCTTTTCAGTCTGCAGATGCAGAGGCTGCAGGTCCTGGAGTCAAACTGGAGAGGTCTGAAGGAGAGGAGGACCCACGGCACAGCGGAGACATCCAGACTAGAGCAGCGTCTGGAGTGGCGCCCCCTGTAGCCACGGAGGACCTATCCACCGCCGCTGCACTCCAGGCCAGGAACCGTCGCAGCATCACTGAGGTCAGTCGAACGCTGTTCGACACAAAGACTTTAACTGTAACACACAGGCTCTTACACACACGATCTGAACACAGATCAGACCCAAAGAGACTAGGGCCACCAGTCTGACCTCCTGATCCTGGTTTCTACTACTTACCGGTAATTCACCAGAGCCAGAGAATGGTTTATTCCCGTGGAGATGGTGATGCGTTAGACACTGGCGGTGATGATCTGTTTTGTTCTTACGCTACAGATATGGTCCCTGGAAGCATATCCTTGGGTTTAGAGAGACAGACTGATCTGTCTAGAGGGGACTGGAACTGGTACATTTCTGTATGGACCTCGCTTAGTGCACGGGGGCATTGTCATGCTGAAACAGGAAAAGGCCTTCCCCAAACTGTTGCCACAAAGTTGGAAGCACAGAATCATCTAGAATGTCATTGTATGCTGTAGCGTTAAGATATCCCTTCACTGGAACTAAGGGGCCTAGCCCGAACCTTGAAAAACAGCCCCAGACCATTATTACTCCTCCACCAAACATTACAGTTGGCACTATGCATTCGGGCAGGTAGCGTTCTCCTGGCATCCGCCAAACCCAGATTCGTCCGTCGGAGTGCCAGATGGTGAAGCGTGATTCATCACTCCAGAGAACGCGTATCCACTGCTCTAGAGTCCAATGGCGGCGAGCTTTACACCACTCCAGCTGACGCTTGCATTACTCATGGTGATCTTAGGCTTGTTTGCGGCTGCTCGGCCATGGAAACCCATTTCCCGACAAACAGTTCTTGTGTAGACGTTGCTTCTAGAGGCAGTTTGGAACTCAGTAGTGAGTGTTGCTTGTAAACGTTTCTACTTCACAATAACAGCACTTACAGTTGACCGGGAGGCTCTAGCAGGGTACGCTTATGTAGGTGTCATAACCAGCCATAAAATAACGCAATACATGTCACAACAGGTCTAAATATGTGTTATGACCATATTATTACAGGTTATGACCGTGTCATAATGTGTTATGACACTGGGTGTCAAGTGAAGTGTTACCAAAATCTCCTCCACTTCATCTATAGTGATTGAAGTGGATTTAACAAGTGACATCAATATGGAATCATAGCATTCACCTGCATTCACCTGGTCAGTTTATGTCATGGAAAGAGCAGGTGTTCATAATGTTTGGTATACACTCAGTGTATAAGGCACGTAAAGCCTAAAAGTCTGTTTCATATTGTGTTTGTACTGTGTATCTGATGTTCGCGAATTTTCCAAAGACACTTTTTTAATGAGAAAATGAATGCAGTTCAGGCAGATATTTTTGTTGAGACATGACAAGTATGTGTGGTTTTCATGTGGTGTATTTAAAACTTGTTCAATGGACACAAAGTGGGACTTTTCATTCTAAGATTTTGATTGAGACTCGCTTTAGCATCACATCTGATCTCACCCTATTCTACATACACACAACAGTGCTTTATAACCAATATACACTGAGTGCACAAACCATTAGGAAAACCTGCTATTTCCATGACATAGACTGACCAGGTGAATGCAGGTAAACGCTATGATCCCTTATTGATGTCATCTATTAAATCCACTTCAATCGGTGTAAATGAAGGGGAGGAGACAGGTTTAAAATGATTTTTAAGCATTGAGACAATTGAGACATGGATTGTGTATGTGTGGATGGGCAAGACAAAATATTGAAGTGCCTTTGAATGGGGTTTGGTAGTAGGTGCCAGGTGCACCCGGTTTGAGTGTGTCAAGAACTGCAACGCTGCTTGATTTTTCACGCGTGTATCAAGAATGGTCCACCACCCAAAAGGACATCCAGCCAACTTGACACAAGTTTGGGAAGCATTGGAGTCAACATGGGCCAGCAACCCTGTGGAACGCTTTCGACACCTGTTAGAGTCCATGCCCCGATGAATTGTATATTTGGAAGGTGTTCCTAATGGTTTGTACACTCAGTGAACACTCACCAAATATACCTACAAATACCCATACACTAGTCAGGTTTGTCTGATGATTACTTGACTTATCATTGCTGACTTTTTACCCACAACATCATATTTATGTCCACCATGATGAGTTTAACAACAATGAAGTCATTCTGTAACTACAGTATAGGACTCAAACCTAGTGGGGATGGGTAAAGACTCCATGTTGAAAGTGTGTTTTATCTGTGTGTACGTACCTGAGGGAGTGTATGTCTGTGTAATCTGTATTATGGCTCTCTTCCAGGAGGAGGAGGGTCCAGAGGTGCTGCTGGTAAAGGAGGAGGGTTGTGAGAAGGGTCTGGGGAACCCTGAGGGGACCATGGTCATGGAGGACAACCAGACTACACCTCCTGAACCCACAGAGGAAACAGCTGAGCAACACAGGACCACACACAGTCTCACTGAGGTGAGCCAACGGAAACTACTGTCTGAATGGTATTAGCTCAGGGCCTGTATCCACAAAGCCTCTCAGAGTAGGAGTGCTGATCTAGGGTCAGTTTAGCCTTTTAGATCATAATGAGACCATGTAGACAGTATGAATAACATATGTAAAGATCCTAGATCTGCACTCCTACTCTGAGACTCTTTGTGGTTACGGGTCCAGGTCTTGACCATGCCTTTGAATTATAAAACTATTAAAGAGTGTCAAGTTATCAAATTAACTAATATGTTTGCATACTGTAGTTCTCATAGCAATCCCTCATTGCCCAATCAGAAGATGCTCCATAGCAGGGTGCTCATATCAGATGTCTTGATCCAACATCCTCTCACTCTGTATCTCTTACAGTCAGTAGACATGGAGGATGGGAAGCCTGATCTGCTGCTGGTCAAAGAGGAGACAATAGAAGACGAACCAGAGAGCATTGATCTGCTGACTGGACTAAAGATGGGGGAGCAAGGTAAGGGAGAAATACATACAGCCTACATACAGTAATAGATCTTCAATGGGAATAGTGATGCACATGGATAATATTCTTTCTTCATTCACATGAAATCAATACAACTTGTGTTTACATACAAAAACACACATTATAATGTATGAACTTGACCAGATAATTGACGAAAGAAAATCCATATGTAGAGTTCTCTTCCATGTTTGTAAAGTCTATTTTGTAACCTCTTCCTGCAGGTGGTTGGCTGGAGGGTAACAGAGGAGACTGGGTGGCCATCTTGGACTCCCAGACTCAGACGGGTGCAGCCAAGGGCCCCGGGGACGACAACATTAAGCAGGCCAGGACCAGAGGTGACATAGTGGAGGTCAGTGGCTGGGACAGCATCTTCAACTCTGGGCTGGGGAACAACACTGTTAACCACAACCAGAAACAGACAGTGGAACACAAAACAACATCCTAATTTAGTCTCCATGACAACAGACTGGCTGAGACCAGGGCGAGGCGTAGATTTGACCTGCATGGACGAGGTGGTGTTGGTATGAGGTAGGAGAGAACAGAAACAGACTCTGCTAACGATGCTCCGTCCTGCTCCTATAGTTGTGATTCAGAGAAACTGATGGGGCCTCAGGTTAACCCCCTAACAGGTGCTGCCTTCAGCCTGCCTTCTATAGGATCTATCAACTGGAACATGAACCCTGCGACAACACAGACACTCCCTGGCCTTCATCCTCCTCACACTCTCCTCAGCCATTGCCAGTGCCTCAACAATAAATAGCTACTCAAGCCCATTGACAAATTAGTAGTTGAGACAGAACAGGAGATACACACAGAGGAGAACCCGTTCAGCTGCCACCTGTGCCGGGCCAGTTCCTCCCACTCATCCAGCCTGAAGAGGCACCAGAGGGTCCACACAGGGGAGAAATCATACAGCTGCCCCCAGTGTGAGAATCAAATGAAATGTATTTATGAAACCCTTTTTACATCAGCAGATGTCACTAAGTACTTATACAGAAACCCAGCCTAAAACCCCAGGGTTTAGAGCTTGAGGTAGTCACCTCATACAAGTACTTGGGAGTATGGCTAGACGATGCACTGTCCTCCTCTCAGCACATATCAAAGCTGCAGGCTAAAATTAAATATAGACTTGGTTTCCTTTATCGTAATCGCTCCTCTTTCACCCCAGCTGCCAAACTAACCCTGATTCAGATGACCATCCTACCCATGCTAGATTACGGAGACGTAATTTATAGATCGGCAGGTAAGGGTGCTCTCGAGCGGCTAGATGTTCTTTACCATTCGGCCATCAGATTTGCCACTAATGCTCCTTATAGGACACATCACTGCACTCTATACTCCTCTGTAAACTAGTCATCTCTGTTTACCTGTCGCAAGACCCACTGGTTGGTGCTTATTTATAAAACCCTCTTAGGCCTCACTCCCCCTTATTTGAGATATCTACTGCAGCCCTCATCCTCCACATACAACACCCGTTCTGACAGTCACATTCTGTTAAAGGTCCCCAAAGCACACATATCCCTGGGTCACTCCTCTTTTCAGTTCGCTGCAGCTAGCGTCTAGAACGAGCTGCAACAAACACTCAAACGGGAAAGTCTTCATTCAAAGACTCAATCATGGACACTCTTACTGACAGTTGTGGCTGCTTTGTGTGGTGTATTGTTGTCTTTACCTTCTTGCCCTTTGTGCTGTTGTCTGTGCCCAATAATGTTTGTACCATGTTTTGTGCTGCTACCATGTTGTTTTGTTGTGTTTCTACCACGCTGTGTTGTCATGTGTTGCTGCCTTGCTATGGTGTTGTCTTAGGTCTCTCTTTATGTAGTGTTGTTTCTCTTGTTGTGATGTGTGTTTTGTCCTATATTTATATTGTATTTATTTTTAATCCCGCAGGAGGCCTTTTGCGTTTTGGTAGGCCGTCATTGTAAATAATAATTTGTTCTTAACTGACTCGCTTAGTTAAATAAAGATTAAATAAAAAATTATTAAATAAAAGCCAGGAACTTAGGAAGAAACCTAGAGAGGAACCAGGGTCTGAGGAGTGGGCAGTCCTCTTCAGGCTGTGCCACGTGGAGATTATAAGAGTACACGGCCATTAAGGCCAGATCATTCTTCATGTTCAAACATTCAAATCAAATCAAAGTTTGTGTCACGTGCGCCAAATACAACAGGTGTAGACCTTACAGTGAAATGCTTACTTACAGGCTCTAACCAATAGTGCAAAAAAGGTATTAGGTGAACAATAGGTAAGTAAAGAAATAAAAACAACAGTAAAAAGACAGTGAAAAACAGTAGCGAGGCTATATACAACAGCGAGGCTATAAAAGTAGCGAGGCTACATACAGACACGGGTTAGTCAGGCTGATTGAGGTAGTATGTACATGTAGATATGGTTAAAGTGACTATGCATATATGATGAACAGAGAGTAGCAGTAGCGTAAAGAGGGGTTGGCGGGTGGCGGGACATAATGCAGATAGCCCGGTTAGTCAATGTGCGGGGGCACTGGTTGGTCGGGCCAATTGGGGTAGTATGTACATATGTACATGAATGTATAGTTAAAGTGACTGTGCATATATGATAAACAGAGAGTAGCAACAGCGTAAAAGAGGGGTTGGGTGGGGCACACAATGCAAATAGTCCGGGTAGCCATTTGATTACCTGTTCAGAAGTCTTATGGCTTGGGGGTAAAAACTGTTGAGAAGCTTTTTTGTCCTAGACTTGTCATTCCGGTACTGCTTGCCGGAAGTAGTAGAGAGAACAGTCTATGACTGGGGTGGCTGGGGTTTTTGACAATTTTTAGGGCCTTCTTCTGACACCGCCTGATGTAGCGGTCCTGGATGGCAGGCAGCTTAGCCCCAGTGATGTACTGGGCTGTACGCACTACCCTCTGTAGTGCCTTGCGGTCGGAGGCCGAGCAATTGCCATACCAGGCAGTGATGCACCCAGTCAGGATGCTCTCGATGTTGCAGCTGTAGAACCTTTTGAGAATCTCAGGACCCATGCCAGATCTTTTTAGTTTCCTGAGGGGGAATAGGCTTTGTCGTGCCCCCTTCACGACTGTCTTGGTGTGTTTGGACCTTTCTAGTTTGTTGGTGATGTGGACACCAAGGAACTTGAAGCTCTCAACCTGCTCCACTACAGCCCCGTCGATGAGAATGGGGGTGTACTCGATCCTCCTTTTCCTGTAGTCCACAATCATCTCCTTAATCTTGGTTACGATGAGGGATAGGTTGTTATTCTGGCACCACCCGGCCAGGTCTCTGACCCCCCCCTATAGGCTGTCTCGTCGTTGTCGGTGATCAGGCCTACCACTGTTGCGTCGTCTGCAAACTTAATGATGGTGTTGGAGTCGTGCCTGGCCATGCAGTTGTGGGTGAACAGAGAGTACAGGAGGGGACTGAGCACGCACCCCTGGGGGGCTCCAGTGTTGAGGATCAGCGTGGTAGATGTGTTGCTACCTACCCTCACCACCTGGGGGCGGTCAGGAAGTCCAGGATCCAGTTGCAGAGGGAGGTGTTTAGTCCCAGGATCCTTAGCTTAGTGATGAGCTTTGAGGGTACTATGGTGTTGAACGCTGAGCTGTAGTCAATGAATAGCATTCTCACATAAGTGTTCCTTTTGTCCAGGTGGGAAAGGGCAGTGTGGAGTGCAATAGAGACTGCATCATCTGTGGATCTGTTTGGGCGGTATGCAAATTGGAGTGGGTATAGAGTTTCTGGGATAATGGTGTTGATGTGAGGCATTACCAGCCTTTCAAAGCACTTCATGGCTACGGACGTGAGTGCTACGGGTCGGTAGTCATTTAGCCAGGTTACCTTGGTGTTCTTGGGCACAGGGACTATGGTGGTCTGCTTGAAACATGTTGGTATTACAGACTCAATCAGGCACATGGTGAAAATGTCAGTGAAGACACCTGCCAGTTGGTCAGCACATGCCCGGAGCACACGTCCTGGTAATCCGTCTGGCCCCGCAGCCTTGTGTATGTTGACCTGTTTAAAGGTCTTACTCACGTCGGCTACGGAGAGCGTGATCACACAGTCGTCCGGAACAGCTGATTCTCTGACCAGCAGGGTCAAATAATAATCACAGTGGTTGTGCAACAGGTCAGCACCTCAGGATAAAATGTCAGTTTGCTTTTCATAGCCGAGCATTCAGAGGTCGAGACAGCAGGTGCGGGGGAGAGTGAGAGAGAGGGCCGAAAACAGCAGGTCCGGGACAGGTTAGCACGTCTGGTGAACAGGCCAGGGTTCCATAGCCACAGGCAAAACAGCAGAAACTGGAGCTGCAGCATGACCAGGTGGACTGGGAAAGGGGGCAGTCATCAGGCGAGGTAGTCCTGAGGCATGGGAGAGTTAGGGAGAATTAGAGGGAGCATATTTCATACAGGACAAGAGATAAGACAGGATAATTTCACCAGACAGACTGACCCTAGCCCCCCAGCACAGACTATTGCAGCATAGATACTGGAGGCTAAGGTGGGGGGGGGGGGCTCAGGGGACACTGCGGCCCTGTCCAACGGTACCACCGGACAGGGCCAACCAGGCAGGATAAAACCCTGAAGACTTTGCCAAAGCACAACACTAGAGGGATATCAACAGACCACCAACTTACTACCCTGACTCAAAGGCTGAGTATAGCCCATAAAGATCTCCTCTGCCGCAGAGGAGGCGCATAACTGGACAGAAAGATCACGTCAGTGGCTCAACCCACTCAAGTAATAGGGTCAGAGGCAGAGAATCCCAGTGGAGAGAGCAAGGGTGGTTCGTCACTCCAGTGCCTTGCCATTCACCTTCGCTCCCCTGGGACAGACTACTCAATCACAGGACCTCCTGAAGAGATGAGTCTTCAGTAAGGACTTAAAGGTCGAGACTGAGTCTGCGTCTCTCACATGGATAAGCAGACCATTCCATAAAAATTGAGCTCTATAGGAGAAAGCCCTGCCTCCAGCTATTTGCTTAGAAATTCTAGGGATAATAAGGACGTCTGCGTCTTGTGACTGTAGCAAACGTGTAGGTATGTATGGCAGGACCAAATCGGTGAGAGTTGTAGGAGCAAGTCCATATAATGCTTTGTAGGTTAGCAGTAGAAACTTGAAATCAGTTCTAGCCTTAACAGGAAGCCGGTGTAGAGAGGCTAGCACTGGAGCAATATGATCAAATTGTTTGGTTCTAGATACTAGCAGCTGTATTTAGCACTAACTGAAGTTTATTTAGTGCTTTATCCGGGTAGCCGGAGAGTAGAGCATTGCAGTAGTCCAATCTAGAAGTGATAAAACATGGATTAGCTTTTCTGCATCATTTTTGGACAAAAGGTTTTAGATTTTTGCAATGTTACAAAGATGGAACATTTTTGCCCTTGAAATATTCTTGATATGTTTGTCAAAAGAGATCAGGGTCCAGAGCAACTCCGAGATCCTTCAGTTTTATTTTAGACGACTGTACAACCATCCAGATTAATTGTCAGATCAAACAGCAGATCTCTTTCTTAGGACCTAGAACTTTGTCCGAGTTTAAATGTAAAACATTTGCCGCCATCCACTTCCTTATGTCTCAAACAGGCTTCCAGGGCAGGACATTTTGGAGCTTTACAATGTTTCATCAAAATGTAGAGGCACCAGAGGGTCTACATTGTTTGTATTTCATTCTGTTGGTTTTGGATGTATAGGTAACTGGATAAGGTAAACTGAGGAAAGAATGAGTTGATGAGACAGAGTAGATGATATGTAATGGAAAGGGAAAGTATCACATTGTACAACTGAATGCATTCAACTGAAATGTGTCTTCCGCATTTAACCCAACCCTTCTGAATCAGAGAGGTGCGGGGGGCTGCCATAATCTCCAATACACACAAAAAGCTTATTTCTCTCCAATTTTGTGCACAAATTTGTTTACATCCCCGTTAGTGAGCATTTCTCCTTTGCCAAGATAATTCATCCACCTTAGAGGTGTGGCATATCAAGAAGCTGATTAAACAGCACGATCGTTACACAGGGACAATAAAAGGGCACTCTAAAATGTGCAGTTTTGTCATACAACACAATGCCACAGATGCTTGCAATTGGCATGCTGACTGCAGGAATGTTCACCAGAGCTGTCGCCAGAGAATGTAATGTTAATTTCTCCTCCAACATCGTTTTAGGGAGTTTGGCATTACATCCAACCTGCCTCACAACCGTAGACCACGTGTATGGCGTCGTGTGGGCGAGCGGTTTGCTGATGTCAACATTGTGAACAGAGTGCTCCATGGTGGGGTTATGGTATGGGCAGTATTCTGCCCTTGAATTGCGTTCCCATGCAAAACTAGACAGATAGCTAACAACTAAGTCTTCAATAAAACTCCCAAGGCGTGATTTTTCTTGAATTAATATATTGAAAACGTTTATGTTGTGAAACTGCAAAATACAGAAAATAATATACTTTAGTATTCAATTCAAATCGACATATTGTAGCTGTACATTATACCTTTCAAGTTGAAGTTGCATGAAAATACAAAGCACGTGCCAATGTATCATGCATCTGGCATGACGCCAAACCATATAGCTAATTGTTACTCATATGGTAATTGGCTAACTCCTTTCATTACTGTAATAATGTGCAACCACCTCTGTACAATAACAAAGCATATTACACTAGAAGCAGTAACAAAACTTCAGTATTGTATGTTTTACAATTCGTTTACATGACGCACGAGCAAAGTAATACAGCTGACGGCATACATGAAAGGCAAGGCAATTTGTGTGAGTAAATGCAACCAACTAACATTGATAAGTAAGCAATTCTATCAATAACAAGATTATCATCACTAGCAATATGCTTGAATCGAATTTACAAACAAATATTTTCTGAGGCTGAAGCGTGACAATAAATAACTACACTGAAAGACCTGCATCGTAGCGTTGTTTTTAGCTGCTTCTATGCGTGCAGAACGAATTCTCTACTTCCTGTTTACGTACAGTCTTTCTAAGTACCAGAAAGCTCCACTAGCGGGCGAATAACACCATGGAACACAATGAAAATCCATCTTAACCATTGTAATAAAAGTATCTGTTACCTTCTAATAGGATTGCAGCACAGGCAGGCATAAGCTACGGACAACGAACACAATTGCATTTTATTCATGGAAATTTGAATGCACAGAGATACCGTGATGAGATCCTGAGTCCCATTGTCGTGCCATTCATCTGCCACCATCACCTCCCTCATGTTTAAGCATGATAACGCACTGCCCCATGTCACAAGGATCTGTACACAATTCCTGGAAGCTGAACATTTCCCAATTATTCCATGGCCTGCATACTCACCAGACATGTCAGCCATTGAGCATGTTTGGGATGCTCTGGATCGACGTGTGCGATTGCGTGTTACAGTTCCCGCCAATATCCAGCAACTTTGCACAGCCATTGAAGAGGAGTGGGACAAGCTTCCACAGGCCACAATCAACAGTCTGATCAACTCTATGTGAAGGAGATGTGTCGCACTGCATACTGACTAGTTTTCTGATCCACGCCCCTACCATTTTTTTAAAGGTATCTGTATACGTGACCAACAGATGCATTTCTGTATTCCCAGTCATGTGAAATCCATAGAGTAGGGCCTAGTTTATGTATTTACATTGACTGCTTTTCTTATATGAACTGTAACTCTTTTAAATTGTTGCATGTTGCGTTTATAATTTTGTTCAGTATATGTTCCTTTAGGATGATACTGTTTTTTAATAGTGAGTTGAGGATATTGCCTTAATTCATGTTTACTTGACACAAAGTATTGAAGGTCTTTGTAATGTAATGTTTAACCTTGTCCAAAGTTTTCAAAAATGTATTTTAACAAAGCGAGGGTACCAGATTTACAGACAAATGTAGTGTTACCAAAGTGAGAAAGTTATTCTTCTTGTCACGTATCGTTTTGTGCAATAAAAGTACTATACTTAACGTTATGTGAGTGTATGACCATCTTGTTGAAATTAAATACAAAATTGACTCTGTTCTGACTGACTTGGTTATTTTTGTATCATTACAGGGACTGAGTTTCCCTTATCTCAGTCGAACCTAAACATTATACTTAATTCTTGAATCAACACATATGGATTTTAAAAAAAATAATGAACTCCAATGGATCCATATTGTTGGGTACTTGAATCACAATGTTAGAGAATGGCTTGACTGTGGTTATTAATATTCATGTTTCTGTGTGTACAGCAAATAATTTCTTATATAAACCTTTATGTTTTTCTGTCCAATTTGTGTTTACAGTCTGCAGTCCATGAGGAACTGTTGATATCCGGTGTTGCTGGCGGGAGAGACTGGACCTCTGATGCGGCCGGTCACAAACCCTGGCCCCAGATCAGGACCCTGGATCAGGAGCCGTCACTCTTCCTTCCCGAGTCAGAACCAAGACTGAACCATGAGGGACAGAGACTCCACCGCCACACAGAACACAACCAGTGGACAGGTGGGCTGAACAACCTCTGTCCTGGTGGTCATCAGAGAGACAGAGGCTCCAGTCAGGGATCCAGTCTGCAGCCCAGACCCTTCTCTTCACAGACTCAATGCAGGGATGAAGCAGGGCCTGGGGCTGATAGAGATAGACCCTCCTGTTCCTATGATACAAACACCACAGTATCCATGATGAACAGAGCAGGTCACCCTGGGCTTCAGCCTTCACAGAGAGTGGTGGGAAACCCCCGTGGTGGGAGTCGAACAGGAAGTCTGTCTTCTCCTTCAGGATCTCATCTAACGCCTGATGATTGGGTTCAAAGAAAGCCTGGACCTGGGTCTAGCCTTCCTCAACTACCTCATGGTTACCCCACCAATACAGACAGGGTCAGGATGGGCGTTCACCACAAGAGGTACCTAGCCGATAACACAGCACACAATCCCAACAACACCGAAACAATGGCTAGAGGTCAAGGAGGGAACTCAAAGACTAACCAGATGAGGGTGGTGGCTCCTGCTTCTACCTCCTCTGGTGTCATTGGGTCACAACGTGGGAGGCCAAACATTAAGACCGACGCTGACAAGCCATACGCCTGCCCCACATGTGGGAAGTGCTTTGCTGAGGCGAACTATGTGAAGATCCACCAGAGGGTCCACACAGGGGAGAGACCCTTCAGCTGTACCCAGTGTCACATGCGCTTCTCAGAGGCTGGCACCCTGAAGAGGCACCAGAGGGTCCACACAGGGGAGAAACCCTACAGCTGCCCTCAGTGTGAGAAAAGGTTCTCACACCAGCACCATCTGAAGAGCCACCTGAAGGTCCACACATGAGAAAGGCCATTCGCCTTCTCTGAGGTTCTCAGAGAGGAGCTACCTCAGGATACACCAGCAGAAAAACCATTATACTTCATAACATAAAAGGTAACCATTCCCTCCTCAGGGTACAGGAATCACTACTATAACCCCCTAGTTCCTTAGGGCCACCCAATAGCACATTGTCTCCCCATAATTGGTGTTAGTGTGGTGACATGCTGCCAACCTTCACTTTCTCTCATTAGCTTTAGTCCTGCCCTCTAACCTCTCATTCCCTATTTGTGTTTTTTTTGTTGCCTTAGATCTTCTCTTCCTCCAAGCTAACCCTTAAATATTTCTACCTCACATTTAGTAGTTCTCTCCTTTTGCCCACCTAACTATGCATGTACTCTTTGAGGGTGTCTCTTTCTCTGAGTTCCTTTTATTTGTGTGTACAGAACATGATTATTTTCTCATCTTTATCTCCCTATTTCATGCTGCTCATTGGTTAACTGTTACAGTGGAAGCCCCCACTAGGCCCATCCCCAAGCCTCGCAGCAAAGCTCTGGATAGGCTCGGTCAGGTGGACCAGATCCATAGAGCCAATCGGGGTGCTTCTTAATCTTCTCTCAAGAAAAAAGATTCATTTTCATTACTGTCAACAGAAAAGAGCCACAGATGCATTTGGAATAACGATAGGGACAGTGTTGAATATTCCTGAATAGAATATTGCATCCAGACATTGTGTGATATAAACAGTATAATGCATATATAAGTCTAAAAGGTATATTACATAGTGTTTGTACTGTGTAGGATATAAATGTTCACCAATGCCTATTTCATTACATCAATTTAACTACTTTATTTTTTACCAAGACACTTTTAATGAGAATTAATGCAGTTCATCAAGTTAATGCAGATTATTTTGTTGAGACTTGTATGTGCGGTTTTCATTTGGTGGATTTTTTTTTTTTTTTTTTAAATAAATGTTTAATAAACACAAAAAACTTTCAGAGACTCTCTTTAGTATACATCACATCTGATCTCACCCTATTCTCCATACACCCGAAAGCTTTACAGCTAATATACACTCACTAAATATACCTACACAAACACCTATTGTACAAATAGTTTAGTCAGGTTTGTCTGATGAATTTTGATTTATTATTACTTATTTTTTTACCCATATTTATGTCCACCATGATGGGTTTAACAACAATGAAGTCATTCTGTAACTACAGTATAGGACTCAAACGTAGTCAGCCTGGTCTCAGAGCAAAACATATTATGTTTTACTAAAATCCATGCCACTCCATTTAGCATGATATGTTACTTTACGTTAGGTTACATTACATTGGCCTACATAAATCAGGGACAATCAAATTAGTATATGTTACTTTTGGTATGACAGTAGGTTACTTAAAGCAAAATCAAAAAGAGGGTGGTTGGTCAGGGGGGATGGGTGGGCGCATAAAGCAAACTTCTAGCAACCCAATGGTTGCGTGTTTTCATGGACAAATTTAGCATTTTTGCTAATTTGCAACTACTTGCTACTTTGACTACTCAGCATATTAGCTAACCATTCCCCTAAAGCTAACCTTAGCCCTAATCTAAAAAAGGTACAGGGGTTGTTCAGTCCAGTGGTGGATGTAAATATTTTCCCCCATAATCATGGACTATCGGACCAAAATCATATTGTTTGCAATCGCAACAGATACTGCTCAGACCACAACCAAGGATTATCAAAAATTGCGCTATAAATTCTCGGACAATCCAAAGATTCCTAGATGCCCTTCCAGACCCCCTCCACCTACTCAAGGATGTCAGAGTACAAAATTCACTTAACCACCTAACCGAGGATTTAACATTGAATAATACCCTAGATGCAGTCGCACCTCTAAAAACAAAAAACATTTGTCACAAGAAATCCCTGCTATACACTAAATACACAAGCCCTGAAACAAGCTTCCAGAAAATTGGAACGGAAATGGGGCTCCACCAAACTGGAAGTCTTCATTCTAACTTGGAAAGATAGTATCATGCAATATCGAAGAGCCCTCACCGCTGCTCGATCAGCCTACTTTTCCAACCTAATTGAGGATAATAAAAACAATCCATATTTTATTTTTGATACTGTCGCAAAGCTAACTAAAAAGCAGCATTCTCCAATAAAGGATGGCCTTCACTTCAGCAGTGATGAATTCTTGATCATAAAAATACAAAAAATATACGAATTTCTCAAACTCAGTTGTCCAGAACTACCAGGACACAGAGTCAATGAAGGCACTCAAGTTTTTTAATCCTGTATCTCTCGACACATTAACGAAAATAGTCATGGCCTCTAAACCTTCTAGCTGCCTACTGGACCCTATTCCAACCAAACTACTGAGAGAGCTACTTCCTGTGCTTGGCCCTCCTATGTTTAACATAATAAACAGCTCCCTAATACTCCAGATGTGAACCAAACTCACTGGAAGTGGCAGTAATAAAGCCTAAACCGAAAAATCCAAACCTTGTCTCGAAAATGTAAAAAATGATCAGCCTATATCAAATATCCCATTCCTCTCTCTCTCAAAAAAAAGCTGTAGCACATTGACTCATACAAATAAGGTTTACAAAACTCTCCAGTCTAATTTTCGACACCATCATAGTACTGAGACTGCACTCGTGAAGGTGGTAAATGACCTTTTAATGGCGTCAGACCAAGGCTCTGCATCTGTTCTCGTGCTCCTAGACCTTAGTGCCGCTTTTGACACCATCAATCACGAAATTATTTGTGGTAAACACGGTTTAGTTCTTGCCTGGGTTAGATCTTATCTGTCGTAATGATATCAGTTCATCTCTGTGGACTTACGTTGATAAAAAGATCTAACACAACATTAGGTAATAATATATGCATTATTATGGATTTGTAATCATCTATAATGGGGCGGTCATTTTGGACCGGGAACACAGAATTAATTAACATGAAACGAACACAACAGGAGGGTTAACCAAACCCTTTGAGCTATGACCCCAACCAATAAGATCCTTTCTCAGTGTAAATGGAAGTGGGGTGTCTTGATTTGGCTCATAGAGAATGATTTAAACATCTAGTGACCAAAAGGCCAATGCACCATTGAGGGCTTTTGGTAATTTTAATGTAGTCAACATGTTGGGACTTCCTGGTAACCCTGTTGGAGTCATGTCCAACCGGGTCATCAGCCAACCGTGAATAAGAAAATGTACTAATTCAAAATGGAGATGGTCTCAATGGCACTGTCCATGCTATCACTGAAGCTATAATGGCACAGATACAAATATGAGTCCTCTATCTATCTCTATGATTTGTCTAGTTCTCTCTGACTTATAACGCAGACGTGGAAGAATGGGGAGAAAGGCGCCAGGCTCAAACCTACGTCTTCTGAATATATACCTAGTAATGGTGTTAAAGAGTACAAATCAACTACTGAGTGTGAGATCCTGTCTCCTGTTACAACAAGTCACCAACGAGGGTGTGACATGGTGTTTGGAAGTGAGCCAGACCAGGATGAAGTACCTGAGGTGACAGGTGTGGTAGAGACTTCCAACGCCCTGAGAGGTGGATTCTATTTCTTGGGCCAACCCGTACATTGTTTCAAGCGGAGTAAATGACAAACTGGGAACTGTACATCTGTCAAAGTTTTGAGAAGTGGACTTGTTTAGCTTTTTTGAGCATCCTCTGCCCAGAGGCAGCGGGGAAACTGTGCCACGTGCCTCTGGGATTGACATGTGTAGTGCTTTGTTCTTCAGAGCAGGGTGCCACTCAAAGAAGTGATCAGGTGGGTAGCATTGAGTGTAGAGGTGGATATAATGAAAAATAATATTCCTGGTGTTTGGTGAGACGTAGACCTGGTGGCAATGGCGAGACTGAGAATACGGTCTGTCTTGTTGAGCTTTGACACAGAGTTTCTACCTGATAAGGTCAGGTTAGGTTATATTTGCTAAACTGTGTGGGCCTATGTTCCGAACCCACTACGGTGCTTTATGTGCTAAGGATTCGGACATATTGCAGCAGTGTGTAGAAAGGAGATCCCGTGATTTGGGAAAGGTACAGGAGGGCATAGTCAGAGGTAGTGTAAAGTTGGGATAAAGAAAGAATTGGGATAAAGAAAGCAGTCTCCACTGTGGGGGCGCCCATTCAGCTGGGGATCCGAAGTGCCCTTTGAAAGAGTCAGGTTGAGATTGCCAGAGTTCGAGAGGGGTAGAAAGTGTCCTATTCTGAGGCAGTGAAGAGAGTATAGGATAGCCTAAGGGTGAGTGATTAGACTGGGAGCCCCCCTGTGAATAAGAGAGGGATCCAGAGAGGATTAGTTTTAGTAAGGTTGGATTTCTTGTGTTTATTGCAATGGATATGAATTGTACTGCACTGATGAAGCGTGAATCCCAGAAAATACATGTGGTAATGGAAGTAGCAGAGACATTTGTGGGTGCAAGAGATCTACAGGGGGGTGAAAGGGTTCCATGCTCCTGGTCTGTTGGCCTGGAGTAGAATCTGGTAGGGCTAAAGTAGTGGGATAGGGGTGGTGCGTTTTTGAGGTATAGTGGTGTATATGTGTAGGGTTATCAGGGACGGGCAACTCCAGTCCTTGGGGACCAGAGTGGTGTCACACTTTTTCCCCATCCCTAGCAAACACAGCTGATTAAAATAATTGCATTCTTAACTGAAGGTCATAATTAGTTGATTATTGGAGTAATGTTTGTTAGCTGGGGGAAAAGTGTTACACCAATCAGGTCCCATCCCTGGATTAGATGGTGGTGAGACTTATTCCCCTTTTTGTGTGACAATGTGCAATTCACACTCCGACCTGTGAAAGGCAGCAATACTTGTATAGTCTGGCGGAAACTCACACAAAGAAGTACACGGAAGTCAACAAGAACAATTTCCACGATAGCGTTTTTTTGTTGTTATTTAGACGTTTATAAACACCCTGGAACCTAAAATATGATTAATTTAACTGCAACGCATCACATACTTACCATATGTAGTGTTTAATTCGCGTTGGAGACAGGACTTGGTTGATAGATGTTATCTAGGTAACGCTACCTAGCTATCTGCTACCGTTAGCTAACAATGGCTAACTGTATGGTTTTTCACACTCAAATAGCCTCCATCATGGAGGTGCTAGCGAATGCAGCCGTGGCAGAGATATGTAAACTCGTAGATGACGACTATGCAGTGTTTCGTTTGGAAATAACTCAAAGCCAGAAAGAAAACAGGGCATTGCGGAGGAAACTACTGGAACTGAAGGTGGCACGGGAGCGCGCAGAGAGGACAGTGCGAGAGCGCGTTCTCGCCAGTCGTCCCAGTAGTGTCAAGATCCTTGACCGATACAGAGGAATGGCAAGAGGTACATTTTGCAGAAGGCCGAGACTGGGTGGCCTGTCGCCATTCATATAAATATAAATATATATACATAATAAATAGCTGGTCAGTTTTAGGATAGTATGCAATAATTCCCCTGATTACTTAGCTATCTTGCACAAAGACACAATATCATATTCTAACCAGATTCTTGATTTACTGCATTTCATATTATTTACTCAATGAAAACAATGATGCATGGAACATAATACATCAAGCAATAAATAGTATATCAGGAAGTTAGAGGTGTTACCTTACATTCTTGCCAATTGTAGACAATGTCAATAGTGTACAATATAGTGTTGAACATTGACAGTAGCTAACCTAACCACCTATTTCCCCCCAATCACTCTCTCAGGTGAAGGACATCTCACTGGAGGCCACAGGAGTTTTGTCAAGCCAGCGGGGCACAACACATGGAAAGATGACCAACCAATCACTGTTGATGAGGGGAGTGGAACCTCAACCCAGCATGTTATCGTGATAGAGGTTAGTGTAATAGTGTTGCATAAAAAATGTGTTACTTGGTAAATGTAATGTGCCCGTTTATTTCAGAAAGGGTCCTCTCAGCTATTTACATCCTCATTTATCTGCCATAGGGGAGCTTGTGAGACTTCCCTATGACATTGTTATCCTGTTCAACTCATGTACCAGTAATAACCTCCTCTCTTCTTGTGTCAGTCTGCAGATGCAGAGGCTACAGGTCCTGGGGTCAAACAGGAGAAGTCTGAAGGAGAGGAAGACCTACGGCACAGCAGAGACATCCAAGCTGGAGCGCCCCCTGTAGCCACGGAGGACTCCGCCCCAGCGCAGCCCAGGACCCGACACAGCATCAGTGGAATGCAGAACGCTGCCCTCAAGTCAGAGTCCGACACCGAGACTTTAACTGTAGCACACAGGTTGTTACACACAGGATCTGACCACATATCAGACCCAGAGAGAATAGGGCCACTGGCCTGTCCTCCTGCTCCCGGCTCAGAATATTTACCAGTATTTCACCAGAGCCAGAGGACGGTTAATTCCTGTGGGGATGTTGAGGGCGACGCATTAGACACTGGCAATGATGATCCATCTTGTTCTTACGCTACAGAAATAGATCCTGGCAAAATGCCCTTGGGTTTAGAGACACAGACTGATCTGTCTAGAGGTGACTGGAACCGGTACAGTAATAGGTTATACTCTGAAGGGTGCCAAGATAAGAAAGGGGGGGTTATAATGGTAGATGAGGTGAAAGTGGAGGGCGACGCTCCTCCCACATGGAATGCAGATAGTCACCTAGGAGAAAGACACTCACAGGGCAGAGATTTCTTAAATTACAGGGGAAGCTTAGAGACAAATCTAAATGTCGCCACCCACTCCTCTTTGCATGCGTTCAGGGGTCGTGACCCAGTGTTCACGTCGATGGCACCTTCCGATTCACATGGTGACGTCCTTTTCAATCAGGTATTGAACTCAAACAACACGGCTAGAACCCAGGCTCAGGGGGAAGGAGCCACATCAGGCAATAGTAAAGAGAAAAGATTCCTCTGCATGTTCTGTAACAAAGGCTTCAGCTGTCCCCAGAAGGTGGAGAGGCACCAGAGGGTCCACACAGGGGAGAAACCCTTCAGCTGTACCCAGTGTGAGAAGAGGTTCTCTCGCCAGGACAACCTAAAGATGCACCAGAGGGTCCACACAGGGGAGAAACCCTTCAGCTGTACCCAGTGTCACATGCGCTTCGCCCTGGCAGGCAACCTGAAGATGCACTTGAAGGTCCACACGGGAGAAAGGCCATTCGCCTGTACGCACTGTGGGAAGAGGTTCTCCGAGAGGAGATACCTCAGGATACACCAGCAGAAAAACCATGCCATTCTATGATATAGAAAGTAACCATTCCACTCGATAGTTTCTGACGTTTAGATCAAACCCTGCATTAAAGACAAAGATGAATTTGTCAGCAGAAAAGATCCACTGATTACTTTTGACTTATTATAGCTGCCTTTTTTCAGTATAGGACTCAAATGTAGTGGGGATGGGTAAACTCTCCATGTTGATAGTGTGTTTATTATCTGTGTGTTCGTATATGTCTGTGTCCTCTGTATCACCTCTCTTCCAGGAGGAGAATCCAGAGTGTCGATTTATATATTACACTAGATGACTGATAAGGGGCACTGTTTTGAAACCACGCCTCCATCTTGGCACTCCCCCACCCATGTAAAAAATATTTTGGAAGCTACAGAAATGAATTTATTAATGTCTGCATTTGTTTTTGCCATGTTTATTATATTACAGACATCTTAATGCATACTTTAAATTATATTATGTAAGCTAAACATAATTTTTTTTAAAGGAAAATTAAAACATTTTCCTTAAGTATAATTTTTTTAAGGTTCTAATATTACTGTCCCTACTAGAAAAAAAAATACTTAAAGCTGCAATATGTAACTTTTTGGCGACCTGACCAAATTCACATAGAAATGGATAGTAACTCACATTTCTATGTGAATTTGGTCAGGTCGCCAAAAAGTTACATATTGCAGCTTTGATCTGTCATTCTGATTGAAATCAAGTCTAAGAAGTGATAATTTTTGTGTCTTTTACTTTCCGTTTTGTACACCAGCTTCAAACAACTGAAGTATAATATTTTTGGTCATGGAAAATATATTTCACAGCGGTTTAGATGGTAGATTGATTCTCTGCACTATACTTACTTGTTTTGTCACAAACGGAAATTAGGTGAACTATTTAAGCAATAAGGGCAGAGGAGGTGTGGTATATGGCAAATATACCATGGCTAAGGGCTGTTCATATGCGCAACGCGGAGTGCCTGGACACAGCCCTTAGCCATGGTATATTGGCCATATATCACAAACCCCCGAGGTGCCTTATTGTTATTATAAACTGGTTACCAACGTAATTAGAGCAGTAAAAATACATATTTTGTCATACCCGTGGTATAGGGTCTGAAATACCATGGCTGTCAGCCAATCAGCATTCAGGGCTCGAACCACCCAGTTTATAATTGAATTTGAACAACTAGGAAATGGGGGAGCGATTTCTGCATAGTGCAGCTTTAAATACATGTAATTTTGTCCTTGAAACATTTGAATTGAAATACTGTAGAACTCCATTCTTTCCTATGGAGGACATGCTCCTTCTGGGGAGTGCCAATATGGCTTACCGGTGGCTTCGAAGCCTCTCACTGGGCAATAGGTCGTTATCAATAAAACGTCACAATAAGATGCAGAGTGTTCGATTTGCCTGCTTGAGGGGCAAGGAGACCCCAGCTCCTCTAAAACCATTGACAACTGCGTGCCGTTTTCAAGGGATTGTTAAATAAATGTTAACTATTTGGTTGTAATATCATCACCTCGTCAGAACTATACATTTCCATGCAAAACAATTGTGCACATGTAGCTACATCAAAGTTATACAGCCAATAACTGCATGCTTTTAATTATCAGTAAACATCAATTGATCATGTCATTTCAGATATTTGAGGGTAGCCCACGATATCTCTCAGTAGTGGCCACTATTAATTGGATAATTGCGTGATATAAAAGTGAACTATATCTGATAAGTATGAGTGGTTTAGGTTAATATCCCATCCGTTGTGGGCTCTGCCAGTCAAGCAGAAGAAGGGCGCATTTGCCGTTGCAATGTTAGCAGATAATGTTTACTTTGCAAGTTTTTCAGAGTGTATAATCACGATTGCTGCTGACAGACATGATAGGCTACATTGATTGATGAACCACGTCAAATTGGCTAGCTAGCTAGCAAATAACAGATCACGTCAATATGGCTGGTTAACAAGCCAACTTTCAGAGGATAAACTAGATGGCTATATACAAATATTGTTTGATTTGCGTGCCATCTATAATGGTGATGACAGTAGTCCGACTTACAACCTTACCAGGATGACTTGACGATGTCAAGCTAAATTACGCATGTTGTTTGCTTAGCTAGCTAACTACATGCCATATTGATAGGCTACCATCGGTTATCTGAAAATACAGTGCCTTTTTAAAAAACATTTATTTCACCTTTATTTAACCAGGTAGGCCAGTTGAGAACAAGTTCTCATTTACAACTGCAACCTGGCCAAGATAAAGCAAAGAAGTGCGACACAAACAACAACACAGAGTTACACATGAAATAAACAAACTTACAGTCAATAACACAACACAATAGAAAAAATCAATATACAGTGTGTGCAAATGAGGTAAGATTAGGGAGGTAAGGCAATAAATAGGCGTAGTGGAGAAGTAATTACAATTTAGCAATGAACACTGGAGTGATAGATGTAGATGTGCAGAAAATGAATGTGAAGTTTAGAAGCTTCTGATAGGCTAATTGACATCATTTGAGTCAATTGGAGATGTGGATGTATTTCAAGGCCTACCTTCAAACTCAGGGCCTCTTTGCGTGACATCATGGGAAAATCTAAAGAAATAAGCCAAGACCTCAGAAAAAAAATTGTGGACCTCAACAAGTCTGGTTCATCCTTGGGAGTAATTTCCAAATGCCTGAAGGTACCACGTTCATCTGTAGAAACAATAGTACGCAAGTATAAACACCATGGGACCACGTATCTGTCATACCGCTCAGGAAGGACAATGGACAAGAACCCCAAGCATACATCCAAAGTTGTGGCAAAATGGCTTAAGGACAACAAAGTCGAGGTATTGGAGTGGCCATGACAAAGCCCTGACCTCAATCCTATAGAAAATGTGTGGGCAGAACTGAAAAGGTGACTTAGTGACTTAGTTAGTTACACCAGCTCTGTCAGGAGGAATGGGCTAAAATTCACCCAATTTTTTTGTGGAAAGCTTGTGGAAGGCTATCCAAAACGTTTGACCCAAGTTAAACAATGTAAAGGCAATGCTACCAAATACGAATTGAGTGTATGTGAACTTCTGACCCACTGGGAATGTGTTGAAATAAATAACATCTGAAATAAATAATTATCTCTACTATTATTCTGACATTTCACATTCTTAAAATAAAGTGGTGATCCTAACTGACCTAAGACAGGGAATGTTGACTAGGATTAAATGTCAGGAATTGTGAAAAACTGAGTTTAAATGTATTTGGCAAAGGTGTATGTAAACTTCCGACTTCACCTGTATGTGGCTAAATCTAGTGCGCCTACTGCGATGACCAATCAAATAGCTCAAATCATGACCCGGCCAGAACAAAGTTGATACTAGAGAATTCATAACTTTTAAAACCATTACCAGAGAGACTGTCAAAGAATATAGCAAAGAGCTGCTGTTTTTATGAGTGTGTTCATGTCTAAGATTTTATTCAGAAACATAAAACGTGCTTCTTCCTACTTACACTCGCGCTGCAATGAATGAGTAGCGAAGTGTATCGATAGCATTTTTATTATTAGCATCAGCTAGTTGTGTTTATTTTAATATCAAGGAATATTTCACTTTCTCTGGTCTTAGGAACAATATATATATGGGCACGAGGTAGATGCGGTGCGACTCAAGTTTCGGCATCAAGTAGTGTCCCCTCTCTCTGGTCAGTCTCACAGGAGGAACAGAAAGAGAGCTGGAACCGCAAGAGGCGGACCCTCTGCTGCTCTCTCCCTCCCTTCGCTGAGACTAATGCCTTGTTCAAAACAACTAGGAACTCGGAAATCCCTCTGACTTCAGTGCATTCTATACAACTAGGAACTCTGGAAAAAAAACTAGATCCGACTGGGAAAAATCGTTTTGAACAGTCATCCAACTAGGATTTCCAAGCCAGAAACTCGGGCATCTTTCTAGAGCTCTGACTTTTAGACCTGAAGATCACTGAAGTCATGATTTGATCTTAGTTCCCAGTTGTCTTGAAAGCACCATGACCATCAGATGCCGGTACCATCAGTCCAGTAAAATAATAAAGCAAATTATTTGCAAATGGTATCCATGATGAACAGTTTAATTGGGTATGGTTCAACTTTAGAACTACCCTGTCTCTGTTCCACACTCCAGTCGGTGGCAGTAATGCATCACTAAAGTTGGTTGCCAACCGCCATTTAAAAACCACTGAAGAAGTGTAAACGGAAGTGAACAGTGACCAAGACAAATTTCCACGTTAGCGTTTATATTGTTATTTAGACATGTATTACACCATGGAACTCAGAATATGAGTCATTTAACTGCAGAGTATCATAAACTTATCCCAGGTAGTCTTTAATTCGCGTTGTAGACAGGACTTGGTTGATCGATCAGTTATCTAGGTAACGATATCAAGCTGCTAATGTTAGCTAACAATGGCTAACTGTATGGTTTTTCACACTCAAATAGCCTCCATTATGGAGGTGCTAGCGAATGCAGCTGTGGCAGAGGTCTGTAAACTGGTAGACGACGACTATGCAGTGTTTCGTTTGGAAATAACTCAAAGCCAGAAAGAAAACAGTGCATTGCGAAGGAAAGTACAGCTACTCGAACTGAAGATGGTACGGGAGCGCGTCCTCGCCACTCGCCCCAGTAGTGTCAAAATCCTTGACCGATACAGAGGAATGGCAAGAGGTACAGTTTGCCGGGGTTGAGGGGCCTGTCGCCCAGTTCACATCTGCACATGTTTGACTTTAGATGTGTTAACCACATATGGTCCAGAGACCTGATGTTGAATTTCATGACATTGGAGACCACGCCAAATGAGCGTTTGAATCAGGAAAGTTAACTCAGGACTTCTACAAGCCAGAATGCTGAATAAAATAATTGTACTTATTTTGCCTGATGTCCGTGTAGTTGGTCCTTTTGCAGGTAGGAATGTTAGACAATATATCCATAAGAAATTATGATTGTCAACTTTAAAAAAAAATATGAATACACTACCAGCACATTTATCACCCAAAGCGGTAAAGTAACATAAAATATAACTATTCAACATACTGGCTTGTAAAGGTCGTGAATAAACTTTCCTGATCCAAACGCTCATTTGTGTCTTTAGTAGAATTCAATGAAATTTGACATTTTCCAGGCTAAGTTAACTGGAATTGGGTCTTGGTCAGTTTTTTGTTAGTATGCAATAATTCTCTTTTAGAAAGACACACTATCATATCATCATCAGAAAACATTTACTGCATTAAAAAACAATATGATGCATGGAACATAATAAATCGATCTATAAATGGTATATCAAGAAGTTATGCGAAGTGTTACTTTACATTCTTGCCAATTCTACACACTGTCAAAACGGTCAATAGTGTGTAGTATAAGTATTAAGCATTGACATTAGATTACTTAACCACCTCTTTTCCTCCCAATCACTCTCTCAGGTGAAGGACATCTCACTGGATGCCACAGGAGCTTTGTGAAGCCAGCAGGACACAATACATGGAGAGATGACCAGCCAGTCACTGTTGATGAGGGGAGTGAAACCTCAACCAAGAACATTATCGTGATAGAGGTTAATGTAATAGTATTACAGTACATCAAATGTGGCCAGTTTATTTCAGAAAAACTCCTCAGATATTTGCTGGCTTACATGTACATCCTAATTTATCTGCCATAGGGGAGCTTGTGAGACTTCCCTATGACATTATTATCCAATTCTACTCATTTACTGGTAACAACCTCCCCTCTTCTTGTGTCAGTCTGCAAATGCAGAGGCTGCAGGTTCTGGGGTCAAGCTGGAGAGATCTGAAGGAGATGAGGACCCACTGCACAGCACAGACATCCAGACTGGAGCAGCGCATGGAGTGGCGCTCCCTGTAGCCACCGAGGACCTCACCACCACTGCTGCGCCCCAGGCCAGGACCCGATGCAGTGTCACGGAGGTCAGTGGAACGCCGAACGCCGTCCTCAAGGCAGAGACGGAGACAGAAACAGAGACTTTAATTGTAACACAAAGGCTATTACACACAGGATCTAACCACCGATCAGACCCCGAGAGACTGGGCTGTCTTCCTGCTCCACGCTCAGAGCATTTAATGGTATTTCACCAGAGGCAGGGGACAGTTAATTCCCGTGGAGATGGTGATGCATTAGACACTGGCGTTGATGATCTGTCTTGTTCTTACGCTACAGAGATGGACCCTGGCAACATGCCCTTGGGTTTAGAGACCCAGACTGATCTGTCTAGAGGGGACTGGAACCGGTACAGTAGTAGTGTATATTCTGAAGGGTGCCTAGATGAGAAAGGGGATGTTATAGTGGTAGATGAGGTGACTGTGAAAGTGGAGAGCGACGCTCCTCCCACATGGAATGCAAAAAGTCACCTAGGAGATGGACACTCACAGGACAGAGATTTCTTAGATTACAGGGGAAATCTAAATGTCGCCACCCACTCCCCTTTACACACGTTCAGGGATCGCGACCCAGTGTCCACATCAATGGAACCTTCCGATTCACATGGCCACGTGATTTTTGATCAGGTATTACATTTAAACGATAGGGCTGTATCCCAAGCTCGTGGAGGGGGAGCAACAACGGTCGGGAAAGAGAAACTGGCTAACTGGAATGCAGACGAGACTCACTTAGGAGAAGGACACTCGCAGGGCAACACTAGTGACTTTTTAGACTACAGGGAAAGTTTAGAGACAAATCTAAATGTCGCAACCCACTCCCCGTTACACACAGTGTCCATGTCGATGGAACCTTCCGATTTGCACGGCCGTGTTTTTTTCAATCAGGTATTGAACTCAAACGACCAAAGGGCCAAGGCGCGGAGAGGGGGAGCAACAACGGGCGGAAAAGAGAAGCGGTTCCTCTGCATGTTCTGTAACAAAGGCTTCAGCTGCTCCCAGAAGGTGGAGATCCACCAGAGGGTCCACACAGGGGAGAAACCTTTCAGCTGTGCCCAGTGTCACATGTGCTTCACCCATGCTGGCAACCTGAAGAGGCACCAGAGGGTCCACACAGGGGAGAAACCTTTCAGCTGTGCCCAGTGTCATATGTGCTTCGCTCAGACTGGTGACCTGAAGAGGCACCAGAGAGTCCACACTGGAGAGAGGCCTTTCGCCTGTACGCACTGTGGGAAGAAGTTCTCAGAGAGGAGCTACCTCAGGATACATCAGCAGAAAAACCATCCCACTCTATAACATAGAAAGTAACCATTCCACTCGATAGCTTCTGATGTTTAGATCAAATCCTGCATTAAAGACAAAGAATCATTTTAATTGTTGTCAGCAGAAAAGATCCACAGATGAATTTGGAATAACGAGAGTAACAGATTTCAGTGTAGAATATTGCATCCAGACATTGTTTGATATATAAGGCATATATAAGCCTAAAATGTCTGTTACATATTGTGTTTGTACTGCGTAGGTTATATAACTATTTAATTGCTTCCATTCAACTACCTAATTTTTTCCCCAAGACACTTTTAATGAGAAAATGATTTCATTTATGCAGTATATCAAGTTCATGATCATTTTTATTTGAGGCATGTGTATACTGTATGTGGTTTTCATATGGTGTATTTAAAACTTGTTCATCTTTAATAAACACAAAATGGGACTTTTCATTCTAAGACTTTCACGTCACATCTGATCTCACCCTATTCTGCAAACACCCGACAGCGCTTTATATCCAATATACACTCACTAAATATACACTACAAATCAAAAGTTGGTGTTCACTTAGAAATGTTTTTGAAAGACAAACACTTTTTTTGTCCATTAAAATAACATCAAATTGATCAGAAATACAGTGTAGACATTGTTAATGTTTTAAATGACTATTGTAGCTGGAAACTGATTTAATGGAATATCTACATAGGCGTACAGAGGCCCATTATCAGCAACCATCAGTCTTGTGTTTCAATGGCATGTTGTGTTAGCTAATCCAAGTTTATCATTTTAAAAGGCTAATTGATCATTAGAAAACCCTTTTGCAATTGTTAGCACAGCTGAAAACTGTTTTGCTGATTAAAGAAGCAATTAAACTGGCCTTCTTTAGACTAGTTGAGTATCTGGAGCATCAGCATTTGTGGGTTCGATTACAGGCTCAAAATGGCAAGAAACAAAGCACTTTCTTCTGAAATTGATCAGTCTATTCTTGTTCTGAGAAATGAAGGCTATTCCGTGTGAGAAATTGGCAAGAAACTAAAGATCTCGTACAACGCTGTGTACTACTCCCTTCACAGAACAGCGCAAACGGGCTCTAACCAGAATAGAAAGAGTGGGAGGCCCCGGTTCACGACTGAGCAAGAGGACAAGTACATTAGAGTGTCTAGTTTGAGAAACAGACGCCTCACAAGTCCTCAACTGGCATCTTCATTAAATAGTACCCTCAAAACACCAGTCTCAACGTCAACAGTGAAGAGGCGACTCCGGTATGCTGGCCTTCTAGGCAGAGTTCCTCTGTCCAGTGTCTGTGTTCCCCGAGTCGCCTCTTCACTGTTGACGTTGAGACGCGTGTTTTGCGGGTACTATTTAATGAAGCTGCCAGTTGAGGACTTGTGAGGCGTCTGTTTCTCCAACTAGGCTTGTCCTCGGCTAGCGATTCTCTGGTCCTGCCCCTATAGTTCTGATTCAGAGAGACTGATGACGCCTGAGGTTGACCCCCTAACAGATGCTGCCTTCAGCCTGCCTTCTATAGGATCTATCAACTGGAACATGGACCCTGTGACAACACAGACAATCCCTGGCCTTCGTCCTCCTCACACTCTCCTAATGTTAAACCAGACCTCAGACAATGCCAGTGCCTCAACACTAAATAGCTACACAACCCCATTAACAAGTGACAGTAGTAGTAACGCATTCAGCAGATCCGGTGGCAAAGAGAAGCGCTTCCTGTGTTCATTCTGTGGGAAAACTTTCAGTTTCCCCAAACAGGTGGAGATCCGCCAGAGGATGCACATGGGGAAAAATATTTTGGCTGCCACCTGTGTGAGAATATGTTCTCCCACCAGCACCAGCTGAAGATGCACCTGAAGGTCCATAAGGGAGAGAGACCATTCGCCTGTACACACTGTGGGAAGAGGTTCTCAGAGAGGAGCTATGTCAGGATACACCAGCAGAAAATGCACACAGTCCATGTATAGAGTATAGTGACATGTAATATAGTACTAGTTAGATAGTTTGTAGTTCATTCTGTTGGTTTGGGATGTAGTAGGCAACTGAGGAAAGAATGAGTATGATGAGGCAGAGTAGATAATATGGGGAATGGTTGGTGTGATGGTGTCTGTAAAAATGCTTCACTGATGAAGAGTGACAACCTTGTCCTGTTTGATGGTCATGTTTTATAATGAGGAATTGAGTGCCTACGTTTACTTGACATTAAGTAGTGTGTAATGTATTGACAGTGTTATAAATATGAATTTGATCAAAAGCGAGGGTACCAGATTTACAGAAAAGGTCAAGTGTTACCATAGTGAGAAAAGTTATTCTACTAGTCACGTATCGTTTTGTTCAATAAAAGTACTTCATGTTGTGAGTGTATGACTATTTTGTTGAAATTAAGGTTTTCCTTATCTCAGTTGAACCAAATCATACTTAATTTGAGTCAACACATTGCCATTCTTTTTTAGAAACTCCAATGACTCCATATTAGTGTCACGTTCGTCATAAGGAATGGACCAAGGCGCAGCGTGCGTAGAGTTCCACATATTTTAATAAATAGAAACTCACCAAACAAAACAAACAAGCACAAACGAAACGTGACGTTCTGGACTACTCACAGGCAGCTACACAAACACAAGATCCCACAAAGCACAAAGGGGAAATGGCTGCCTAAATATGATCCCCAATCAGAGACAACGATAAACAGCTGCCTCTGATTGGGAACCATAACAGGCCAACATCGACATATAAAACGTCTAGATGACCCACCCTAAATCACACCCCGACCTAACCAACATAGAGAATAAAAGCTCTCTATGGTCAGGGCGTGACAGTTAGGTACTTGAATCATTGTTAGAGATGTGTTTATCATGTCATGTTTCTGTGTGTACAGCAAAGAGTTTCTTATATAAACCTTCATGCTTTTCTGTTCAATTTGTCTTTACAGTCTGCAATCCGTGAGGACCTGCTGATATCCGGTGTTGCTGGCGGGAGAGACTTGACCTCTGAAGCGGAAGCGGCTGGTTACAAAACCCTACCCCGGATCAGGACCCTGGATCAGAAACCGTCCCTCTTCCTTCCTAAGTCAGAACCAGGACCGAACCATGAGGGACAGAGACTCCACCAGCACACAGAACACAACCAGTGGACAGGTAGACTGAACAATCTCAATCCTGGTGGTCATCAGAGAGACCGTGGACCCACCCTGGGCTTCAGCCTTCGCAGAGAGTGGTGGGAGTCTATCAGCAAGTCTGTCTTCTCCGTCAGGGTCTTGTTTAATACCTGGTGACTGGGTTCATAGAAAGCCTGAAGCTGGACCTATGTCTGGCCTTCCTCAGTTACCTCATGGTTACCTCACCAATACAGACATGGTCAGGTTGCACGTTCACCAGAAGAGGTACATAGCCTATAACACAGCACACAATCCAAACAACACTCAGTCAAGGAGAGAGCTCAAAGACTAACCACCTGAACCACCTCTGCTGTTATTGGGTCACAACATGGGTGACCGAGCATTAGGACAGACGCCGACAAGCCGTACGTGGTAAGCGCTTCGCTTAGGCTAAGTATGTGAAGGACCACCAGAATGTTCACACCAAGGAGAGACCCTTCAATTGTAAGCTGTGTTAAGGCGTCCGCTTGCTTCCCAGCCAAAAGAGTTTGGAAGAGTTTGTGCATATATTATGAGGCAAGCCGAAGTTCGGAGCTGATGTCTACGCCCCTTCGTCGGTGACTGGTCAACAGTAGAGATTCTCCATTAAAGTCTTTGTTGTCATTCAACAAGAGACGACTAGTTGTCATGCACAATTTTTCATTGACATATACAGCACCAAACATCTTAGTTAGCTGTGCGTCAATACAGGATTACGATTGTATCGTACTATACCGGATCTGACACTCGTCGGATGTGGCAGGGCTTGAAAACTATTACGGACTACAAAGGTAAACCTAGCCGCGAGCTGCCCAGTGCTGCGAGCCTACCAGACGAGCTAAATGCCTTTTATGCTCGCTTCGAGGCAAGCGACACTGAAGCATGCACGAGAGCACCAGCTGTTCTGGATGACTGTGTGATAATGCTCTCTGCCCTTTCCCACCTGGACAAAAGGAACACCTATGTGAGAATGCTATTCATTGACTGCAGCTCAGCGTTCAACACCATAGTGCCCACGAAGCTCATCACTAAGCTAAGGACCCTGGGACTAAACACCTCCCTCTGCAACTGGACCCTGGACTTCCTGACGGGCCGCCCCCAGGTGGTAAGGGTAGGCAACAACATGTCTGCCGCGCTGATCCTCAACACTTGGGCCCCTCAGTGGTGTGTACTTAGTCCCCTCCTGTATTCCCTGTTCACCCACGACTGCTTGGCCAAACACGACTCCAACACCATCATTAAGTTTGCTGACGACACAACAGTGGAAGGCCTGATCACCGACAACAATGAGACAGCCTATAGGTCAGAGAACTGTCAGTGTGGTGCCAGGACAACAACCTCTCCCTCAATGTGATCAAGACAAAGGAGCTGATCGTGGAGTACAGGAAATGTTGGGCCGAACAGGCCCCCGTTAACATCAACGGGGCTGTAGTGGAGCGGGTCGAGAGTTTCAAGTTCCTTGGTGTCAACATCACCAATGATCTATCATGGTCCTAACACACCAAGACAGTCGTGAAGAGGGCACGACAAAACCTTTTCCCCCTCAGGAGACTGAAAAGTCCCCAGATCCTCAAAAAGTTCTACAGCTGCACCATCGAGATCATCCTGACCGGTAGCATCACCGCCTGGTATGGCATCAGAGGGTAGTGCGTACGGCCCAGTACATCACTGGGGCCCAGTACATCACTGGGGCCAAGCTTCATGCAATCCAGGACCTATATAATAGGTGGTTTCAGAGGAAAGCCCATAAAATGGTCAGAGACTCCAGTCACTCAAGTCATAGACTGTTTTCTTTGCTACCGTACGGCAAGAGGTACCGGAGCGCCAAGCCTAGGACCAAAAGGCTCCTTAACAGCTTCTATCCCCAAGCCATAAGACTGCTGAACAATTAATCAAACAGCCACCGGATTATTACATTGACACCCCCCCCCCCCCTATATTTGTTTTGTTGCTACTCACTGTTTATTATCTATGCATAGTCACTTCACCCCTACCTACATGTACAAATTACCTCTAATCTGTACCCCCGCACACTGACTCTGTACCGCTACCCCTTGTATATAGCCCCGTTATTGTTATGTTATTGTGTTACTTACTTTTTACTTTAGTTTGTTTGGTAAATGTTTTATTTATTTAAATTTCTTTACCCCTTTTTTCTCCCCAATTCCGTGGTATCCAATTGGTAGTAGTTACAGTCTTGTCTCATCGCTGCAACTCCTATACGGACTCGGGAGAGGCGAAGGTCGAGAGCCATGCATCCTCAGAAACACATCCCAACCTAGCCGCACTGCTTCTTGACACAACGCACATCCAACCCGGAAGCCAGTCGCACCAATGTGTCGGAGGAAACACCGTACACCTGGCGACCTGGTCAGCGTGCACTGCGCACGGCCCGCCACAGGAGTCGCTAGTGCGCGATGAGACAAGGATATCCCTGCCGGCCAAACCCTCCCTAACCCGGACAACGCTGGGCCAATTGTGCGTCGCCCCATGGACCTCCCAGTCGCGGCCGGCTGCGACAGAGCCTGGGCTCGAACCCAGAATCTCTGGTGGCACAGCTAGACCACTGCGCCACCCGGGAGTCCCTTGTAAATATTTTCTTAACTCTTCTTGAACTGCACTGTTGGTTAAGGGCTTGTAAGTAAGCATTTCACGGTAACTTGTTGTATTTGGCGCATGTGACAAATAAAGTTTGATTTGATGTTCCTGTCCTGAAAACCCTGAGCAGTCGACAGATGGTGAACTCTCAGAAATTGAACCTGAGAAAAATGAATTGTAAGAACCTGCGCTGAGAGGTGAGGTGAAGGCTTCCAAGCCTCAGCCGAATGACCAGGAAAATGCCAGAGATGTCTTGGGCCCAGTGGGAGTACAATTCGTGAAGCGCATGCTAACAGACACATTGTGATAGAGCTAGTTAGCATTGGCTTGCGAAACTAGCTCTAACTTCCTTCATACTGGACACAAAGACATAAAAATGGTATCCACTAGTTCATCTGCCTGGGGAAGTAGTATCCTGAAGTATCCCTTTAAATTGTACTGTACAGATGGTACAGAAGATTGAATTGGTAGTAGCAGAGAAGTTTTGGGGTGTTAGATTTGAATGTAGAAGGAACTACGGGGGTTTTGAGAGAAGGGGTTCCAGCTTCCAAGCCGACGGTGTTGGTATAGGACCTGTTAGGGCCAAAGTAGTGTGAAGAGGTGGTGGAGTGTGTTGGGTGTCTTTTCATAGGCACTAACACCCGCCATGGTTTGTTGTACAAAGCCTATAGGGAAATTAATGGAGTTTTTGGATAAATGCCGGAAATAACGTCTGTGGTAAACACAGGTTGTGTCTGAATACCCATACCCATACCAGTGTACTATATACTTAAACTGCATGGTATGTACTCATCTCAGTGCTAGAGGCGCCACTACAGACCCTGGTTCGATTCCAGGCTGTATCACAACCGGCCGTGATTGGGAGTCCCAAAGGGCGGCGCACAATTGGCCCAGCGTCGTCCGGGTTAGGCCATCATTGTAAATAAGAATTTGTTCTTAACGGACTTGCCTAGTTAAATAAAGGTATAAAACAAATTGTCTCATACTATTTATGACAATGTTTCGTAAAAAGTATGCGTTATGCCACAGCCGTAGCGTACTACTTTGATATGGCTTCGCAGATATAAACCAGAAAGTGCATCCTCAAAAATCTCTGGATACACAGTTCTAAATCCAAATATCATCCCTATTTATAAATCTGTTTTCAAAGCTGTTCAATTCAATGGTCATGATCATTTTAAGGACAACAAAACACACATTACATTTTAACACAGAGACTCTTTGCTCGTCTTCTTTGCCAACTTAAATTAGTTTTTTGTTTTACTTCCAGAGTACTATGATATCTCAATGTCCTCCTTTTTTCCGGTTTGAATGCATTGTGGGTGTGAAATGTCCAAAAAGTTTACAATTCATTCATACTACATGACAAGCCGAAATGAGTATGACATCCAGGCATTTAAAGCGTACAACATTTTCAAAATGCCACATACTATAAAACAAAAATCACATACTCAAACGGCCTTTCTATTTAGGATGTAGTATGGGTATGTGGATACAACCACTGGCTTAGATCTTATACGTTTTGTTCTATGACAATCTTAATCAGCTAACATTAAGGCCTAATATTAACTTTGCGGTCCACCAGCCACTGGCAGGTACAGGAAAAAAATCTACCAGCCACTCATTTTTTTTTTTTATCAGTCAAAATATTTTTGGGCCATAATTACATACAAAAAAATAAAAACGGATGACCATGCTTTGTAATGTTTCTAATACAATACATGTATTGCTAAGAAGTAACGTGGTATATTGCAAAATTTCACAAAAGAATGTGTGACTTCAGTCTTATAACCAAAATATCAGATGATATTCCACTTTTTTTGTGAACAAATGTGCAATGCACTTTCCGAACAGTGAAAGGCAGTAATACCCAACAAAGCGTCTAGCCGGCCGGAAAACCACACGAAGAAGTAGTAAACGGAAGTGAACAGTGATCAAGAACAATTTCCACGTTAGCAGTTTTTTGTTATTTATACATTTATTAACACCCTGGAACTCAAAATATGATTGATTTAACTGCACAGCATTACTTATGTATCCCTGGTAGTGTTTAATTCGCGTTGAAGACAGTACTTGGTTTATATAGGTGATATAGTTAATGATAGTTAGCTGCTAACGTTAGCTAACAATGGCTACCTGTAACTCAAACGTTATGATTTTTCACACTCAAATAGCCTCCATTATGGAGGTGCTAGCGAATGCGGCCGTTGCAGAGATCTGTAAACTCGTAGACGACGACTATGCAGTGTTTCGTTTGGAAATTACTCAAAGCCAGAAAGAAAACAGGGCATTGCGGAGGAAACTACAGCTAATTGAACTGAAGGTGACACGGGAGCGCGCTGAGAGGACAACGCGAGAGCGCGTCCTCGCCAGTCGCCCCAGTAGTGTCAAGATCCCCGACCGATACAGAGGAATAACAAGAGGTAGGCTACACTTTGCAGAAGGCCCAGGCTGCGGGGCCTGTTGTCCAGTTCCCCTCTGCGCATGTGTTCAGATGTCTTACCCAGAGTTTGGTCTTGGTCAGTTTTTGGATAGTATGCCATACTTCCCCTATCGTGCATTTTTCCCCCCATGTTACCTTTATTTTACCAGGCAGGTTAATTAATAAGAGATACTTATTGCACAAAGACTATTCAAACCAGATTTTTGATTTACTTTATTTACTATTGTCATACTCAATTTAAATAATGTGATGGATGGAACAAAATCAATAAGTGTCAAGAATTTATTATAAGTCTTACATTACATCCAGGGCCGTATTACCAAACGGCAAGCAGCACATGTGTCTTAACCTCCCAGGGCCCCCCCCCCCAATATTTTGAGGGCCCCAATATTTTGCTGGGGGAGGTCGGGCTCCCCCAGATAGCATATGAAAGCACCAGTTGTGGGCAAGGTTCCCTTAACATTTTTGGGGCATTGAGCAAATTTTAACATGCAGCTGGCCAAGAACATAGCAGCACGTTTTGCTCTTCACTGTAGTCAGAGGGCTAATTTCATTACTATGTATGCCAGTCTTTCTTGACTAAAAGTTGAGGAGAGACCGACTACATCGCTTCTCGTTTTTTATAAGAAACAATGTGTTGAAAATTCCTAATTGTTTTCATAGTCAACTTACACACAACACTGACACACACTTAACCCACCAGACATGTCACCAGGGGTATTTTCACAGTCCCCAGGTCCAGAACAAATTCAAGGAAATGTACAGTATTATACAGAGCCGGGATTGCATGGAACTCCCATCTCATATAGCGCAAGTGAACAGCAAACCTGGTTTAAAAAAAAAATGAATAAAGCAACACCTCACGACCAATGTTGCCTCAAATTTTTGGGGGGTACTCAGCAAATTTTTAGTTTTGTGAGGGGAAACTTGAACGTTGTGAGTTAGGCTGTACCCTGCAAACTAAAGGGATTTATTCTGAGCAGCAGTCCTTCTTCGATGAGGTTTAACGGCAGTTGGCATCCAATAAATGTTGCATTACCGCCAACTACTAGACTGAAGTACAACGCTCTTATACTTTTGCTTGAATAAATAAATAAATACCATCTAACACTACACAAAAGAAGAAGAAAAAAGATCACCACCCTACTCCACTATTTAAAACGATTTAGTGCTACCTCAGGCCAACAACCTGAAAGGATGGGACACCACCACTTAACACACCCTGTAACTCTTCTGATGTCAAGTCTCGCACATCCAAATACCTCTCTGCAGTTTTCTGTGACTTACGTTCCATCCCTGCAGTACAGTTGATAACCATTTCTATAAATGCTAAAAATCGAGTCTTACTGAAACATATATCACGTGTTGGCCTATCCCTCTGTATTGGTACAAATCTACTACTCACAACACTCCTCTCAGGATCCCTCCCCCTTGACCGATCTTCCTCTACTTTCTTCACTGCCTCAGCATATGACAACTTCTGCACTACTCTGACCCTGGAAACCTCAACCTGAGTCTCTCACACGGGACATTTCTGATCCCCAGTCCCATGGGCAGCCCTACAATTAACACATACCACTACTTTCCCTAATGCTACACATTCCTTTGTCTCATGCCCTTCTGCACACTTCTCACACCTAGGAACCTCCCTCCTATACACTGCTGCCACATGCCCAGAGCAGCAGTCCTGGAGGAGGTGGTTGTGGGTCACCTGGAGGTCAGGCCCCTCCAGATAGCATATGAACAGGTCATAAACTGTAGAAAATCTGTAGAATTGCAGGGAATTCGGTTAAAAACTCAAAATGTTTCTCTCAGCCTCAAGGCAAAATGTGTAAAATATCATGAGATTAGCTATAAAACAGTACATTTTTCTCTCTGCCTCATGGCAAAATGTGTTGAATTGCAGGAAATGAGCTAAATGTGTAAAATAGCATGAGATTAGTTATAAAACTGCACATTTGCCCTGGAGGTACAGTGGGGTCTGATATTATTGACACCTTTGATAAAGATGAGCAAAAAATGGCTGTGTAAAATAAATTATTCAAATACTGAACTATATTGTATGACTTTTTGTATATTATTTTCACCACCACTGATGGTCATGTCATCTGACTAAAGCACCGCTTCCAATCCAAGTGACAATGCTGTTTAGCAAACTCCAGGTGTTTTCCTTTTTTGGATGACATGAAAATAGAGCTCTTTGGCCACACACACCAGTGGTGGGTTTGGTGTTGAAATGAGGATCCATGAGCAGAAAATAACCCCATACCTACTGTAATATATGGTGATGGATCTTTGATGTTATGGCTCTATTTTGCTTCCACTGGTCCTGGGGCCAGTGGAAGTAGTCCATAAGCGCAGACGAAGGATGTCAAGAATCTGGAAGGATTCTGTATGGAGGAATGGTCTATAGCCTTGTTCACATTGGCAGTTTGAAGTGACAATTTTTTTTCTTCTTGCGTATCTGATTTGAATCTGATCTTTTTCTTGCATTCTGACAGCCAAAAAGCACATTGAATCAGATATTTCAAGCCATACAAATCTGATTCCTGGCCATGCAACTTGTCTGAACAGTCAAATCTGATTTATTTGCCCTCGAGTGGTTTTTAAGACTTATTTGGCATATCTTGTTGCTTGCTAGCTACTCTGTTGACAGTTTTTTTGGTAGCTAACTAGCTTGTTCATCGTTTACAAACAAATGAGTGAATATGCTATAAAGCTAAACGGCTTCCTAGCCAGCTAGTTGACTGCTGTGACTAGCCAAAAAGGACACATTTTGAAAGTTGGATCTTTAAAAGCGTTCATAGCAGGCATTGTTGTCACCTTAGCTTGCTAAATAAGTTCTGAGTGATAGGAAGCATGTGCACCACCACCAATCAGCCTACACAACTGTGCGCACACCCGACGTTGCTATGACAACTAGCGTAGCCATGTCAGGAAATGACTGATTTGAGCGTCAAGGCCTTCAGTGTGAACAAGGCTTTACATCCTTCCCAATGTGTTCTCCAACTCAAAAAACATTAGGAAAAGGCTCCCTGCCATTATCCTCACAAGGTGAGGTATTGAAAACAGTAGTGTCAATAATTTTGACCCCTACCCTTTTTGAGAATTGTATTTATTACTTGTTAAAATCTATTTCTCAGAGCAATTGTATTATTATAATTCCCCCCAAAAATTTGGAGCATGCAATAAAGTTCAGTATTGTAAGGATTTATTTTATACAGTCATTTTTGTTCATTTTTATTATTAAGGGTGTCAATAATTTCGGGCCCCACTGTAGATGCCCCGGGGCCCCAGATGTGGTAGTCCAGCCCTGCTTAAAGCTTTGCCAATTGTAGTCAGTGTCATTAGTGTAGAATTAAGTGTTGAGCATTGACAGTACCTAACTTAACCACCCGTTTTCCCCCAATAACTCTCTTAGGTGAAGGACATCTCACTGAAGGCCACAGGAGCTTTGTGAAGCCTGCAGGACACAGAACATGGAGAGATGACCAACCAATAACTATTGATGAGGGGAGTGGAACCTCAACCCAGCGCGTTATCGTGATAGAGGTTTGTGTAATAGTGTAACATGACAGTACATCAAATGTGTCCTGTTTATTTCAGAAAGACTCCCTCAGCTATACACTTGCTTACATGGACATCCTTATTTATCTGCCATAGGGGATCTTGTGAGACTTCTCTATGACATTGTTATCCAATTTAACTCATGTACCAATAATAACCTCCTCTCTTCTTGTGTCAGTCTGCAGATGCAGAGGAGGCAGGTCCTGGAGGATCGTCTCTGGTCAAACAGGAGAGGACTGAAGGAGAGGAGGACCCACGACACAGCATAGACATCCAGATTGGAGCGGTGGGAGTGGCGCCCCCTGTAGCCACGGAGGACTTCGCCTCCGCGCCCCATCCTAGGGCCCAATGCAGCATCACGGAGGTCAGTGGAACGCCGAATGCTGTCCTGAAGTCAGAGAAAGACACCGAGACTTTAACTGTAACACAAAGGTTCTTACACACAGGACTTAACCAAATGTCAGACCCAGAGAGACTGGAGCTGGGACCACTGGGCTGTCCTTCTGCTCCTGGCTCAGATTATTTACTTTACGGTAACCCGAGCCTGAGGACGGTTCATTCCCATGGGGACTCGGGTGACGTGTTGGAGACTGGCAATGATTCATCTTGTTCTTACACAACAGAGATGGACCCTGGCAACATGCCCTTGGATTTAGAGACACAGACTGATCTGTCTAGAGGGGACTGGAACCGGTACAGTAGTAGTGTATACTCTGAAGGGTGCCTAGATAAGAAAGGGGAGGTTATAGTCATAGATGAGAGGACTGTGAAGGGCGAGGCTCCTCTGACATGGAATGTAGATGAGACTCACTTAGGAGTAGGACACTCACAAGGCAGAGATTTCTTAGATTACAGAGAAAGCTTAGAGACAAATCCAAATGTTGCGTCCCATTCCCCTTTACACACGCTCAGGGATCTCGACACAGTGTCCATGTTGATGGGGCCTTCCGATTCACAGAGCCGGGACTTTTTCGATCCGGTATTGAACTCTAAGGATCAAAGGGCCAAGGCTCGGGGAGGGGGAGCAACATCAGGCAATAGTAAAGAGAAACGGTTCTGTAATGAAGGCTTCAATTGCCCCCAGAAGGTAGAGATCCACCAGAGGGTCCACATAGGGGTGAAACCCTTCAGCTGTACCCAGTGTCATATGCACTTTGCTGAGGCTGGCAACCTGAAGAGGCACCAGAGGGTCCACACAGGGGAGAAACCCTTCAGCTGTGTCCAGTGTCACATGCACTTCGCCCGGACAGGTGACCTGAAGAGGCATCAGAGGGTCCACACAGGGGAGAAACCCTTCAGCTGTACCCAGTGTCACATGCGCTTCGCCCAGGCTGGCAACCTAAAGATGCACCTGAAGGTCCACACGGGAGAAAGGCCATTTGCCTGTCCACACTGCGGGAAGAGGTTCTCAGAGAGGAGATGCCTCAGGATACACCAGCAGAAAAAACATTCCATTTTATAACAAAGAAACCATTCCACTCAATAGCTTCTGACACTTAGATCTAACCCTGCATTAAAGACAAAGATTCATTTTCATTGTTGTCAGCAGATGCATTTCAAGTAACGAGAGTAACAGATTTCAGTGTTGAATATTCCTGTGTAAATATTGCATCCAGACAAGTATTTTTCAACATTTTGTTACTTTACATCCTTATTCTAAAATTGATTTTATATATTTTCTTCATCAACCTACCCCATAATGACAAATCAAAAATAGTTGTATTTTTGCAAATTTATAAAAAATAACTGAAGTATGACATTTACATAAGTATTCAGACCCTTTACTCAGTACTTTGTTGAAGCACCTTTGGCTGAGATTACATCCTTGAGTCTTCTTGGGTATGACACTACAAGCTTGGCATACCTGTATTTTGGGAGATTCTCCCATTCTCTGCAGATCCTCTCAAGCTCTGTCAGGTTGGATGGGGAGTGTCGCTGCACAGCTATTTTCAGGTCTCCAGAGATGTTCGATCGGGTTCAAGTTCGGGCTCTGGCTGGGCAATTCAAGGACATTCAGAGACTTGTCCCGAAGCCACTCTTGGCTGTGTGCTTAGGGTCGTTGACCCGTTGGAAGGTGAACCTTCATCCCAGTCTGAGGTCCTGAGCGCTCTGGAGCAGGTTTTCATCAAGATTTTCTCTGTACTTTGCTCTGTTCATCTGTCACTCGATCCTGATTAGTCTCCCAGTCCCTGCCGCTGAAAAACATATGCTGCCACCACCATGCTTCACCGTAAGGATGGTGCCAGGTTTCCTCCAGACGTGATGCTTGGCATTCAGGCCAAAGAGTTAAATCTTGGTTTTGTCAGACCAGAGAATATTGTTTCTCATGGTCTGAGAGTTTTTAGGTGCCTTTTGGCAAACTCAAAGTGGGCTGTCGTGCCTTTTACTGAGGATTGGCTTCAGTCTGGCCACTCTACTATAAGAGCCTGATTGGTGGAGTGCTGCAGAGATGGTTGTCCTTCTGGAACATTCTCCCATCTCCACAGAGGGACTCTGGAGCTCTGTCAGAGTGACCATCGATTTTTTTGGTCACCTCCCTGGCCAGTTTCGCCAGGCGGCCAGCTCTAGGAAGAGTCTTGGTGGTTCCAAACTTCCTCCATTTAAGAATGATGGATGCCACTGTGTTCTTGGGGACATGTCTCAGAGCTCTACGGACAATTCCTTCGACCTCATGGCTTGGTTTTTGCTTTAACATGCACTGTCAACTGTGGGACCTTTATATAGACAGGTGTGTGCCTTTCCAAATCATGTCCAATCAATTGAATTTACCACAGGTGAACTCCAAGTTGTAGAAACATCAAGGATGATCAATGGAAACAGGATGCACCTGAGCTCAATTTCGAGTCTCATAGCAAAGGGTCTGAATTTGCAAACATTTCTAAAAACCTGTTTTCGCTTTGTCATTATGGGGTATTGTATGTTGATTGATGAGGAAAAATCATTTATATAAGGCATATAAACAATGCACAAAAATATAAATGTAAAGTGTTGGTCCCATGTTTCATAAGCTGAAATAAAAGATCTCAGAACTTTACCATATGCACAAAAATGTTATTTCTCTCAAATTATGTGCACTAATTTGTTTACATCCCTGTTAATGAGTTTCTCCTCTGACAAGATAATCCATCCACCTGACAGGTGTGGCATTTCAAGAAACCGATTTAACAGCATGATCATTACACAGGTGTACCTTGTACTGGGGACAATAAAAGGCCACTCTAAAATGTGCAGTTTTGTCACACAAGTTTTTTTACCTCCCTATTTCTCACCAATTTCGATCTTGTCTCATCGCTGAAACTCCCGAACGGGCTTGGGAGGCGAAGGTGGAGTTATCCGTACTCCGAAACATGCCCCGCCTTTGAGGGAGCGTGCAATTGGCATGCTGACTGCAGGAATGTCCACCTGAGCTGTTACCAGAGAATTTAATGTTCACTTCTCTACCATAAGTCACCTCAGCGGTTTGCTGATGTGAACAGAATGCTCCATGGTGGCGGTGGGCTGATGATATGGGCAAGCATAAGCTACGGACAATGAACACGATTGCATTTTATTCGTAGCTATTTGAATGCACAGAGATACCATGACTAGATCCTGAGTCCCATTGTCTTGCCATTCATCTGCCGCAATCGTCTCATGTTTCAGCATGATAATGCAATGCCCCATGTCACAAGCATCTATACACAATTCCTGGAAGCTGAACATTTCCCAGTTCTTCCATGGCCTGCATACTTAGACATGTCAGCCATTGAGCATGTTTGGGATGTTCTGGACCGACGTCTACGACAGTGTTCCAGTTCCTGCCAATATCCAGCAACTTCACACAGCCATTGAAGAGGAGTGGGACAACATTCAACAGGCCACAATTAACAGCCTGATCAACTCTTTGCCAAGGAGATGTGTCGCGCTGCATGAGGCAAATGGTGGTCACACTGGATACTGACTGGTTTTCTGATCCACGCTCCTGCTTTTTTTTTAAAGATATCTGTGACCAACAGATGAATATCTGTGTTCTCAGTCATGTGAAATCCATAGATTAGGGCCTAATGAATTTATTTCATTTGACTGATTTCCTTACAGTGGCAAGAACAAGTATGTGAACCCTTTGGAATTACCTGTATTTCTGCATAAATTGGTCATAAAATTTGATCTGATCTTCATCTAAGTCACAACAATAGACAAGCACAGTCTGTTTAAACTAATAACACACAAACAATTGTACTTTTTCATGTCTTTATTGAACACACCATGTAGACATTCACAGTGCAGGGTGGAAAAAGTATGTGAACCCTTGGATTTAATAACTGGTTGACCCTCTTTTGGCAGCAATAACCTCAACCAAACATTTTCTGTAGTTGTGGATCAGACCTGCACAATGGTCAGGAAGAATTTTGGACCATTCTTTTTTACAAAACTGTTTCAGTTCAGCAATATTCTTGGGATGTCTGGTGTGAACCGCTCTCTTGATGTCATGCGACAGCATCTCAATCGGGTTGAGGTCAGGACCCTGACTGGGCCACTCCAGAAGGCGTATGTTCTTCTGTTGAAGCCATTCTGTTGTTGATTTACTTCTGTGTTTTGGGTTGTTGTCCTGTTGCATCACCCAACTTATATTGAGCTTCAATTGGCAGACAGATAGCCTTACATTCTCCTGCAAAATGTCTTGATAAACTTGGGGATTCGTTTTTTCCGTCTGATAGCAAGCTGTCCAGGTCCTGAGGCAGCAAAGCAGTCCCAAACCATGATGCTCCCTCCACCATTTACAGTTGGAATAAGTTTTTGATGTTGGTGTGCTGTGCCTTTTTTTCTCCACACATAGTGTTGTGTGTTCCTTGCAAAGAACTCAACTGTAGTTTCATCTGTCCACAGAATATTTTGCCAGTAGCGCTGTGGAAGATACAGGTGCACAAACTTCAGAGGTGAAGCAATGTTTTTTTTGGACAGCAGTGGCTTCTTCCGTGGTGTCCTCCCATGAACACCATTCTTGTTTAGTGTTTTACGTATCGTAAACTCGTCAGAGATGTTAACACTCTAGGATTCTTCTTAACCTCATTGAGCATTCTGTGCTGTGCTCTTGCAGTATTCTTTCCCATATGGCCACTCCTAGAGAGAGTAGCAACATTGCTGAACTTTCTCCATTTATAAACAATTTGTCTTACCGTGGACTGATGAACATCAAGGCTTTTAGAGATACTTTTGTAACCCTTTCCAGCTTCATGCAAGTTAACAATTCTTAATCTTAGGTCTTCTGAGATCTCTTTTGTTCGAGGCATGGCTCACATCAGGCAATGCCTGACTCAAATTTCGTGAGGTTTTTTTTTTTATAGGGCAAGGCAGCTCTAAACAACATCTCCAATCTCGTCTCATTGTTTGGACTCCAGGTTAGCTAACTCCTGACTCCAATTAGCTTTTGGAGAAGTCATTAGCATAGGGGTTCACATACTTTTCCCAACCGACACTGTGAATGTTTAAATTATGTATTCAATATAGACAAGAAAAATACAATAATGTGTGTGTTATTAGATTAAGCACTGTATCTTTGTCTATTGTTGTGACTTAGATGAAGATCGGATGCCATTTTATGACCAATTTATGCGGAAATCCAGGTAATTCCAAAGGGTTCACATACTTTTTCTTGCCACTGTATACGAACTGCTGCATGTTGCATTCATATTTTTGTTCAGTGTATATAATCCTAAAATGTCTGTTACATATTGTGTTTGTACTGTGTAGGCTATATGTTCACATGCCTATTTCATTCAATTACTTTATTTCTTTCCCAAGACACTTTTAGTGAGAAAATGAATGCAGTTTATCAAGTTCATGCAGATTTTTTGTTGATGTGTGTGTGATTTTCATATGGTGTATGTCATGGAATTATTGTCATCAAAAGGAGAGACTTTTGCATTTCTTCAAAACAAGTAAACTTGGTTATTTAATTACTGCAGTAATGGAGCTTGTCAACGAGCCCCCCGTATGTGATTCGTTGAGAGTCCAACCAGCAGGACTAAGCCACAGCATTTTATAGCGAAGTCCATCCTCCTGGATGTTCATGACAAATCACAGATGTATACAATGGGTCACAAGGTTAGGATTCGTATGAAAGATACTAATAATTCACAGCAAACAGTATCTGCTGTAAAGACTGATCTCATTGTGTAGAAACCATGGTCTGGACCCCAGCTCCATACTGGAACCATCTCCCCCTGGTACCCCATTACAGAAACATTAACCCATGCTTTGGAATGCAGTATCACCCAAAAACATTGTAAATCTTCTGTCAGTGTTAAATCTCCCAGAGGCCCATCCTCAGTAGAACACACACAGATGAAAGTGTTCTTAGAACCCCCTATTTTGTTGCATAAAACAACCATTTGATGCAATAACAGTATTATAACAATCTTGCTATATGTATTTAAAACTTGTTTGATTAATAAACACAAAATGGGACTTTTCATTCTAAGACTTGTTGATTCTCTTTAGTATACATCACATCTGATCTCACCCTATTCTGCATACACCCAACAGTGCTTTATAACCAATATACCTACACATACCCACACAAACACCTACTGTATGTCAAAATAGGTTAGTCAGGTTTGTCTGACTTTTGACTTATCATAGCTGACTCCATATTTACCCACAACATCATATGTATGTCCACCATGATGGGTTTCACAACAATGAAGTCATTCTGTAACTACAGTATAGAACTCAAACGTAGTTGGGATGGGTAAACGCTCCATGTTGAAAGTGTTTATTATCTGTGTGTGTACGTACCTGAGGGAGTGTATGTCTGTGTAATCTGTATCACCTCTCTTCCAGGAGGAGGAGAGTCCAGAAGTGCTGCTGGTGAAGGAGGAGGGTCTGGGGAACCCTGAGGGGACCATGGTCATGGAGGACAACCAGACTACACCTCCTCCTGAACCCACAGAGGAACCAGCTGAGCAGCACAGGACCACACACAGTCTCACTGAGGTGAGCCCACTGAACTACTGTCTGTATGGTATTAGGTCAGGGCCCATATCCTCAAAGCCTCAGAGTAGGAGTGCTGATCTAGGATCAGATTAGCCTTTTCGATCATACTGAATAAGACTACATAGACAGGTGGGGACCTGATCCTCGATCAGCAATTCTATTCTCAGACTCTGTGGATACGGGCCCAGGTCTTGATTAATTTTGTCTTAAGTGTGGGACCATTCCTTTCAAGTATCAAACCATTAAAGAGTGCAATAGCATTACATTTACATGTTACATAGCAATCCCTCATTGGCCAATCAGAAGATGTTCCATAGCAGGGTGCTCATATCAGATTTCTTGATCCAACATCCTCTCACTCTGTATCTCTTACAGTCAGTAGACATGGAGGATGGGAAGCCTGATCTGCTGCTGGTCAAAGAGGAGACAATAGAAGATGGACCAGAGAGCATTGATCTGCTGAGTGGACTAAAGATGGGGGAGCAAGGTAAGGGAGAAATACATATAGCCTACATACAGTAATAGATCTTAAATGGGAATAGTGATACTCCTGGCTATTGTTTTTTCTTCATTCATTCATAAAATAAAATCAAAACAAGTTATGTTTACCTTCAAAAGTTTCACGTTTTATTTGTCGCATGCACAAGTACAGTGACATTTTTAACTTGCAAGCCCAACCCAGAAGTACAGTATTCAATATCAAATAATATAACTAATAAAAAAATTAAAAAGGAGAAATAAGAGAGGAAGCTATATACAGGGTCAGTGCCAGTACCACATGTACAATGTGCACTGATACTGGAGTGTTTGAGGTAGATACAGTGCCTTCGGTAGGTATTCACACCAGTGGCGGTCGGTGCCATTTAAGATGGAGGATGATTTTTTTTTAATGAGCATGGCCTTTTCTATTACAGCATATTTGATAACTGTCATTCGTATTTTATTCATCCAGCCCAATGTAACATCGACAGGTTTAGGATACTACATGATACTCAAATGTTCCCTATACCCATCATGAGGTTGCTACAAAAGGTCAAGAGAAGAATCTGAGTAATCCAGAAGGTTGACACATTCAATACCACCTTGCACACTCTTGCCTGAAACTAGCTGATCTATGGTGTAGTCATTAGTCCTACAGTTGCAAATTAGAGTTTCTATTGGACAAATTAAGGTATGGTTATCCCCGTTTTGTTCCGTTTGCTTCCGTTTAAGAAATGTTTTTCAACAGAATCATCAGAATGAATACACTCCTGATCACCGCAAACACAGTTCACTTTCATAGCAGCCACATACAAAAAGCATGATCATTTGCTAATTGTATAATTCCTTCTCGCATCTATGCGCTCTCCTCCTGGACTTCAGTGCACAATACAGGCAAAAAAAAACATTCCAAGCCAAACCTTCATTCCATAACTGCTAACCGCTACACACAGGTGTGTAGACAACACATCGTTGTCACCTAACGTCATAGTCAACATATCTAGCTACTAGCATTAATAAATCAGCAACGAACGTTAGTTTACAGCAAGCGGTTTAGCATTTACACCGGCGGGAGTAAATTAATAAAACCAAAAGCTTACCTTGACTTGGAAGAGCTCCAGTGTTAGATGTGCTATGTTAGCTAGCTGGCTCTCTCTCTCTGTTTGAGCCGGGCGTACGCTAGCTAGACAAGTGAAAGTGAAAGTAAAAAAATGAATATATACACCACCTTTCAACAGTTTGGGGTCACTTAGAAATGTCCTTGTTTTGAAAGAAAAGCAAAAAAAAATGTCCATTCAAATAACACATTTTATCAGAAATACAGTATAGACATTGTTAATATTTCTCTTATAATTCACTGTATGAAACAGTTTGGAAAATTCCAGAAAATGATGTCATGGCTTTAGAAGTTTCTGATAGGCTAATTGACATAATTTGAGTCAATTGGAGGTGTACGTGTGGATGTATTTCAAGGCCTTCAAGGCCAATTTCCAAATGTCTGAAGGTACCACGTTCATCTGTACAAACAATAGTACGCAAGTATAAACACCATGGTACCACGCAGCTGTCATACCGCTCAGGAAGGAGAGCCGTCATACCGCTCAGGAAGGAGACGGGTTCTGTCTCCTACAGATTTTGCGAAAAGTGCAAATCAATCCCAGAACAACAGCAAAGGACCTTGTGCGAAAAGTGCAAATCAATCCCAGAACAACAGCAAAGGACCTTGTGAAGATGCTGGAGGAAACGGGTACAAAAGTATCTATATCCACAGTAAAACGAGTCCTATATCGACATAACCTGAAAGGCCGCTCAGCAAGGAAGAAGCCACTGCTCCAAAACCGCCATAAAAAAGCCAGACTATGGTTTGCAACTGCACATGGGGACAAAGATCATACTTTTTGGAGAAATGTCCTCTGGTCTGATAAAACAAAAATAGAACTCTTTGGACATAATGACCATCGTTATGTTTGGAGGAAAAAGGAGGAGCCTTGCAAGCCGAAGAACACCATCCCAACCGTGAAGCAGGGGGGGGCAGCATCATGTTGTGGGGGTGCTTTGCTGCAGGAGAGCCTGGTGCACTTCACAAAATAGATGGCATCATGAGGATATATTGAAGCAACATCTCAAAAGACATCAGTCAGGAAGTTAAAGCGTGGTCGCAAATGGCTCTTCCAAATGGACAATGACCCCAAGTATACTTCCAAAGTTGTGGCAAAATGGCTTAAGGACAACAAAGTCAAGGTATTGGAGTGGCCATCACAAAGCCCTGACCTCAATCCTATAGAACATTTGTTGGCAGAACTGAAAAAGTGTGTGCGAGCAACGAGGCCTACAAAGTTGACTCAGTTAACCCAGCTCTGTCAGGAGGAATGGGCCAAAATTCACCCAACTTATTGTGGGAAGCTTGTGGAAGACTACCCAAAACGTTTGACCCAAGTTAAACAATTTAAAGTCAATGCTACCAAATAGTAATTGAGTGTATATAAACTTCTGACCCACTGGGAATGTGATGAAAGAAATAAAATCTAAAATAAATAATTCTCTCTACTATTATTCTGACATTTCACATTTTTAAAATAAGGTGGTGATCCTAACTGACCTAAGACAGGGAATTTTTACTCGGATTAAATGTCAGGAATTGTGAAAAACAGAGTTTAAATGTATTTGGCTAAGGTGTATGTAAACTTCCGACTTCAACTGTACATAGGCGTACAGAGGTCCTGTGCTAACATAATTGCAAAAGGGTTTTCTAATGATCAATTAGCCTTTTAAAATGATACACTTGGATTAGCTAACACAACGTGCCATTGGAACACAGGACTGATGGTTGCTGATAATGGGCCTCTGTACACCTATGTAGATATTCCATTAAAAATCAGCCGTTTCCAGCTAAAATAGTTATTTACAACATTAACAATGTCTACACTGTATTTCTTATCAATTCAACGTTATTTTAATGGACAAAAAATGTGCTTAACTTTCAAAAACAAGGACATTTCTAAGTGACCCCAAACTTTTGAACAGTAGTGTACATACCCCAACCAGAAGCCATGGATTACAGGCAACATTCGCACTGAGCTACAGGGTAGAGCTGCCGCTTTCAAGGAGCGGGACTAACCCGGAAGCTTATAAGAAATCCCGCTATGCCTTCCGACGAACCATCAAACAGGCAAAGCGTCAATACAGGACTGAGATAGATTCGTACTACACATGCTCCGACGCTCGTCGGATGTGGCAGGGCTTGCAAACTATTACAGCCTACAAAGGGAAGCACAGCTGAGAGCTGCCCAGTTACACGAGCCTGCCAGACGAGCTAAATAACTTCTATGCTCGCTTCGAGGCAAGTAACACTGAAACATGCATGAGAGCATCAGATGTTCGGACGACTGTGTGATCACACTCTCCGCAGCCGATGTGAGTAAGACTTTTAAACAGGTCAACATTCAGAAGGCCGCAGGGCCAGACGGATTACCAGGACATGTACTCCGAGCATGTGCTGACCCACTGGCAAGTGTCTTCACTGACCTTTTTTCAATTTTTTTATTTAATTTTACCCCCTTTTCTCCTCAATTTTTCGTGGTATCCAATCGCTAGTAATTACTATCTTGTCTCATCGCTACAACTCCCGTACGGGCTCGGGAGAGACGAAGGTCGAAAGCCATGCGTCCTCCGAAGCACAATCCAACCAAGCCGCACTGCTTCTTTAACACAGCGCGCCTCCAACCCGGAAGCCAGCCGCACCAATGTGTCAGAGGGAACACCGTGCACCTGGCCCCCTTGGCTAGCGCGCACTGCGCCCGGCCCGCCACAGGAGTCGCTGGAGCGCGATGAGACAAGGATATCCCTACCGGCCAAACCCTCCCTAACCCGGACGACGCTGGCCCAATTGTGCGTCGCCCCACGGACCTCCCGGTCGCGGCCGGCTGCGACAGAGCCTGGGCGCGAACCCATTCACTGACATTTTCAACCTCTCCCTGTCTGAGTCTGTATTACCAACATGTTTCAAGCAGACCACCATAGTCCCTGTGCCCAAGAACACTAAGGTAACCTGTTTAAATGACTACCGACCCGTAGCACTCACGTCTGCAGTCATGAAATGCTTTGAAAGGCTGGTCATGGCTCACTTCAACACCATTATCCCAGAAACCCTAGACCAACCCTAATTTGCATACCGCCACAACAGATCCACAGATGATGCAATCTCTATTGCACTCCACACTGCCCTTTCCCACCTGGACAAAAATAACACCTATGTGAGAATGCTATTAATTGACTACAGCTCAGAATTCAACACCATAGTGCTCACAAAGCTCACCACTAAGCTGTAGACCCTAGGACTAAACACCTCCCTCTGTACTTGGATCCTGGACTTCCTGACGGGCCACCCCCAGGTGGTAACAACACATCCGCCACACTGATCCTCAACACGGGGGCCCCTCGGGTGCGAGCTCAGTCCCCTCCTGTACTCCCTGTTCACTCATGAATGACTGCACGGCCAGGCACGACTCCAACACCATCATTAAGTTTGCCGATGACACAACAGTGGTAGGCCTGATCACCGACAACGATGAGACAGCCTATAGGGAGGTCAGAGACCTGACCGTGTGGTGCAAGGACAACAACCTCTCCCTCAATGTGATCAAGACAAAGGAGATGATTGTGGACTACAGGAAAAGGAGGACCGAGCACACCCCCATTCTCATCGACGGGGCCGTAGTGGAGCAGGTTGAGAGCTTCAAGTTCCTTGGCGTCCACATCACCAACAAACTAACATGGTCCAAGCACACCAATACAATTGTGAAAAGGGCACGACCAAACCTATTCCCCCTCAGGAGACTGGAAAGAATTGGCATGTGTCCTCAGATCCTCAAAATGTTTTACAGCTGCACCATCGAGAGCATCCTGACGGGTTGCATCACTGCCTGGTATGGCAACTGCTCGGCCTCCGACCACAAGGCACTTCAGAGGGTAGTACGTACGGCCCAGTACATCACCGGGGTCAAGCTTCCTGCCATCCAGGACTTTAATACCAGGCGTTGTCAGAGGAAGGCCCCAAAAATTGTCAAAGACTCCAGCCACCCTAGTCAGACTGTTCTCTCTGCTACCGCATGGCAAGCGGTACCAGAGCGCCAAGTCTATGTCCAAGAGGCTTCTAAACAGCTTCTACCCCTAAGCCATAAGACTCCATTACACCCCCCCCCCCCCCCCCCCCCACGCTGCTGCTACCTTCTCTGTTATTATCTATGCATAGTCACTTTAACTCTACCTACATGTACATATTACCTCAATTACCTCGACACCGGACGGGGCCCCCGCACATTGACTCTGTACCGGTACCCCCTGTATATAGCCCCGCTATTGTTATTGTACTGCTGCTCTTTAATTATTTGTTATTTTTATCTTACTTTTTTGGGGTATTTTCTTATAACTGCATTGTTGGTTAAGGGCTTGTAAGTAAGCATTTCACTGTAAGGTCTACCTGTTGTATACAGCGCATGTGACAAATAACATTTGATTTGATTTTATTAATATATTTAGTATAGCTTTATCTAAAAAGGAACTTTATTTTTATGAAATTCACTGAGGAGGTCCTTCCTCCTCTGAGGAGCCTCCCTTGATTCACACCCCTTGACCTTTTTCACGTTTTGTTGTTACAGCCTGAATTTAAATTGATCAAATTGAGGTTTTTTTGTCACTGGCCTACACACGATACCCCATAATGCCATAGTGAGATTGTGTTTTTCAAAATGTTTACAAATTAATAAAAAAATGAAAAGCTGAAATGTCTTGAGTCAGTAAGTAATCAACCCCTTTGTTATGGTAAGCCTAAGTAAGTTCAGGAGTAAACATTTGCTTAACAAGTCACATAAGTTGCATGGACTCACTCTGTGTTTAACATGATTTTTTACTGACTACCTCATCTCTGTACACCACACATAGAATTATCTGTAAACCTCCGTCAAGAAGTTAATTTCAAACACAGATTCAACCAGGGAGGTTTTCCAATTCCAATGCCTCGCAAAGAAGAGCACCTATTGGTAGATGGGTAAAAAAAAAAAAAAAAAGTAGACTTTGAGCATAGGGAAGTTATTAATTACACCAGTCACTATAAAGTTGCGGAGAGGAAAGAAACCTGAGGATGGATCAACAACATTGTAGTTACTACACAATACTAACCTGATTGACAGAGTGAAAAGAAGGAAGCCTGTACAGAATAAAATATTCCAAAACATGCATCCTGTTTGCAACAAGTTACTGAAGTAATACTGCAAAACAATTGTCAATGCAATTAACTTTTTGTCCTGTATACAAAGTGTTATGTTTGGGGCAAATCCAATACAACACATTACTGAGTACCATTCTCCATATTTTCAAGCATAATGATGGCTGCATCATGTTATGGGCATGGGTAATCGTTAAGGACTGTATAGTTTTTCAGGATAAAAAATAAACGTAATGGAGCTTAGCCCAGGCAAAACCCTAGAAAACCTGGTTTAGTCTGCTTTCCATCAGACAATGGGGGATTAATTTGCGTTTCAGCAGGACAATGACCTTAAACAGGCCAAATCTACACTGGATTTGCTTACCAAGACAGTGAATGTTCCTGAGTGGCCGAGTTAGTTTTGACTTCAACGTACTTTAAAATCAATGGCAAAACTTGAAAATGGTTGTCTAGCAATGTTCAACAACCCATTTGATAGAGCTTGAGGAATTTTGCAAATTTGTTGCACAATCCAGGTGTGGAAAACTCACCTAGAAAGACTCACAGCTGTAATCGCAGCCAAAGGTGCTTCTACAAAGTATTGACTCAGGGGGGTTAATAATTATATAAATTAGATGTTTCTGTATTTCATTTTCAATAAATCTGCTAAAACATTTTTTAAACATGTTTACACTTTGTCATGTGATATTGTGTGTTGATGGGTGAGATTCTTTATTTATTTTTAATGCATTTTGATTTCAGGCTGTAACAACAAAATGTGTAATAAGGAAAGGGTTATGAATCCCTAATAATGTATGAACTTGACCAGGTAATTGACAAGAAAACAACAACATGTTTTTAAAGTCTATTTTCTAACCTCTCCCTGCAGGTGATTGGCTGGAGGCTAACAGAGGGGACTGGGCAGCCCTTTTGAATTCCCAGGCCCAGACTGGTGCAGCCAAGGGCCCAGGGGACAACATCACTGAGCAGGGCAGAACCAGAGGCGACATGGTGGAGGTCAGTGGATGGGACAGCGTCTTCAACTCTGGACTTGGGAACAACACTGTTAACCACAACCAGAAACAGACATTCGAACACAAAGCAACAGCTGAACTTAGTCTCCATGACAACAGACTGGCTGAGACCAGGGAGAGGGGTAGATTTGGTCTGCAAGGACGGGGGCGTGTCCCTATGCAGCGGGAGAGAACAGACACAGACTCGGCTAGTGATGCTCCGTCCTGCTCCTATAGTTGTGATTCAGAGCGACTGATGACGCCTCAGATAAACCCCCTAAAAGGTGCAGCCTTCAGCCTGCCTTCTATAGGATCTATCAACTGGAACATGGACCCTGTGACAACACAGACCCTCCCTGGCCTTCATCCTCCTCACACTCTCCTTATGTTAAACCAGACCTCAGACAATGCCAGTGCCTCAACACTAAATGGCTACACATGCCCATTGACAAATGACAGTAGTGGTGACGCTATCATCAGATCCGGTGGCAAAGAGAAGCGCTTCCCATGTTCATTCTGTGGGAAAGCCTTCAATTTCCGCAAACAGCTGGAGATCCACCAGAGGATGCACACAGGGGAGAAACCATTCGGTTGTCACTTATGCCGAGCCAGTTTCTCCCACTCGTTCACCCTGAAGAGGCACCAGAGGGTCCACACAGGGGAGAAACCCTACACCTGCCCCCACTGTGAGAAGAGGTTCTCCCACCAGCACCATCTGAAGAGGCATTTGAAGGTCCATACGGGAGAGAGGCCGTTCGCCTGCACTAACTGTGGGAAGAGGTTCTCAGACAGGAGCTACCTCAGGATACACCAGCAGAAAAACCATTCCCATCTATAACTATTCCACTCGATAGCTTCTGATGTTTAGATCAGACCATGCATTAAAGACAAATATGCATTTTTTGTTGTCAGCAGAAAAGATCCACAAATGCATTTGGAATAACAAGAGTAATAGATTTCAGATTTTCATCTAGATTTGTACAGTGCCTTCAGAAAGTATTCACACCCCTTGACTTTTTACACATTTTGTTATGTTACAAAGTGGGATTAAAATGGATTTAATTGTACTTTTTATGTTAACAATCTACACAAAACTCTTTAATGTCAAAGTGTAAGAAGAATTCTAACATTTGTAAAACATTTATGAAAAATAAAACACTAATATACTGTATCCTGATTAGTATTCATACAGTGCATTTGGAAAGTATTCAGACCCCTTGACTTTTTCCACATTTTGTTACGTTATAATCTTATTCTAAAATGGATTCAATAATTTTTTCCCCTCAATCTACACACAATACTCCATAACGACAATGCAAAAAGTTTTTTTGAAATTTTAGCACATTTTATAAAACATTTCTTTACTGAAATATCACATTTACAAAAGTATTCAGACCCTTTACTCAGTACTTTGTTGAAGCACCTTTTGCAGCGATTACACCCTCGGGTCTTCTTGGGTATGACACTACAAGCTTGGCACACCTGTATTTGGAGAGTTTCTCCCATTCTTCGCTGTAGATCATCTCAAGCCTTGTCAGGTTGGATGGGGAGCGTCACTGCACAGCTATTTTCAGGTCTCTCCAGAGATTTTCGATGGGGTTCAAGTCCGGGCTCTGGCTGGAACACTCAAGGACATTCAGAGACTTGTCCCGAAGCCACTCCTGCGTTGTCTTGGCTGTGTGCTTAGGGTCATTGTCCTGTTGGAAGGTGAACCTTTGCCTCAGTTGTAGGTCCTGAGCGCTCTGGAACAGGTTTTCATCAAGGTTCTCTCTGTACTTTGCTCCGTACATCTTTCCCTCGATTCTGACTAGTCTCCCAGTCCCTGCTCGCTGAAAAACATCCCCACAGCATGATGCTGCCACCACCATGGTTCACTGTAGGGATGGCGGCAGGTTTCCTCCAGACATGACCCTTGGCATTCAGGCCAAATAGTTCAATCTTGGTTTCATCAGACCAGAGAATCTTATTTCTCGTGGTCTGAGAGTCCTTCAGGTGCCTTTTGGCAAACTCCAAGCGGGCTTTCATTAGGGCAGTGGCGGGCACCAATTTTTGTCAACCGGTGATTGTCAAGCAAATAACTGTCTGTTGTCGTGGAAAATTGCAAGATTATGTTATAGTGCTTGTAAGATTATATTATAATCTTTCTATTGCATTTGGATGGTTGTTTTATTCGACAGAATAGAATCTGTCGACTATTGTGTGTGTGTGTTCCACTGAGGATGGGCCTCTGAGACAGCACTGACAGAGGAGATTTACGATGTCTTTGGCCAATAAAGCCTAAAGAGCCTTCCAGATAGTGAGGTAATGTTTTTGTACTATGAACGAGATTAGAACCTCATCTTAGAGACCAAACTGAACGATAATTTATAGCGAATGCTATCTGGCTATGGGATACTCCTCTCTCAAGTAAAAGGCCCTTTGTGAAGAGTTCCTAAGATCTGTGGTTCGTCATGTAAGTTGAGAGGGGTGTATCTTGGCTATAAAAGATCTTTGTATTCTACTGTAGGGACTCTCTGTCACGGTCTGACCTTTATTTTCCTTTGTTTTGTCTTTAGTTAGTATGGTCAGGGTGGGCAGTCTATGTTATGTGTTTCTATGTTTAGGTTTGTCAATTGGCCTGATATGGTTCTTTTGCATTGGTTCTTTTGCACTTCTTTTGCAGTGTTTTGCATTGTCTCTGATTGGGAACCATATTTAGGTTGCCTGTTTTCACTGTTGGTTTGTGGGTGTTTGTTTCCTGTGTCTGTGTTCATGCCACACGGGACTGTTTCGGTTAGGTTATTTTGTATTTTTTGTCGTGTTCAGTGGATTATATTAAAACATGGACACTTACCACTCTGCGTCTTGGTCCGATCCCTGCTACACCTCTTCAGACGAAGAGGAGGAAATCAGCCGTTACACTCTCAGAATTCATTACAGACACTGAATTGATCTGAGAGTCAAAAGGCTATTGTAAAGCTCACATTATTAAAGATGAAGTTTAAGTATAACTCTGACTGGTGTGTGGTTTGTAACTCTCCTCATTTGGTAATACAGGAAATTGCTACAACACTGTCTCACGGTAATTGACATGGACACGTTTAGTCCTGGCTTCCACACACAGCCTACAAGCCACTGATGCAGACCTTAGGAGCATCTACATTTTAAAAAGCATAATAAAACCATGTAATAAAGCCTACACCTTCACAATAAATCTATTATTTATTTTAGACAGGTCTAAAGAAGCATGATATGAAGAAAATGTAGTCTATTTCACAAGAACAGAATAGCATACTCTGAGTTGTCCTTATGTTAGGTCCTGATCTGGCTATGCCAATTGGCTGTGGGCTACACACTTTCATTTAGCAGACAAGATTTGCTTAGAATACCGTGGCATTATTTTACAGAATGAAGAATACAATTCAACAAAGCTGAAAAAAAGAAAGGATATTTTCTCCAAACGATTTGAGGGAGTGCGCACATGCAGTTATTCTGTGTTGAGGGGTTAACAAAGAAATAGTCTTTCTTTGTTAGTCCTATATGCTTAATTTAGAGTTATTAAGTAACTTTAGTTGTTCTGCAAATGTTGGGCTATATGTTTTGATTTGTAATACATTGTAAGGCTGCATGATGTGACTCTAATGATGATTTGAAAAAAGTAACTTAAAAGGCATGAGCTCTGCTTTGTTTTTTGCGCAGGCTGTACACACTACATCAGTCACTCATTCACAATTTAACAAGCACTTGATAATGCATAGAATTTTAAGGGCGGCATCCCCTTTGTGTGGCCGTAATGCACCCTAAAAAATGCCATGCCTTTGGCCATTATGCCCTTCTCCCTGAGTGGTGTGTGCTCCGAATCACCACTGTCATGGTTCACCATCACGTGATCAGATCTTTCTCACAGGCTACAAGTGAAGACAGACACATCAGGGACGCAACTGCGAGGTGCATATTGAAAATATTGGAAGAACTGCCCACATTTACATTTACGAACCTTATCAAAACATATAGGTCTAGGGTCTCCCGAGTGGCGCAGTGGTCTAAGGCACTGCATCGCAGTGCTAGATGTGCAACTAGAGATCCTGGTTCGAGTCCGGGCTCTGTTGCAGCCAGCCGCGACCGGGAGACCCATGGGGTGGCGCACAATTGGCCCAGCGTTGTCTGGGTTAGGGGAGGGTTTGGCCGGCAGGGATGTCATTGTCCCATCACGCTCTTGCGACTCCTGTGAAATGCTGGGCACGCTAACACGGTCGCCAGGTGTACGGTGTTTCCTCCAACACATCGGTGGGGCTGGCTTCCAGGGTTAAGTGGGCATTGTGTCAAGAAGCAGTGCGGCTTGGTTGGATTGTGTTTCGGAAGACGCACGGCTCTCGACCTTCGCCTCTCCCGAGTTCGTACGGAAGTTGCAGTGATGAGACAAGACTGCAACTACCAATTGGATACCACGAAATTGTGGGGGGGAAAAAAATAAAAATTGCTGGTCATGGGTGCACCTCAGACACGCTCAAGGTCCATCGATAAAAGACAGTACTGTGCAGCCGTCATCGTCCTGGCCAAGGCTTTTGATTCTGTCAATCACCGCATTCTTATCGGCAGACTGAATAGCCTTGGTTTCTCAAATGCCTGCCTCGCCTGGTTCACCAACTACTTCTCAGTGTTCAGTGTGTCAAATCGGAGGGCCTGTTGTCCGGACCTCTGGCAGTCTCTATGGCGGTGCCACAGGGTTCAATTCTCGGGTTGACTCTTTTCTCTGTATATATCAATGATGTCTCTCTTGCTGCTGGTGGTTCTCTGATCCACCTCTACACAGACGACACCAATCTGTATACATCTGGCCCTTCTTTGGACACTGTGTTAACAAACCTCCAAACGAGTTTCAATGCCATACAACACTCCTTCCGTGGCCTCCAACTGCTCTTAAATGCTAGTAAAACTAAATGCATGCTCTTCAAACGATTGCTGCCCGCACCCGCCCGCCCGACTAGCATCACTACTCTGGACGGTTTTGACTTAGAATATGTGGACAACTACAAATACCTAGGTGTCTGGTTAGACTGTAAACTCTCCTTCCAGACTCACATTAAGCATCTCCAATCCAAAATGAAATCTAGAATCGGCTTTCTATTTCGCAACAAAGCCTCCTTCACTCATGCTACCAAACATACCCTCGTAAAACTGACTATCCTACCGATCCTTGACTTCAGCGATGTCATTTACAAAATAGCCTCCAACACTCTACTCAGCAAATTGGATGTAGTCTATCACAGTGCCATCCGTTTTGTCACCAAAGCCTCATATACTAGCCACCACTGCGACCTGTATGCTCTCGTTGGCTGGCCCTTGCTACATATTCATCGCCAAACCCACTAGCTCCAGGTCATCTAGAAGTCTTTGCTAGGTAAAGCCCCACTTTATCTCAGCTCACTGGTCACCATAGCAACACCCACCCGTAGCACACGCTCCAGTAGGTATATTTCACTGGTCACCCCGAAAGCCAACACCTCCTTTGGCCGCCTTTCCTTCCACTTCTCTGCTGCCAATGACTGGAACAAATTGCAAAAATCACTGAAGCTGGAGACTTATTTCTCCCTCACTAACTTTAAGCATCAGCTGTCAGAGCAGCTTACTGATCACTGCATCTGTACACAGCCCATCTGTAAATAGCCCACCCAACTACCTCATCCCCATATTGTTATTTATTTTTTGTTGCTCTTTTGCACACCAGTATCTCTAGTTGCACATCATCATCTGCACATCTATCACTCCAGTGTTAATGCTAAATTGTAATTATTTTGCCACCATGGCCTATTTATTGCCTTACCTCCCTAATCTTACCTCATTTGCACACACTGTACATAGATTTTTCTATTGTGTTATTGACTGTACGTTTGTTTATCCCATGTGTAACTCTGTGTTGTTGTTTTTGTTGCACTGCTTTGCTTTATCTTGGCCAGGTCGCAATTGTAAATGAGAACTTGTTCTCAACTGGCCTACCTGGTGAAATAAAAAAATCAAACATATACTGTAGGCCTATGGGCTAGGCTACGTACATGAGGTGTGTGAATATGATTTGGAAAAGTCGGGGAAAAAGGCATTGTTTCTTATGCTGGGCATCATTCACAAGTGATAATATATCATTCACAATTGATAGGCTAATATTGTCACCCATTAGACTATTCTTGATTAAATCTTGTCTTTACATATACTAAATAATATGTTTGAAATTTGTTTTGATTTAGAATGGACATTATCATTCACCTGTATCGAAACAGGGGCAGAGGGAAAAAATACATGTCATCTATGCACTTAAATAGCGAATGGAGGACGCTTTTCCCGTAAAATACATGTCATCTATGCACTTAAATAGCGAATGGAGGACGCTTTTCCAGTGGTTCATTTTTATGCCAGCCAGGTAGGCTATACTCGTGTTGTAAATATAAGCAATGTGCTTAATATTAGGAAAGTTGAGAAATAAATATAATAGGCCTAGCCTGTAGAAAGCTGATGGAATCCTCCTCTTTTTAGTAGAGGCCATCACTCTATTTTCTCTCGCAGTTGCATAGCCTATAGAAATGTTGCACAACATGAACTCATGGGCTCTCATGAAGTGTTTGATTGCGCACCCTCAGGCTCGTGCAGTGGAGGAGATCTTTGTGGGTTATACTCAGACAAGTCTCAGGGTAGTAAGTTGGTCTGTTGATATCCCTCTAGTGGTGTGGGGGCTGTGCTTTGGCAAAGTGGGTGGTGTTATATCCTGCCTGATTGGCTCTGTCCAGGGGTATCGTCCAGGGGTACTGAGACAGTGTCCTCCGACCCACCCCTGTCTCAGTCTCCAGTAGTCTAGTCTGCAATAGTCTATGTGCCGGGGGGCTAGGGTCAGTCTGTTATATCTGGTGTAATTCTCCTGTCTTATCTGGTGTCCTGTATGAATTTAAGTATGCTCCCTCTAATTCTCTCTCTCTCCTTCTCTTTCCCTCCCCTCCCGAAGGACTTGAGCCCTAGGATCATGCCTCAGGAATACTTGGCCTGATGACTCCTGGCTGTCCCCAGTCCACCTGGTCGTGCTGCTGCTCCAGTTTCAACTGTTCTGCCTGTGGCTAGGGAACGCTGACCTGTTCACGGGACGTGCTACCTTGTCCCGGACCTGCTGTTTTCGACTCTCTCTCTTTACCGCACCTGCTGTCTCGACCTCTGAATGCGCCGATATGAAAACGCAACTGACATCTACTCCTGAGGTACTGACCTGTTGCAACCTCTACAACCACTGTGATTATTATTTGACCCTGCTGGTCATCTTGAACATCTTGATGAACAATCTGGCCTTAATGGCCGTGTTCTCTTATAATCTCCACCCGGCACAGCCAGAAGAGGACTGGCCACCCGTCAGAGCCTGGTTCCTCTCTAGGTTTTTCCTAGCCACCGTGCTTCTACACCTGCATTGCTTGCTGTTTGGGGTTTTAGGCTGGGTTTCTGTTTAGCACTTTGACATCCACTGATGTAAAAAGGGCTTCATAAATAAATTTGATTGATTGATTACATTTGCATTGACGTCAGAGGGATTAGAGCGACCATAGAGTGCTGAGTACCAGGCAATTAGTGAGTTTGCTACTAACCAGCAGCAGCAGCAGAACATGGAGAAGCCTAATTACCGTGACTCAAAAGTCACGTGGAATTTGATGGCCTTCATGACTTGTGACTGGTGTGGCGGTAATACTGTCACCGCAACATCCCTAGCTGTCATTTTCCTTTTACTGAGGAGTGGCTTCCGTCTGGCCACTTTACCATAAAGGCCTGATTGGTGGAGTGCTGCAGAGATGGTTGGCCTTCTGGAAGGTTTTCCCATCTCTACAGAGGAACTCTGGAACTCTGTCAGAGTGACCATCGGGTTCTTGGTCACCTCCCTGACCAAGACCTTCTCCTCCGATTGATCAGTTTGGTCGGGCGGCCAGCTCTATAAAGTCTTGGTGATTCCAAACTTCTTATATTTAAGAATGATGGAGGCCACTGTGTTCTTAGGGATCTTCAATGCTGCAAAAAATGTTTTGGTACCCTTCCCCAGATCTGTGCCTCGACACATTCCTGCCTCGGGGATGTACGGACAATTCCTTCGACCTCATGGCTTGGTTTTTGCTCTGACATGCATTGTCAAATGTTGGACCTTTATACAGTTGAAGTCAGAAGTTTACATGCACTTAGGTTGGAGTCATTAACTCATTTTTCAACCATTCCACATATTTCTTGTTAACAAACTATAGTTTTGGCAAGTCGGTTAGGACATCTCCTTTGTGCATGACACAAGTCATTTTTCCAACAATTGTTTACAGACAGATTATTTCACATATAATTCACTGTATCACAATTCCAGTGGGTCAGATGTTTACACACACTAAGTTGACTGTGCCTTTAAACAGCTTGGAAAATTTCAGAAAATGATGTCATGGCTTTAGAAGCTTCTGATAGACTAATTGACATAATTTGAGTCAATTGGAGGTGTACCTGTGGATGTATTTCAAGGCCTACCTTCAAACTCAGTGCCTCTTTGCTTGACATCATGGGAAAATCAAAAGAAATCAGCCAAGACCTCAGAAAGAAATTTGTAGACCTCCACAAGTGTGGTTCATCCTTGGGAGCAATTTCCAAACGCCTGAAGGTCCACGTTCATCTGTACAAACAATAGTACGCAAGTATAAACACCATGGGACCACGCAGCCGTCATAACGCTCAGAAAGGAGACGCGTTCTGTCTCCTGGAGATGAACGTACTTTGGTGCGAAAAGTGCAAATCAATCCCAGAACAACAGCAAAGGACCTTGTGAAGATGCTGGAGGAAACAGGTACAAAAGTATCTATATCCATAGTAAAACTAATACTATATCGTCATTACCTGAAAGACCGCTCAGCAAGGAAGAAGCCACTGCTCCAAAATCGCCATAAAATAGCCAGACTACGGTTTGCAACTGCACATGGGGACAAAGATCATACTTTTTGGAGAAATGGAAAAAGGGGGAGGCTTGCAAGCCGAAGAACACCATCCAAACCGTGAAGCACGGGGGTGGCAGCATCATGTTGTGGGGTTGCTTTGCTGCAGGAGGGACTGGTACACTTCACAAAATAGATAGCGTCATGAGGTAGGAAAATTATGTGGATATATTGAAGCAACATCTCAAGACATCAGTCAGGAAGTTAAAGCTTGGTCGCAAATGGGTCTTCCAAATGGACAATGACCCCAAGCATACTTCCAAAGTTGTGGCAAAATGGCTCAAGGTATTGGAGTGGCCATCACAAAGCCCTGACCTCAATCCTATAGAAAATTTGTGGGCAGAATTGAAAAAGCATGTGCAAGCAAGGAGGCCTACAAACCTGACTCAGTTACACCATCTCTGTCAGGAGGAATGGGCCAAAATTCACCCAACATATTGTGGGAAGCTTGTGGAAGGCTACCAGAAACGTTTGACCCAAGTTAAACAATTTAAAGGCAATGCTACCAAATACTAATTGAGTGTATGTAAACTTCTGACCCACTGGGAATGTGATGAAAGAAATAAGATCTTAAATAAATCATTCTCGACTGACATTTCACATTCTTAAAATAAAGTGGTGATCCTAACTGACCTAAGACAAGGAATTTTTACTTGGATTAATTGTAAGGAATTGTGGAAAAACTCAGTTTAAATGTATTTGGCTAAGGTGTATGTAAACTTCCGACTTCAACTGTACAGACGTGTGTGCCTTTCCAAATCATGTTCAATCAATTGAATTTACCACAGGTGAACTCCAAGTTGTAGAAACATCTCAAGGATGATCAATGGAAACAGTATGCACCTGAGCTCAATTTTGAGTCTTATAGCAAAGAGTCTGAATACTTATGTAAATTAGGTATCTGTTTTTAATTTAATAAATTGGCAAACATTTCTAAAAACCTGTTTTCACTTTGTCATTATGTATTGTGTGTATGAACTTGACCAGATAATTGACAAAAAAAACTCCATATGTAGAGTTCTCTGCCATGTTTGTAAAGTCTATTTTCTAACCTCTTCCTGCAGGTGGTTGGCTGGAAGCTAACAGAGGAGACTGGGCGGCCATCTTGGATTCCAAGACCCAGCTAAGGGCCCAGGGGACAATGTCACTGAGCAGGCCGGGACCAGAGGCTACATAGTGGGTGCCAGTGGATGGGCCAGCATCCTCAACTCTAGGCTGGGGAACAACACTTAACCAGAAACAGACAGTGGAACACAAAAAAACATCTAGACTTAGTGTCCATGACTATAGACTGGCTGCAACCATGGCAAGGCGTAGATTTGGTCTGCGGAGACCGGGAGAGAACAGACAGACTTGGCTAGTGATGCTCCATCCTGCTCCTACAGGTGTGATCCATATGGTCAAGTGCTGCAGAGCACGGACTTGAACCTGATCAAACATCTCTGGAGAGACCTGAAAATAGATGTACAGCAACGCTCCCCATCCAACATGACAGCGCTTGAGATGATCTGCAGAGAAGAATGGGAGAAACTCCCCAAATACAGTGTGCCAAGCTTGTAGCGTCATCCCCAAGACGACTCGAGGCTATAATCACTGCCAAAGGTGCTTTAAAAGTACTGAGTAAATGGTCTGAATACTTATGTAAATGTGATATAAATTAGCAAAAAATGTCTAAACAAATGTTTTTGTTTTGTCATTATGGGGTATTATGTGTAGATTTAATCAATTTTAGAATACGGCTGTAATGTAACAAAATGTGGAAAAAGTCAAGGGGTCTGAATGCACTGTACACACAAAAAGTAGGTCACATGGGGGAGAGGTGCTGAGGAGTGACTTCCATCTGGCCACTACCATAAAGGCCTGATTGGTGGATGTTAGTACATACACCCAAAAAGTAGGTCACATGGGGAGAGGTGTTGTGAGGTGTTGATTTGTTTTTTTTAAACCAGGTTTGCTGTTCACTGGCACTATATGAGATGGAAGCGAGTTCCGTGCAAGCATGGCTCTGTACAATACTGTCCTTTTCCTTGAATATGTTCTGAACCTGGGGACTGTGAAAAGACCCCTGGTGGCATGTCTGGTGGGTTAAGTGTGTGTGTCAGTTGACTATGCAAGCAATTAGGAATTTCCAACACATTCATGTTTTTAAAAAAACAAAAAGCGATGCAGTCAGTCTTTCTTCAACTCTTAGACAAGAGAGACTGGCTTGCATATTATTGATATTAGCCCTCTGATTACAAAGAACAAAACATGCTGCTCTGTTCTGGGCCAGGTGCAGCTTATTTAGGTCCTTCTTTGCAACACTTGACTGGACAATAATCAAGAGGTAACAATCTAGAGCCTGCAGGACTTACTTTGTGGAGTGTGGTGTCAAAAAGCAAAGCATATCTATCATGGACAGACCTCCCCATCTTTACAACCATGATGCTGGTGTTTTATGAGGAAATGATAGTGCCTTAATTCAAGTCGTGAAGCTGTGTGTAATCTAATGTTGAACCTTTTCCAAAGTATTCTATCAAAGTGAGGGTACCAGATTTACAGAAAAGGTAAAGTGTTACCATAGTGAGAAAAGTTATTCTAATTGTCACATGCATCTTTTGTGCAATAAAAGTACTGTACTTCACCTTATGCGAGTATGACCATTTTGTTGAGGTTAAATACAAAATTGACTGTGCTGAATGACATGGTTATTTTTGTATCATTGCAGGGACTGAGTTAGAGATGGGCACTGTTATTCAAATATCCATGGACATTAGTATTTATTTACTTGGTAGAGTATTCATTTGAGAGAAACATATATAGGCCTATTTTAACAACAAAGGCTTTTGTCTCTAATTAAGTACAATTATCTATGTGACATTTCTACATAGCCTACAAGGATAGACCATTACATTCAAAATGTTAATACAATTTTATTACAGTTATGAGTGTGCCCCATAAAGAGGCACCGGTAGCCTACACACATTTCACAGGAGCTTTTTCTTATTGTCGTCAATCAAAGCAGCGCTACATTGAGGCTCCATGTGTAGCAAGTGAAGTGGGAGATTTCTAATCAACGCAAAAGGCAATTGCGGAATTGAATTGTCTAAATGAGAAGGAGTAGGCTACAACGATCAACCAACAGGTAGGCTGTTTCATATTAATGGGGTTGTTGTAGCCAAGTATTGAGAGCAAAGCTAAATAGCCTCAATTAGCCTTGCTACTTTTGCTAGCTAGCTAGCTGGCTACTGTAGCTAAATAGCTTCTTTACAATGATGTAATGCAGTTAAGACAGGCACTACCAGATGGTATGATAAGTAAGGCAGCAGCAAGTTTGTCTAACTAGCGCAAGTTGGTTTGGATACTTTCTCGGTCTCCCTCTGTGCCGCATATTGACTGTCTCACACACACCTGCTCCTCTCTCGCCCCTCCCCACCCTTCTGCCGAAACAAGCAGAGCACAGCGCACCCGTGAGCAAAGTAAAAAAAAAAGTTTTCTTTAAAACACATGTAGTTTGACTGTCCAGATATAATTTGTATAGTTAAATCATTTCAAATGCAACAAGTACTCAGCATATGTGGGAACTCCTTCAAGACTGTTGGAAAAGGATTCCAGGTGAAGCTGGTTAAGAGAATGCCAAGAGTGTGCAAAGTTGTCAAGGCAAAGACTGGCTACTTTGAAGTATCTTAAATAAAATATATTTTTATTTGTTTAACACTTTTTTTGGTTACTACATGATTCCATATTTGTTATTTCATAGTTTTGATGTCTTCACTATTATTCTACAATGTAGAAAATTGTAAAAATTCAGAAAAACCCTGGAATGAGTAGGTGTGTCCAAACTTGACTGGTACTGTACTTGTGTAAATACCTGTTTTTAGAGAGACAGTAAATCTAGGCTAAAACAAAGACAGTTAAATATTTATCTTACAGGCTCTAGTTTTGTCGCACCTGGACTACTGTTCAGTCGTGTGGTCAGGTGTCACAAAGCGGGACTTAGGAAAAATGCAATAGGCTCAGAATAGGGCAGCACGGCTGGCCATTAGATGTACACAGAGAGCAAACATTAATAATATGCACGTCAATCTCTCCTGGCTCAAAGTGGAGGAGAGATTGACTTCATCACTACTTGTATTTGTGAGAGGTATTGACATGTTGAATGTACTGAGCTGTCTGTTTAAATGACAAGCACACAGCTCAGACACACATGCATACACCACAAGACATGCCACTAGAGGTCTCTTCACAGTCCCCAAGTCCAGAACAGACTATGGGAGGCGCACAGTACTATATAGAGCCATGTCTACATGGAACTCTATTCCACATCAGGTAACTGATGCAAGCTGTATAATCAGATTTAAAATATATATATATTTAACACCTTATGGAACAGTGGGGACTGAGAAGCAACACAAACATAGGCACAGACATATGCATACACACACATGATAACATTGCACTGTACACGTGGATTTTGTGGTAGTGGAGTAGGGGCCTGAGGGCACACAGTGTGTTGTGAAATCTGTTATGAATGTATTGTAATGTTTTTTAAATTGTATAATTGCCTTAATTTTGCCAGACCTCAGGAAGAGTAGCTGCTGCCAATGGGGATCCGTAATAAATACAAATACTGAGATGATGTAAATGGAATTAAGTCATTATTTTCTACTCTATTCTTTCTAAACAAGTCTGCTCTCAGCTTGAAAGATAATGATCATATGATATTTGATGTAATAAGCAGTACCGTATTTAAAAGAATAGAGCGCATACTTTTTCAATTTAACCACACCCTTTGGGCTATGACGCCAACCAATAAGATAATTTCTCTTCGGTGTAAACGGAAGTGACCAGTGACTAAGAACAGTTTCCACGCTAGCGTTTTTATTGTTGTTATTTAGACATTTATTATTACCCTAGAACTCAAAATATGACTAATTTAACTGCACAGCATCATATACTTACTCTAGGTAGTGTTTAATTCGCGTTGGAGACAGAACTTAGTTGATAGATGTTATCTGGTTAACGTTTGCTAACAATGGCTAACTGTAACAGTAACGTTATGGTTTTTCACACTCAAATAGCCTCCATCATGGAGGTGTTAGCGAATTCAGCCGTGGCAGATATATGTAAACTCGTAGACGACGACTATGCAGTGTTTCGTTTGGAAATAACTCAAAGCCAAAAAGAAAATAGGACATTGCGGAGGAAACTACAGTTACTGGAACTGAAGGTGGCACGGGAGCGCGCAGAGAGGACAACGCGAGAGCGCGTCCTCGCCAGTCCGAATAGTGTCAAGATCCTCGACCGATACAGAGGAATGGCAAGAGGTACATTTAGCAGATGGCCAAGGCTGCGGAGCCTGTCGCCCTGTTCCAATATGCGCATATGTTGAGATGTGTTACCCAGATTTGGGTCTTGGTCAGTTTTTGGTTAGTAGTATGCAATACTTCCCCCGAATACTTAGTTAGGTAGCTAGCTATCGTGCATTTTTTTAGTTTACCAGGCAGGTCAATTAAGAGCAAATTATTTTAGCACAAAGACACAATATAAAATTCTAACCAGATTCTTGATTTACTGAATTTTCTATTGTCACACTCAATTAAAAGAATGTGATGCATGGAACATAATAAATAAATAGTATATCAATAAGTAATGAGTAGTGTTACCTTACATCCAAGGCCGATTACCGAACTGGCAACTGCCCTGGGGCCCCCAACCCCCCCTAAAAAAACTTTTAAGATTGATGGCCTGTCATGACAAATTCTGTCCACTTACAAAAATGTGTCCATCTCTGCGCCACAATAGGATTCAATTAGTTGTTTGCGTCCTTTGTGATATCAATGGTGTGATGAACTAATGCGTCCAATTTTGGAGATCATTACAGACAAAACCGGTATGTAAACAAAGCTGATTTCCCGTGACAATTATGCTGCTAAAACGAGTTTCTACGATTCAAAATAGCAACATCAAAGAAACGTGGAAACTGCACATTAACTTAGCTTTCAGATCACCAAGTGAGCTCCTATGCAGCTATTATCAATTCATTCATGTGCAATTCAGTTAATACACTGGCTCATCTGGCTGGCATGTTTTTATTTTGAGCTTCCCTCCCCTTGTCTTGTTTTACACGAAAGTATGCTTTCATTAGTCATGTTATTATAATTTTTTTCCTGTCTCACTTCCTCCACCACATGTCATAGCTCAGTACTACAGTAGTGCACTTGTGGTTGAATATAATACAGGACATAACAAACAGTTGAATAATGTTGAACTCACAAATACCAAAAAAGGATTTACAACGATTAATTAACCCAATTGATTAATTAAATGAACAAATTGTGAAAACCAACCTGTCAGTAATTAAGACTGAAAAATGTAAAAGGTTTCTATTTTTGTGGAACAGATGTGTCGTGAACTTGTTTATTTTATTTAATAGACCCACGTGGCAGTTATAGACTGAAATATATAGGTATAGGCTAACATCGAAACATAAACAATAAAACACCATTTAGTTGAGAAAACAAAAGTATGAATGAGAAGTAAAGTACATCATATGAGAAGAGGGAGATCCTCAGAGTCCACAGAAATAGGGTATGGGTGATTTTTTTGTTGTTGTTGTTGCTATCTTTGTTGCTATCTCTCTGTTCTGGCATGTGGGATAGAAAGGAGGTGGGTGCTACAGGTGGTTCTGCCTGTCACTTGCCCTCGACAGGCAGCCAGTGTCCAAAGGGGCACTTTGGATTGCAAAATCCAGGCACAGCTGCTCTTTTCACTCTTGGAGTGTTTGCAGTGCTAGTGTATGTAGGGCATCTGTGTATCTCACTGTGCCCAGGATGAAATGGCAAGCACAAGTTCTTTACAGATTAGATTGACCAACAGGACAATAACAGTAGCTGTAGATAATGTAATGAAAAGTGAGATCTTGGAGGGTGGTTCACACTACTGCGTGTGGTCACGTTATCACTGAGTCTGCATTTAAGTATATGCATTATGTATATAAACACATGCATTCACTCACTCATTTATCAGGAGATGACTGCATTACTCTTGATGTTGCATGTTACAGAATGTAACCTGGACTTAAAATGAATCAACATAAGAGCATGAGTAAATGTGTAGAAAAAAGAGGGAAGGGAAGCACTGCTGGGATACTGTAGTATATAGATATGGAAACAACAGAAAGTCTTGTTTTACTCCTCTTAAAAGCTCAATAGTTTCTGAGAAGTAACCATTATTTACTATTTTACATCTGGGGTTGCTGTACATAACTTAACTCATTGTATAAGAGATTCACCCAAATAAAGTAATCCAGGCGTTTATATATAAATTCTAGTCGTGCTTTATCAAACGCCTTTTCAAAATCTGCTATGAAGACCAGGCCTGATATCTTTAAAGTTTCATAATGTTCAATTGTTTCAAGTAATTGTCGTATATTATCTCCAATGTATCGTCCATGTAAAAAACATGTGTGATCAGGATGAACAATATCTTGTAAAACATTTTTAATTCTATGTGCAATGCATTTCGGCAGGATTTTCACATCACGACATTGAAGTGTAAGAGGCCTCCAGTTTTTTAAATAGACTGGATCTTTATACTTATCACCTGGGCCCTCTTTTAGTAGTAATAAAATCAGACCTTCTTGTTGAGTACCTGAAAGTCTACAATTTTTATAGGATTAATTAAAACATGCTAATACTGGATCTTTGAGTACATCAAAAAGGTCTGATGTACCTCTACTTGTATACCATCAAGCCCGGGTGTTTTTCCATATTGAAAATATTTAATTGCCTTAAACAGTTCCTCTTTTGTACATTGGCCTACACACAGGTCTTTCTGTAAATTTGTTAATTTTACATTATTATTAGGAAAGAAATCCTTACAGTTAACATCATTCAGTGGAAATGGAGGAGACTGAAAATAAAATATTTTGCTTAAAATATTTTGCTTCCTCTTTCAAAATATCATTTGGTGAATCATGGATGATTCCATCATTTGTAATGAGTTTCTGTAAGTTCTTTTTTGTAGCAATTCTATGTTGAAGATTCAATAAAACATTTGTGCATTTTTCACAATTTTCCATCCAATTCGCTTTATTTTTATAATACATTACTCTTGATTGTTCTTGAATAAGTACCTCCAATTCGTTTTGTTTTTCCTCTAACCTATAATACAGTTTCCATTAACATCTACCTGCGCTGTTATTTCCACTATTTCCTCTATTAGTCTAATCTCTTTTGAGCTGAACTGCTTTTGATTAGTATTGTATTGAATGGCCTCTAAAAGTACATTTAAAAGTGACCCAGACAATAAGGGGATCTTCTGTTGTGCAGAAAAAAGTAAATTATGAATTATTTTCTCTTAGTTAATTAAGAACAAATTGTCATGCAATAGGCTTTGATTACACTTCCAATATCCCCGTCCACGTGGAAATTCTGTAAGAGTTATATGGAGGTCAATTAGATGGTGGTCCGATCACATTCTGTCTCCTATTAATACTTTTTAAACTTTTGATGCCAGGATGAATGAGACCAGGAAGTAATCCAGACGGCTAGCTTGATTAAGCCTCCGTGTATATCTCACAAGGTCAGGGTTTTTCAGCCTCCATATATCCACTAGTTCTAATTTAGCCATGATATTTGTGATCTCCTTAAGTGCTTGAGGGTGATAGTTTGTACGATTTCCTTTATGATCCATTGAGGTACTTAAAACCGTATTATAATCTCCCACCATAATAATAGATTAATTCGTTGCTTGTGAGCTCAATAGATTATTATGTATATTTTCGATGAACTGTGGATCATCATTATTTGGCCCATATAGATTAATTAGCCATATCTGTTTTTGGTCCAATAGCATATTTAAAATAATCTATCTTCCTTGAGGATCTGTTTGCCCAGTGTGAACAATCAGATTACATTTTTTATTAATTAGTATAATCACCCCTTTTGAGTTTCTTTGCCCATGACAAAAATATTTCTCCCTCCCAGTCTCATCTATATTTGTAGTGAGTTTCCTATAAACAATAGATATTATATTCTTTCTCTTTTAGCCAGGTAGAAATGTACCTACTTTTTTTATGATCTGCTAAGCCATTGCAATTGTAACTGGCTATACTTATTTCTCCACTTACCATAACGATACTCACATTTCAATTATACTTACCACAACCAATGTTTGTAAACTTACCATTAAAAAGCACCAGGTTGATTATGTGTCCATATAGCTGTACCATAATATTTGCACTGTTAAGCATACTGTAGCTGCAACTTTGTAAACCTCCAATTGTCCTAATAGTCCACCCACTAAAACCTCCCCCATATCTAGGCCCAAGGCCATCAGACCATCTCCCTGACTCATGACGCACCTTTGTGTCCTAAGGCAAATCCTTGGCCGCCAATTGGCGTAGGCCAGAGGGAAATATGGGCAGACCCATGAAAACATAATTCAATACTGCCACCCTTCACTAACACATTCAAAGCACCGTAGGTCTATTGCATATCTATGAGGGTGCTTTTTAAGAGAACTAACCAAATAACATGGAAAACAGTCTGAAAAAATAAATAAATAATCATAATAGATCATATTAATAGAAATAATAACAGCACAATATTATACATTTATGCACATATTTAGAGAGTCCTAGCAACTCTATAAGCATGTCAGCCCCGCCTGCTCAGTTCATTGGATCCAATTGTTTGATACACAGTATCAGTCAAAAGTTTGGACACACCTACTCATTCCAGGGTTGTTGTTTTTTTTACTATTTTCTACATTGTAGAATAATAGTGAAGACATCAAAACTATGAAATAACAAATGGAAACATGTAGTAACCAAAAAAGTGTTAAACAAAATCCAAATATATTTTAGATTCTTCAAAGTAGCCACCCTTTGCCTTGATGACAGCTTTGCACACTCTTGGCATTCTCTCAACCAGCTTCACCTGGAATGCTTTTCCAACAGTCTTGAAGAAGGAGTTCCCAAATATGCTGAGCACTTGTTGGCTGCTTTTCCTTCAGTCTGCAGTCCAACTCATCCCAAACCATCTCAATTGGGTAGAAGTCGGGTGATTGTGGAAGCCAGGTCAATCTGATGCAGCACTCCATCACTCTCCTTCATGGTCAAATAGCCCTTACACAGCCTGGAGGTGTGTTGGGTCATTGTCCTGTTGAAAAACAAATGATAATCTCACTAAGCGCAGACCAGATGGGATGGCGTATCGCTGCAGAATGCTGTGGTAGCCATGCTGGTTAAGTGGTGGATTTGGCGTCGAAATGAGCAGAAAACAACCCCATACCTACTGTAAAATATGGTGGTGGATCTTTGATGTTATGGGGCTATTTTTCTTCCACTGGTCCTGGGGCCCTTGTTAATATCAACAGCATCATGACCCAGTACCAGCATTTTAGTCCAAAACCCGGTTGCCTCTGCCAGGAGGCCGAAACTTGGCGGCAAGTGGATCATCCAGCACACATAAAAATCCACAAATAAATGGTTAGTTGGCCACAAAATATTTTTTTTGCAATGGCCATCTCAGTCTCTGGATTTGAAAACCATTGAAAACCTATGGTTTGAATTGAAGTTGGCAGTCCATAAGCGCAGACAAAGGATATCAAGGATCTGGAAGGATTCTGTATGGAGGAATGGTATAAGATTCCTCCCAATGTGTTCTCCAACTCATAAAGCATTTCAGAAAAAGTATCGGTGCCATTAAGGTATTGAAAGGATCTAAAAACGGGTGTAAAACAAAATATTGTTCTCTGAGCAATTGTATTAGTATAATATAATATAATTTCCCCAATTTTTTTTGCATACAATGTAGCTCAGTATTTAAATGATTTATTTTGCTCATCTTTATCAAGGGTGTCAATAATTTCAGTGCCCCAGGTCCCCAGATGTGGTAGTCCAGCCCTGCTTACATCCTTGCCAATTGTAGACGGTGTCAATAGTGTACAATATAGCGTTGAGCATTGACAGTGGTACTTAACTTAAGCACCCTCTTTCCCCCAATCACTCTCTTAGGTGAAGGACATCTCATTGGAGGCCACAGGAGCTTTGTGAAGCCAGCGGGACACAACTTGTGGAGAGATGACCAACCCATAGCTGTAGATGAGGGGAGTGGAACCTCAACTCAGCATGTTATTGTGATAGAGGTTAGTGTCATAGTGTAACGTAAACAAATTACAGTGCATTAAATGTGGTCCGTTTATTTCAGAAAGGCTCCCCTCAGCTATTCACTTGTTTACATGTACATCCTTATTTATCTGCCATAGGGGAGCTTGTGAGACTTTGTTATCCAATTCAACTCATGTGCCGATAATAACCTCCTCTCTTCTTGTGTCAGTCTGCAGATGCAGAGGCTGCAGGTCCTGGAGGATTGTCTCTGGTCAAGCAGAAGAGGACTGGAGAGGAGGACCCACGACACAGCAGAGACATCCAGACTGGAGCAGCGGCGGGAGTGGCGCCCCCTGTCGCCACGGAGGACATCGCCACAGCGCCGCAGCCCAGGACCCAACGATGCATCACGGAGGTCAGTGGAACGCCGAACGCCGTCCTCAAGTCAGAGACGGACACAGAGACTGTAACTGTAACACACAGGCTCTTACACACAGGATCTGACCACAGATCAGACCCAGAGAGACTAGAGCTGGAGAATCTGCGCTGTCCTCCTGCTCCCAGCTCAGAATATTTACTTTACGGTAACCCGAGCCCTAGGATGGTTCATTCCCATCGGGACTCAGGTGACGTGTTAGAGACTGGCAATGATCCGTTTTGTTCTTACGCTACAGAGATGTACCCTGGCAACATGCCCTTGGGTTTAGAGACACAGACTGATCTGTCTAGAGGGGACAGGAACCAGTATAGTAGTAGTGCATATTCTGAAGGGTTCCTAGATAAGAAAGAGGAGGGTCTGGTCGTAGATGAAGTGACTGTGAAAGTAGAGGACGACACTCCTCTGATATGGAATGCAGACCAGACTCACTTAGGAGAAGGACACTCACAGGGCAGAGATTTCTTAGTTTACAGGGACAGTTTAGAGAAAAATGTAAATGTCGCCACCCAGTCCCATTTACACAGGCTCAGGGATCGGGACCCATTGTCCACGTCGATGGAGCCTTCCAATTCACACAGCCGTGTCCTTTTCGATCAGTTATTGAACTCAAAGGACCAAAGAGCCAAGGCTCGAGGAGGGGGAGCAACAGCAGGTGATAGTAAAGAAAAATGGTTCCTCTGCATGTTCTGTAACAAAGGCTTCAGCTGCCCCCAGAAGGTGGAGATCCACCAGAGGGTCCACACAGGGGTGAAATCCTTCAGCTGTACCCAGTGTCACATGCACTTCGCCCAGGCTAGCAGCCTAAAGAGGCACCAAAGGGTCCACACAGGGGTGAAACCATTCAGCTGTACCCAGTGTCACATGCGCTTCGCCCAGACTGGTGACCTGAAGAGGCACCAGAGGGTCCACACAGGAGAGAAGCCCTACAGCTGCCCCCAGTGTGAGAAGAGATTCTCCCACCAGCACCATCTGAAGATGCACCTGAAGGTCCACACGGGAGAGAGGCCATTCAGAGAGTAACTAACTAAGGATACACCAGCAGAAAAAAACACTCCACTATAACATAGAAAGTAACCATTCCACTCGATAGCTTCTGACTTTTACATCAAACCCTGCATTAGACAATGATACATTTTCAATGTTGTCAGCAGAAAGATCCACAGAAGCATTTTGAATAACGAGAGTAACAGATTTCAGTGTAGAATATTCCTGGGTAAAATATTGCATCCAGACATTGTGTGAGATAAAAGGCATATATAAGCCTAAAAAGTCTGTTACATATTGTGTTTGTACTGTGTAGGCCAGGGATTCTCAACTTGGGGGTCGCACAAATATCTAGTAGTAAAGCAAATCCTGAAGAGAGTACCGAGTGCAACGTGGAACCACTCCTTCCTACACAGGGAGGCATTGGCAGCGAAGGACATGGTGCCTGAGCTCCACGCCACTCTCCAGGATGTGATCAAGTGTGTCAACAATATCAAAAATAAAAGGTGTTTCCAGGCCTTCTGTAGGGATATGGGGAGCGAGCACCAGCAGGTGCTTTATCATGCAGAGGTCCGCTGGCTTCCAGTGGTAAAGTGTTGGGTCGCTTTTATGAGCTTCGAGCCGAGATTGCTGTGTCTCTTTAGGAAAACAAGTAATCTCTGCACAAACATTTCGATTGTAAGGAATGGCTCGCACAGTTTGCCTACCTGGCAGATAGTTTTGATCATCTGAATTTGCTCAAGTTGTCAATGCAAGGGAGGGGGCACAATTGATTTGAACAGAGGGACAAAGTGGATGCCTTCAATATGAAGCTTACCGTTTGGTCAAATCATGTTTCTAACAGGAGTATTGACATGTTTCCCAATGCTGATTTAGAGATTCAGAATCTGATCAACAAAGCGCTCGGCGACAGACTGAAAAAAAATGTTAAACAGCATCTTGTCAAGCTGCAGGGAAAGTTTTGCGACTACTTCCCCAAGGAGAAAAAAAGACGAGACGACTGGATATGGGACCCCTTTCGGGAGGAGATGGGAAGTGTCACGTTGCCAAGCAATGAAGAGGATCAGCTGGTGGAGCTGTCATTTGACCGCGGACTGAGCATGGGCGTCCCGGAAATGACACTGCCACAGTTCTGGTGCAGCTTAATGGGAGAGTATCCTGCTCTTGCCTGTCATGCAATCAGAATCATGCTACCGTTCAGCACCACCTATCTGTGTGAAAGTGGCTTCTCTGCTATGGCCAAGCTGAAAACTAAAAGCAGAAACAAACTGGAAATGTTTCAAACATTTAACCATTATTTAACTAGGCAAGTCAGTTAAGAACAAATTCTTATTTACAATGACGGCCTACCCTGGCCAAACCAGGACGTCGCTGGGCCAATTGTGTGCCGCCCTATGGTACTCCCAATCACAGCCTGGACAACCAGCATGACCTCCGAGTTGCCCTGTCAACCATTACCCCGAACTTCAATAAACGTATCAAACTGAAGAAACACCCCTAGCTTTCCCACTGATAGGCCACACACCCACCCACACACACACCCACACCCACACACACACACACACACACACACACACACACACACACACACACACACACACACACACACACGCCCACACACAATAAATAAACAGGTTCATGAGTTATTGTTCACTAGGTTAATTATTATTGTTAATTAATTCTGACATTCATATGACATGTTATTTAACTGGTTAAAAACGTATACCTTTAAACAAACTTTATGGTTGTGAAACTATTCACATGCTAATTGATGATTAAGAATTCCTAATGGTTGTTGTTTTTTCTATTTTAAAAACTGGTATGTGTTACTGTTCATTAACATTATTGGACTGGTTTTGATGTCATGTTCTGAGTCGGATAATGTATTACACCCCACTCCTGAACTGGTCTCCTAATTAAAATGGCTTATTCTCTTGAATTTACAATAAATGTTTTCTCAGTTAATATGGCTGTGTAATTACTTTCTTTAATACCATAGTAGTAGCCCATTGAGACAGTCTATTTTGCAAGTGAAGCCTGCCCAAGAAGGCAGCTGCAATACAACATTACAGAATGTAATCATCAACAGTCCATAATATTGGGTCGCGACTCAATTGTCATTGTAAAATGTTGGTCCCCAGGCAAAACCAGTTGAGAACCACTGGTGTAGGCTAAAATGAAATAGGCATTTGTGAACATCATACTTTCATTCCACTACAGAATTTTTTCTGTAGAGACACTTTTAATGAGAAAATGTATGCAGTTTATCAAGTTTATTCAGATTTTTAGTTGAGACGTGTATGTGTGGTTTTCATATGGTGTATTTAAAACTTGTTTAATAAACACAAAATTTGACTTTTCATTTTAAGACTTTCATTGTGACTCTCTTTAATATACCTCACATCTGATCTCACCCTATTCTGCATATACCCAGCAGCGCTTTATAACCAATATACACTTAAATATAAATAAATATACCCCCACACTAACAAACACCTACTGTACACAAAATATTTGTTCACAAAAGTAGTGCACTGGGCCTTTAATAGTCCTGTATTAGTGGAAGGATTTGATATTTGTCCAGGACCCCCCCCCCCTTTGACGAAAACAATTGCAGCACCCTCCCCCTCCCCCAGGTTTGACTGATGATGACTTTTGTATGTATTTTTACCCACAACATCATATTTATGTCCACCATAATGGGTTTAACAACAATTAAGTAATCCTGTAACTACAGTGTAGGACTCAGTAATCTGTATCATCTGTCTCTTCCAGGAGGAGGAGGCTCCAGAGGTGCTGCTGGTCAAGGAGGAGGGGTGTGAGGAGGGTCTGGGGAACTCTGAGGGGAACATGGTCATGGAGGACAACCAGACTTCACCTCCTGAACCCACAGAGGAACCAGCTGAGCAGCACAGGACCACACACAGTCTCACTGAGGTGAGCCCGCTGAACTACTGTCTGAATGGTATTATGGGGGTGCCACAGGGTTCAATTCTTGGGCCGACTCTTTTCTCTGTATATATCAATGATGTCGCTCTTACTGCTGGTGATTCTCTGATCCACCTCTACGCAGACGACACCATTCTGTATACTTCTGGCCCTTCTTTGGACACTGTGTTAACAAACCTCCAGACGAGCTTCAATGCCATACAACACTCCTTCCTTGGCCTCCAACTGCTCTTAAATGCTAGTAAAACTAAATGCATGCTCTTCAACCGATCGCTGCCCTCACCCGCCCGTCTGACTAGCATCACTACTCTGGACGGTTCTGACTTAGAATATGTGGACAACTACAAATACCTAGGTGTCTGGTTAGACTGTAAACTCTCCTTCCAGACTCACATTAAGCATCTCCAATCCAAAATTAAATCTAGAATTGGCTTCCTATTTCGCAACAAAGCATCCTTCACTCATGCTGCTAAACATACCCTCGTAAAACTGACTATCCTACCAATCCTTGACTTCGGCGATGTCATTTACAAAATAGCCTCCAACACTCTACTCAGCAAATTGGATGTAGTCTATCACACTACCATCCGTTTTGTCACCAAAGCCCCATATACTACCCACCACTACGACCTGTATGCTCTCGTTGGCTGGCCCTCGCTTAATATTCGTCGCCAAACCCACTGGCTCCAGGTCATCTAAAAGTCTTTGCTCGGTAAAGCCCCGCCTTATCTCAGCTCACTGGTCACCATAGCAACACCCACCCGTAGCACACGCTCCAGCAGGTATATTTCACTGGTCATCCCCAAAGCCAATTCCTCCTTTGGACGCCTTTCCTTCCACTTCTCTGCTGCCAATGACTGGAGCGAATTGCAAAAATCACTGAAGCTGGAGACTTATTTCTTCCTCACTAACTTTAAGCATCAGCTGTCAGAGCAGCTTACCGATCACTGCACCTGTACATAGCCCATCTGTAATAGCCCACCCAACTACCTCATTCCCAAAATTGTTATTTATTTTTGTTCTATTTGCACCCCAGTATCTCTACTTGCACATCATCATCTGCACATCTATCACTCCAGTGTTATTGCTAAATTGTAATTATTTTGCCACTATGGCCTATTTATTGCCTTACCTCCCTAATCTTACTACATTTTCACACACTGTATAAACATTTTTCAATTTTTTTTCTTCTATTGTGTTATTGACTGTACGTTTGTTTATTCCATGTGTAACTCTGTGTTGTTGTTTTTGTTGCACTGCTTTGCTTTACAACTGCTTGGCCAGGTCGCAGTTGTAAATGAGAACTTGTTCTCAACTGGCCTACCTGGTTAAATAAAAGTGACATTTAAAAAAAAATTAGGTCAGGTCCCATATCAAAAAGCCTCTCAGATTAGGAGTGCTGATCTAGGATCAGTTTGGCCTTTTCAATCATAATGAATAAGATTATATGGAAAGATCGTAGATCAGTACTCCTATTCTGAGGCTCTTTGTGGATCTGAGCCACGAAGAGAGCCTAGTCAAAAAGGGCGACTGCACTTCCTGATTTGGCCTTGTTTTTCATCAATGCGCAATGCTAGCGGCCATGACTGAAGGCAACGAGAGTTGTCTTCGGGGTGTGTTTTGATGTGGAGGCTCCTCAGTGGGGGAAGGGAGAGGACCTTCCTCAGTGAACTTCATAAAAATACAAATAGTGAAACAATAAAAAGTTCTCCTTTTTTAGATAACTAAACTAAATATAATCACATATCACCAAATAATTGATTAAAACACTGTTTGGCAATGAAGGTCTACAGTAGCCTTAACAGCACTCGCTTGGGTTGCACCATGGTGTAGCCGGAGGATAGCTAGTTTCCGTCCTCTTTTGAACAGTTTTTAAAATATTTTTTAAAATTATTTTTTACTTTGAACGCTTTTTCTCCCCAATTTCATGGGATCCAATTGGTAGTTACAGTTTTGTCTCTCCCTTACGGACTCGGGAGAGGCGTCCTCCAAAAACACGACCCAACCAAGCCGCACTGCTTCTTTACATAATGCCCGCTTAACCCAGAAGTCAGCCACACCAATGTGTCAGAGGAAACACCGTACACCTGGTGACCATGTCAGCGTGCATGCGCCCCGCCTGCCACAATAGTCGCTAGAGCGCGATGGGACAAGGACATCCCTGCCGGCCAAACCCTCCCCTAACCCAGACGATGCTGGGCCAATTGTGCGCCACCCCATGCGTCTCGAGGTTGCGGCCGGCTGCGACAGAGGCTGGACTCGAACTGGAGCATGGGCTCAAACTGCGATGCAGTGCCTTAGACCACTGTGCCACTCGGGAGGCCCCTCTGAACAATTTTGAACAAATTAATTTCTTAAAAAATGAGGGAGAAGTAAGAGAGAGAGAGCTAGTTATATTTAGTCGTCTTTTTTTTCACTTTCACTTATCTAGCTAGCTAGCGAATGCAGCTAGCTAGCTAGTTTAGCCTACTCAAACACCCGGCTCAAACAGCGAGGGATACTATGTTAGCTAGCTGGCTATTGCTATCACTGGAACTCTTCTGAGTCAAGTTAAGCTTTTGTTTTTATTAATTTATTGCCACCGGGGCCCGCCGGTGTAACTGCTAAACTGCTTGCTGTACACTGTAACATTTGTAGCTGGTTTATTAACGCATAAGTTCTAGTAGCTAGCTATGTTGACTATGACTTTAGGTGACAACTATGTAGGCTGTGTGTATCGGTTAGCAGTTATGGAATGAAGGTTTGATTTGGAGAAAAAAAAAAAATTCTGGTCACATACAGCTGTTGTGTTGTGCACTGAAGTCCACAAGCGAAGGGAAAAGTTGCGAGGACGAGCGCATAGATGCGAGTAGGAATTATACACTGGGCAAATTATCATGCTTTTTGTATGTAGCTGCTATGAAAGGGAACTGTGTTTGCGGTGATCAGGCGTGTATTCATTCTGATGATTCTGTTGAAAAACATTTCTTAAACGGAAGCAAACGGAACAAAACGGGAATAAACATACCTATATTTGTCCAATAGAAACTCTCATTTGCAACTGTTGGACTAATGACTACACCATAGATCAGCTAGATGCAGGCAAGAGTGTGCAAGGTGGTATTGAATGTGTCAACCTTCTGGATTACTCACATTTTTCTCTTGACCTTTTGTAGCAACCTCATGATGGGTATAGGGAACATTTGAGTATCATGTAGTATCCTAAACCTGTCGATTGTTACATTGAGCTGGGTGAATAAAATATGAATGACAGTCATTCAATATGCTGTAATAGAAGTAAGGCCATGCTCATAAAAAAAATCATCCTCTCTCATCTTAAATGGCACCGACCGTCACTGGATTTGATGTGGGTGTTTCTTTGCCATTAAATCACAACAAACAAGGGTAGTAGTGAGTACAGCGAGGTAAGCTAAGCTAATTTTGCTATGAAGAGAACAAAGTTTTGAAGTTGAGGCCTTTCTCCCCCGACAGTCAGCTAATTGACCATTTGCTTAGCCCCGCCCTAGAATTTTGGGTAACCAATCGCCATGCTCCAATGGATTTCAACTGTTGTCAAGTCCTCGGACAAGCTCACGCTTAAATTGCATGAAAGCCAGTGAGTGCTATGGCAAAGTGATAATTGTTTGTGTTTCTGCTGGTCAGAGGCAGCAGGCGCTCCACGTTAAATGAATGGGGACAAGAGAGGTGATTCGTTTTGCTCTCAAGGAAGGGTGCCATTGAGAGGAGTGATTACTGGGGTAGGGGTAAATGTGAAAGTTGACCAACTGAAGGGGAAGATTCCCGGTGTTTATAATGCTCGTCATTTGGTGCGACACAAACAGGGAGGGTGAGTGGTGAAACAGAAGAGTCACTGGCTGTCCTTTTGAGTTTTGATGTTGAGTCTTTGCCCGACAAAGGGATGTTAGGATATATAAGTTATCCCGTACAAGCTTTTGTGCCAAATACATTACGTTGTTACAGGTGTCAAGCTTAAGTGCAGTGGCAGCAGAGTCTAGGAGGGAGGTTCCTAGATGTGAGAAGTGTGCAGAAGGGCATGAGACAAAGGAATGTGTAGCATTGGGGAAAGTAGTGGTATGTGTTAATTGTAGGGGTGCCCATGGGGCTGGGCATCAGAAATGTCCCGTGCGAGAGAGGCAGGTTGAGGTTTCCAGGGTTAGAGTAGTGCAGAAGTTGTCGTATGCTGAGGCAGTGAAGAAAGTAGGGGAAGATGGGTCAAGGGGGAGGGATCCTTAGAAGAATGGTGTGAGTAGTAGATCTGTACCAGTACAGAGGGATAGGGCAACAAGTGATATATGTTTCAGTAAGATTGGATTTTTGGCATTTATAGCAATGATTATCAACTGTACTGCAGGGATGGAACGTAAATCACAGAAAATGGAGGTGGTGGTGGCAGATTCAGAGAGATATTTGGGTGTGCGAGACTTGACATCAGAAGAGTTACAGGGTGTGTTAAGTGGTGGTGTCCCATCCTTTCAGGCTGTTGGCCTGAGGTAGCACTAAATCGTTTTAAATAGTGGAGTAGGGTGGTGGTTTGTAGTGAGTGTAGGGTTAGATGGTATGGTATTTATTGATTTATATATTAAATGAACTCAGCAAAAAAAGAAACGGCCCTTTTTCAGGACCCTGTCTTTCAAAGATAATTCGTAAAAATCCAATTAACTTCACAGATCTTCATTGTAAGGGGTTTAAACACTGTTTCCCATGCAATTAATGAACATGCACCTGTGGAATGGTCGTTAAGACACTAACAGCTTACAGACGGTAGGCAATTAAGGTCACAGTTATGAAAACTTAGGACACTAAAGGGGCCTTTCTACTGACTCTGAAAACACCAAAAGATAGATGCCCAGGGTCCCTGCTCATCTGCGTGAATGTGCCTTAGGCATGCTGCATTGAGGCATGAGGACTGCAGATGTGGCCAGGGCAATAAATTGCAATGTCCGTACTGTGAGACGCCCAAGACAGCGCTACAGGGAGACAGGACGGACAGCTGATCATCCTCGCAGTGGCAGACCACGTGTAACAAACCTGCACAGGATCGGTACATCCGAAAATCACACCTGCGGGACAGGTACAGGATGGCAACAACAACTGCACCAAGTTACTCTAGGAACGCACAATCCCTCCATCAGTGCTCAGACTGTCCGCAATAGGCTGAGAGAGGCTGGACTGAGGGCTTGTAGGCCTGTTGTAAGGCAGGTCCTCACCAGACATCACCGGCAACAACGTTGTATATGGGCACAAACCCACCGTTGCTGGACCAGACAGGACTGGCAAAAAGTGCTCTTCACTGACGAGTCACGGTTTTGTCTCACCAGGGGTGATGGTCGGATTCGCATTTATCATCGAAGGAATGAGCGTTACACCGAGGCCTGTACTCTGGAGCGGGATCGATTTGGAGGTGGAGGGTCTGTCATGGTCTGGGGCAGTGTGTCACAGCATCATCGGACTGAGCTTGTTGTCATTGCAGGCAATCTCAACGCTATGCGTTACAGGAAAGACATCATCCTCCCTAATGTGGTACCCTTCCTGCAGGCTCATCCTGACATGACCCTCCATCATGATAATGCCACCAGCCATACTAATCGTTCTGTGCGTGATTTCCTACAAGACAGGAATGTCAGTGTTCTGCCATGGCCAGCGAAGAGCCTGGATCTCAATCCCATTGAGCACGTCTTGGACCTGTTGGATCGGAGGGTGAGAGCAAGGGCCATTCCTCCCAGAAATGTCTGGGAACTTGCAGGTGCCTTGGTAGAAGAGTGGGGTAACATCTCACAGCAAGAACTGGCAAATCTGGTGCAGTCCATGAGGAGGAGATGCACTGCAGTACTTAATGGAGCTGGTGGCCACACCAGATACTGACTGTTACTTTTGATTTTGATTCTCCCTGTGTTCAAGGACACATTGTTCCATTTCTGTTAATCACATGTCTGTGGAACTTGTTCAGTTTATGTCTCAGTTGTTGAATCTTATGTTCATACAAATATTTACACATGTTAAGTTTGCGGAAAATAAATGAAGTTGACAGCAAGAGGACGTTTCTTTTTTTTGCTGAGTTTATTTTATTTTTTTAAGCAATGTATAAGGGAGTTATACTCCAGTCTAGTAGGTGGTGGTAATGCAACATTTATTTAATGCCAACCGCCATTAAACCTCATCGAAGAAGGGCTGTGGCAAAAAAAGTATGTTTGCATGGCTAAATCATTTAACAGTGCACCAGGAGTACTTGTTACTGTGATTCCTGAAATGCAGAGCCTGTTGGAGTATTTTTTGAATCCAAAATTATACTTTTGTTACATTGTTTGCTAGCTTAGCTGGTTAGCTAGCTCTCAGTCTCATTGACCACCACTTGTTTTCTCAAAAGGTAATGTTAGCTAGCTAAGTTAGCAATGTTATGAATACAAATCCCATCTGCTGTCAACATCAGTATACGATTTGAGAGCACTAGTTAGCTCAAAAAGCAGTTATAGCTTTGACTGAATGCTGACAGTTAATTCAGAACCAGTCAGTGGCTACCTAGCTACACTACAAATATAATTTTACCAGGTTCCCGTGAAGTGGTTGTAATGACAGTCCACCACAACATACCCAAGAGTTTCCTGATTAACCAGGGGTAGTCTGTGTTTAATCTCATTGTATTAGAAACACAGTTTGAGATCACCATGAGGGGATTTCGGCAGTGGTTGAATGGGGAATTGGGCATCCCGGGAAAATGTTGTCCGAGGTGGCAAAAGTAACCAAGGTGGGTGCGTGGCTTAGCGAAGGGTCAATTCAGTTTTATGTAGGCTAAAGCCTGCGCTGACCTTGTGTTTAGCCAAGCTGTCATCAGCTAGCTAGCATAGCTTGGTGATAGCTGCAGCTGGCATCTTATCTAGCTGAAATTTCTCTGTCAAATTAGTTATGGCAAGGTAGCAACGTAGCAAGAGCCAGTAAGTTTCCATCCAACCTTTTTATATGAGTCAAGTACATGTCGGATCAGAAATGTCAGGACAGGCCTGATGGAAACAACACATTTGACGGTAAACGTTACAAATGTGGACAAAACAACATTTGGTGAAAACGCCTTTATGCACAAATATTGATATAATATCCATCATATCGAAGTAAACTTGGAGTCACACAATGATATATTGTGTGATCCTCCCACTACGACTAAGGAAACAATGCAGTTTATTAGGCTACAGATGAAATAAGTTATGATGAACCTCACAGGGTGGTGAACGTGCTAGATGGTCCTTTCCGATAAATATTGAGGGTCTTATTCTGGTGACATGATGATCGATGCTTGGCCGCCATCTGACAAGTAAAAATACTCTTGCTCTTTTGTCCATAATAATCTCATCATGTGGGCTATACCCGTATTTCATCTGCGAGCTGTTGGCTAGTTCGCACGTGCCAAGACCTGAGTGGGCACATTCTCTATATAAAGCAACATATTTTGTGACAGAACCATCAGTGTATCTGAAAATGCAATGGAAACCCATTTAACTTGTATTTTTTAAATTAATTACTTGGGAATTTGTCGCCAATCTGTCACCAATTGGATGGAACCTAGCTAGTGTCCGGAATGTGTTTCATAAGACACTCGTTCTATAACACCTTGCTACAAAAGTATTTTGCAACTTAGTTTCAACGTTTCATCGCTTCATGTAAATACATGTTACTGTGGAAATGGTATCAACTGCAAGTTTAGCTGTCCTACAACACAATATTCTATAACTGGCTAGTTTTGTGTCATCTTGTCTATACTTATATCCGCTGTTAGATCTTTCCGGGGGACAAATCCCAGAGCTACTAATATTCCGACAACAGTTGTAGGCTACATGTGGACATGATGATGCTGATTCATGATTTAGACTGGCTGAGAAAATCTGCCTGCCTATCTGTCTGTTTTGTCCCGACTCCCAACACGTTCATTACTATGGGAAACCTGGAGATCGAATTTGAATATTGAAACAATGTTGCAAATGTTGGAGAGACAGACAGAAAGGTTTATACAAATCTCCGCTGTTGAAAACTAAATGTTAGTCTAAAAGAAATGTGAGATAATGTCAAGATGTCTTTTTATAGTGGAGATCAAGTTTATAAATTGCCTGGCTGGGCTGATGAGACAGTGGATTGCGCAGTCAGGTGGAACAGAGTAAATAGTCATTTTAATGTCATAGATTTAGCCGGTGGTAACTTGTGGAATTGACACTGCCTGGAATGCGGTTTTAACCAATCAGCATTCAGGATTAGAACCACCCGTTGTATAATTATCCCCCCAAAAATCGATGTGTGTTCATGTTACAAAGACAAAACATTGTGTGCTGTAAATATCATATTGGTGTACTTATAAAGACAATATGCCTACACTTACCTAGCAAATCCCTTACAAAAAAAGATTGCCGTTTTGAAACTGCAGTAAAAGTGCAGTAACTGCAGTCGACTGGTATTTTGGACTGTAACTGCATTTACACTGAAAACCTTCTGGTATTTTGGATGCAGTAATTGCAGAATAACTAACTAAGTTGTGTGTAGAGTGCAACTTCAGCTATCTATCCATTACTAGAATGTCATTCTATTTGTCTTTTTGGCCAAATCTATGGATGTGGCTGTCAAACCACCCAGCTCTCTGGGTGAGGTTCTGTCTTCAAGTCTCCAATGGGTGGTGAAGTCCCTTCCATCTATGTAATCTATTACAGGTTATAGACAGGTGTAGTCAGGTGGCAGGAGGGGTGGAGTGCATGACATTCCATCTTGGATATGACAGAGTTTGCCTCAACCCATGGGTCCAACAGACAGAGTTCAATAACTACAGGCAGATGTGAGATGCAGGAGGATGGCACTCTTCTCATACCACTCTGTAGGCTACTGACCAATTCCAAGCTTCCTCCAGGAAGTTTTGCATCGGTCAGTAGCCTGTGGAGTAATATGAAGGGTGCATTTACTGAACTTGTGTAAATATTCTAAACAATGTGTTTTGATATCTTTCAAGTTTAACAGTTCCATGTAGAATAATGGATACTTCGCATAATACTTTAGAAGCAGTGTTCTGCTAATATAACAACGTGCAAATATTTCACCTTCCTGTATGGTGTCCCATATAAGACGGGAGTTCCATGACATGTTTGAAGAATAAACAGCCCCCCCAATTGTATTGCTTAGTGCAAGGTCTCTCCCAATTCAGACATCGGTATCAACCTGTCTTTCAGTCAGATTCCATTTCAAAAGCATCTCTTCTGTCCATCTATAGAAAAACGAGGAAGAGTTGACGAGTGACACATGTATTGAAACTGTGATATTACTAAACACTTGCGATGTACTGTCTTGTTAGTAATCAACTTTTGAGCTGTTTGCCAAAGCCTGATGGGCATGATCAGCTCCAGGCCCCTCTTCACACATTCTGGTCATGAAGGAGCCCGACTTCGGCTCCTATATCCGACCCAGCTCCTATATCACAGAGGGAGGGAGAGAAAGACTGTCACCATACAGTCATGGAAGCCAACAGTAAATACACGGTTGAACATAGCCAATCAGAGTGCCAGCATAGCACAGACTGGTTGGCATTACTCACTCGGGCCCAGGAGTAGTCCATACAAGAAACACATACACACACGGCACTGATTACATTATCAGTGGTAGTTGGGTGAATTCCAGGACAGATAGTATTTTGACCATTGACCAGATCCAATGTGACCAACCTGATTCAAGTGTCCTCCATTACTCTGAAGCGGGACTGGTGTCTGGCCACTGCCTCAGCCTTCTGTAACAGCTCCTAACGTTAGCTAGCCAGTTTGAGTTAAACATTATTGAAAGCAAGCTGGCTACATCCTATGCCAATGGGCTACAGTTATCTGCTGTTAGCAAGGTAGCTAACGTTAGCAACATGTATGCACATCTTCCTCAGACATGCTACATTACATCACATTTCATGTTAAATTGATTAGGCAGAGCAAACCCGTTTTGGTGATTTCTGGCATATCATCAAAACATGTTTTTTTTTATATCAAAATAAATCAATGAAGGTCATGCTTAGGTGAATAAACTATAAAGGAAAATACATGGCTGCAGTTTACACTTGATTCATGAAATTTTGTTTTTAGAAAAGGGGCATTTTTCAAAAGTACCGGGGTAACTGCCCCCCCCCCCCCCCCCCATATCCCCACTATGAGGAGATTTGATGTAAAGTCCCTCTTTTTAACTCACCTGCACATATACATTTCCTTTATTGTTTCTTTGTTGTTCCTTTTACATACAATCCATTATGTACAAATTGCACTAAATATGATTTGAACAATAGAATATGTTAAAATTACATTCAGGAGCAAAAGGTTTTCAATAGTTGTTTTTAATTCATAAAAAAAAAAATCTTTGGGATATAATATTAGAATGGAATATAAATAATAACATTAAATAACATTGGGATATAACATTTATTAACAACTAAGTAACTCAGTGTAACATTGATGTGGCAACTCTTATGCTTTGCTATTGCACGATTTTAATTTGTACCTGTAGGTCACAAATAAAGCTATCCCCAGTAAAATTAGAGCACAACTCATGAGCCCACCTCCTGCACTGCTCACCCCTAATCCAATCCCCACCTGTGACTGAAAACAGGGGGAGAGATGCCAATTGAAAAGCTCTCTCTTAAAAATGTAGATAGCTATCTAACTTAGCCTTATGACATAAAAGGCTATAATGCTGCATTAACTGTAAAGCTATATCAGTCACTAGTGGAAACATTTACAACTAAAATGTAGTTATGTTATCTTTTTTATGTATTTTACCTCAGACGATTTGGTAGTAAGGTTGCTAGCTAGTACTCCTAGCAGCTTATGCTAACTAGCTAGCTGGCTAGCATTTACTGCTGGTGAAGTTGCAAGCTAGCAGGTTAGCATAAACTAGAGCTAACTAACTAAGTCATTGTCTAAATGACAGGTAGAAACACACCCATAACCATAAAGGGGTAACTAGCCCCCAGGGCCCAGTTACCCCCTAGGTTGGGGGGAGGGGCGAGTTGCCCCCAAAACACTCATCGAACATATTACTACTTTACTCAAAAATGAAGTGGATTATTTATTTTAAGGCTGTTATTTCAAGTCCAGGCTCTATCGGGAGACCCATGGGGCGGCGCACAATTGGCCCAGCGTTGTCTGGGTTAGGGAAGGTTTTTGGCCGGCAGGGATCTCCTTGTCCCATCGCGCACTAGTGACTCCTGTGGTGGGCCGGGTGCAGTGCACGCTGACATGGTCGCCAGGTGTACGGTGTTTCCCCCGACACATTGGTGTGGCTGTCTTCCGGGTTAAGTGGGCATTGTGTCAAGAAGCAATGCGGCTTGGTTGGGTTGTGTTTCGGAGGATGCACGGCTCTTGACCTTCGCCTCTCCTGAGTTCGTACGGGAGTTGCAGCGATGAGACAAGACTTTAATTACCAATTGAATACCACGAAATTGGGGGTAAAAAAATATATATATTTAAAATATATATTTTTAAAAAATATATATATATTTTTAAAAAAATATATATATATTAAAAAATATATATGGATCTAACTTCATTGGAATATATCTACAACGTTTTCAAAATTTCAAAAGATTAGATCAACTTACCACAAAATCATTTTGTTGAAATATCTCCAAAGGTTCTGATGAAATATTTTGTTCAGCAAGAACAGTGACAGCCAGGGAAAATGTTTGGTGACATCTTGCGGTCTTAATGTGAATTACAGGGGGGTGGGCAGTTACCCCCAATGACCATTTTTTTTAAACGAGCATCTTATGAACTGCACACACACCAAAAACCCTGTTTTGACAAGTGGCAATAAATCACTGATATCGATTAGGGGGAAAATCAGGTTGTACACACTGTTGTACCTAACACAGCTAAAACAAACACTGGAGATATTTGTTACATCCAGTGGCGACCCATCATTCAGGGCAGATGGGGCTCTGTTTTGAGCCCCACATTTTTAGCAAATAATTTGGTCTATTTTCCCCTCTTAATTTCACCTACTGTTCTGACTTGGTGGTGCACATGTAGACTATAACCTGTTTTAGAGAAATGTAATCATTGAATATTGTAAGAGCTTTCATTGTCTGCTTATATGCCCCATTTATTTATCCTACAGTTCTGACTTGGTGTACACGGAGAATACTGTAAGAAAGGGCCATTTTCTGAATTCTGTCGCTGTACATTTCAAAGATGCTGAACAAATAGTTATATTGACTACGTCCGTCCTAGCTCGCTCATTAATGTCTTAATCGAAATTACGGATGGCCTTTTATCTGCTCGTCGTCCCCTTATGCCATAGTTTGTACATCTCAGTTGTCAGTAGAAACCACATTTGTTTAACCTGTCTAGGACTGGAACCCCTCGCCAACAGCCAATGAAATTGCAGGGCGCCAAATTCAATCAACAGAAATCTCATAATAAAATTTTCTCAAACATACAAGTATTAAACACCATTTTAAAGATAAAATTCTCGTTAATCCAACCACAGTGTCCGATTTAAAAAAAAAAAAAAAAAAAGCTTTTCGGCGAAAGCAGAACATATCATTATGTTAGGTCAGCAACTAGTCACAGAAAGCATACAACGATTTTCCAACCAAAGAGAGGAGTCACAAAAAGCAGAAATATTGATCAAATTAATCACTACCCTTTGATATTCTTCATCAGATGACACTCCCGGGACAACATGTTACACAATACATGTATGTTTGTGCAATGGAACAGCAATAGAACAGAGCTCGCTCTCACGTGAACGAGCGTCACGAGCTCAAGGCATTCTGGCAGACCTCTGACTCGTTCCCCTCTCATTCGGCCTCACTTCACAGTAGAAGCATCAAACAAGGTTCTATAGGCTGTTGACAACTAGTGGACGCCTTAGGAAGTGCAACATGACCCATATCCCACTCTATCTTCAATAGGGAATGAGTTGAAAAACGACCAACCTCAGATTTCCCACTTCCTGGTTGGATTTTTTCTCAGGTTTTTGCCTGCCATATGAGTTCTGTTATACTCACAAACATCATTCAAACATCATTCAGAGTGTTTTCTATCCAAATCTACTAATACTATGGATATATTAGCAACTGGGACTGAGTAGCAGGCAGTTTACTCTGGGCCCGCTTTTCATCCAAACGTGAAAATGCTGCCCCCTATCCATAACTTAAGCAAGTCAGCCAAATCAGCTATGCCCCACCAAGATTTACATGCTAAAATTGCCACTGGTTACAGAACAACCTGCAGAAGACAGTCAGCTACATTTTTGAGTGATGCATTTTGATTTGGGGGTCGCCAAAATGGAAAGAGAAACGTTTCACTTATTTGTCGATATCATGTTGAAATCAATTGGACGAGAGTGGGGAGATGAGGATGCATGTACTGCAACATGCGTAATGGAAACGGCAGAAATAGACATTTTCTAAAGATTGACAACCGTTTTATCCATTCAACGGGTGGATTTTTCTTTATTGTAACAAATGATAATGAACTGTGTTTTTTTAAATAAATTATTGCCGAATAATTTAAGGCACGTGATGTCAAAATGTAGACCTTACTATAAAAATAATGTTTCTTTGCAGGATCTTTGTCCTGACTTTGAAGAATTGCTGAATTGCTTCCAATTGCTTTTCTGGTTGGCTGAATGCAAGTTTAACCGTCCAATTATTTGCAATGCAAGTTTCACCATGGCACGTACTGCAGCGATACTTTGGCACATGATAATTATTAGAATATGGCAAATATTAGTAAATTCTTGCATTCTATCCATGCTGGCTTTCGTGGGCTACTTGAGACATGAAAGAGATAGGTCGGAGGGCATACAGGCTTTGGCCAATTTATTAATGCGCAATTTGCCTAAATGGGTAATGGAAACACTTCACCCACTAAATTTGTATTCAACACTTTTTTTTATTTTCTAGGTATGACGTCATTACGTCCAGCCATTTTAATTGACACAAGATAGTTAAATGGAAACGCACCCTAGCAGGCAATTGTCGCATCTATTTTCTATGTCAACTTTCTAAATGTCGACAAAATATCACAGGACAGGTTAATGGAAACATAGCTAGGTTGGCTGCTAGTTAAGTGATAGTTTGACTGTCTAATCCATGTACTGGTGTGTGGCCAGCGACTTTTATAGAGAGACCGCTCTGAATTTTTCCTGACATTTCCCGGTCATTTAATTAACTCTGCATTCTAAGTTCTGTGCATCCCAGTGCGTGTGACAAAATCAATTGTACAAAACCAAACATATTGATCTGTTTTGAGCAATCAATCTTATGTCATCTTGATGACTAAACTTTTATACTAACATCACCAATCTGAGGTAAAAAGGACGTGTAATTCCACAACATTTTATGGGGTGAAAATGCAAACTTGTGTAAAGTAGTAACACAAACTGTCCACATTTAGGGAAATTAGCGCAATATACAGTAATTTAATATGGCAAAAAATAATTAAAGATGTCAATTTAAAATGATGGTATATGTTGCCCACTCAGAAACTATTGCAACATTGACATCTATTTTTCACTCATTTAACCATTTAGAGAGTTTGGTACCCCCTGTATATAGCCTCATTATTGTTATTTAATTAACTGTTATTTTTCTTAACTGCATGGTTGGTTAAGGGCTTGTATGTAAGCATTTCACGGTATGATCTACACCTGTTGTATTCGGTGCATGTGGCAAATAAATTTTATTTTATTTTGAAAAATGCTCCTAAATACAATTTAACCAGCTGCTCTAGACTAGAGCCTCCAAAGTGTCTGTGCAGCAGTCTGAACGTTTGATGTCCCTAGTCGATTTTAGCTAGCTACGGTATCATTCCACTTTTATCTGTGGTATCATAGCTAGCCTGGCTCGCTTGCATTATCAAATAATGTTGTATAACCAAAAGTAGCTACTACCTAGTACCAGTTATCTACTTAGCTAATTACTCACCAAAATCAGTTGTTTGACGGTTGACATGCAGCAGAATTGACTGTGTCGGATGTAATTCATTCCAGGCCATATTGTTGAAATGCATTGGAAGTTTGCATCATCTTTATGTAAGGCCATTTTCACTCCTATTTGCCGTGCTTTGGACCCATATGCAGACTTGACAACAAATGTCCACATGGCAGCTGGACCACAGCTGGGGGGCGTGTTGTCTCTGGGCAATTGGGCATCATTGGCAAAAGTGGGCAAGTAAGTAATCCAAACCGTCGTGACGAACTCACTAACAAAACTCAGTTTTGGACGAGACTGACTTTGACCAAAAGTATCATATTTACACTTTGTAGGCAATTTTGACACTAGAATGACTGTCATATCGATGCCACATAGGCCGTTTAAAAACAGAGAAATTGGTTCTAAGCTAAGGAGTTGACCTTCAAGTGTGGGACCATGCCTTTAAATGATCAAACCATTAAAGAGTGTCAAGTAATCAAATCAACTAACACGTTTGCATATTATCAAATCAATTAATATTTTTGCATAGTACTCATTGAAATCCCTCATTGCCCAATCAGAAGATGCTCCATAGCAGGGTGTTCATATCAGATTTCTTAATCCAACATCCTCTCACTCTGTATCTCTTACAGTCAGTAGACATGGAGGATGGGAAGCCTGCTCTGCTACTAGTCAAAGAGGAGACTATAGAAGACGGACCAGAGAGCATTGACCTGCTGAGTGGACTTAAGATGGGGGAGCAAGGTAAGGTTGACATACAGTGCATTCAGAAAGTACTCAGACCCCTTCACGTTTTCCACATTTTGTTATGCTACAGCCTTATATTAAAATTGATTAAATTTTTTCCCCTCATCAATCCATACACAATACCCCATAATGACAAAGCAAAAACACATTTAGAAATGTTTGCAAATGTATAAAAAAAATATAAAAAGATATCTCACATTTACATAAGTATTCAGACCCTTTACTCTGTACTTTGTTGAAGCACCTTTGGCAGCGATTACAGTCTTCTTGGGTATGACACTAAAAGCTTGGCACACCTGTATTTGGGTAGTTTCTTCCATTATTCTCTGCAGATCCTCTTAAGCTCTGTCAGGTTGGATGTGGAGCCTCACTGCACAGCTATTTTCAGGTCTCTCTAGAGATGTTAGATTGGGTTCAAGTCCCGGCTCTGGCTGGGCCATTCAAGGACATTGAGAGACTTTTCCCGAAGCCACTCTTGCTTTGTCTTGGCTGTGTGCTTAGGGTCGTTGTCCTGTTTGAAGGTGAACCTTCGCCCCAGTCTGAGGTCCTGCGTGCTCTGGAGCAGGTTTTCATCAAGGATCTCTCTGTACTTTTCTCCTTTCATCTTTCCCTCGATCCTGACTAGTCTCCCAGTCCATGCCACTGAAAAACATCCCCACAGCATGATGCTGCCACCACCATGGTTCACCGTAGGGATGGTATTGGCCAGGTGATGAGCGGTGCCTAGTTCCCTCAAGACGTGACACTTGGCATTCAGGCCAAATAGTTCAATCTTGGTTTCATCAAACCAGAGAATCTTGTTTCTCATGGTCAGAGTCCTTTAGGTGCATTTTGGCAAACTCCAAACGGGCTGTCATGTGCCTTTTACTGAGGAGTGGCTTCTGTCTGGCCACTCTACCATAAAGGCCTGATTGGAGGAGTGCTGCAAAGATGGTTGTCCATCTGGACGGTTCTCCCATCTCCACAGAAGAACTCTAGAGCTCTGTCAGAGTGACCATCGGGTTCTTTGTTACCTCCCTGACCAAGGTCCTTCTTTCCCGATTGCTCAGTTTGGCTGGGCAGCCAGCTCTAGGAAGAGTCTTGGTGGTTCCAAACTTCTTCCATTTAAGAATGATGGAGGCCACTTTGTCCTTGGAGACCTTCAATTCTGCATACATTTTTTTGTACCCTTCCCCAGATCTGTGCCTCGACACAATCCTGTCTCGGAGCTCTACGGACAATTCCTTCGACCTCATGGCTTGATTTTTGCTCTGATATGTACTGTCAACTGTGGGACCTTATATAGACAGGTGTGTGCCTTTCCAAATCATGTCCAATCAACTGAATTTACCACAGGTGGACTCCAATCAAGTTGTAGAAACATCTCAGGATGATCAATGGGAACAGGATGCATCTGAGCTCAATTTCGAGTCTCATAGCAAAGGGTCTGAATACTTATGTAAATAAGGTATTTCTGTTTTTTATTTTTAATACATTATCAAGAATTTATAAAAACCTGTTTTTGCTTTGTCATTATGGGCTATTGTGTGTAGATTGATGAGGGAAAACATTTATTTAATACATTTTAGAATAAGGCTGTAACGTAACAAAATGTGGAAAAAGTGTAGGGGTCTGAATACTTTCCAAATGCACTGTACATATAGCCTACATACAGTAACAGATCTTCAATGGGAATAGTGATGCACCTGGCTTTTATTTTTTCTTCATTTATAAAATGAAATCAATACAACCTATCTTTACATACAAAAACACACATTATAACGTATGATTAGAGTTCTCTGCCATGTTTGTAAAGTCTATTTTGCCTGCAGGTGGTTGGCTGGAGACTAACAGAGAAGACTGGGCAGCCATCTTAGATTCCCAAAACCAGGCCGGTGCAGCCAGGGACCCGGGGGACAACATCACAGATCAGGCCAGGACCAGAGGCAACATAGTGGAGGTCAGTGGATGGGACAGCATCCTCAACTCTGGGCTGGGGAAAAAAACTGTTAACCACAACCAGAAACAGACAGTCAAACACAAAACAACATCCGATCTTAGTTAGGGATGGGCATTTGTCTGGCACGGAGGGAGAGAGAGAGAAAGTAGCCAAACCTGACTAAGGCTGGTTAGACAAACTTGTTGCTGCCATAGGTTATCTATCATACCATCTGGTATTGCCTATCTTGACTCCATCAAATTGTTTGTAAAAAATCTAGCTAACTAAAGCAGTCAGCTAAGTAGCAAGGCCAATTGAAGCTATTTTGCTGCGCTCCCTGTACATGTCTACAACTCTATTCATATGAAACAGCCTACCTGTTGGATGATCAGTGAAGCCTACTCCTCATTTAGCCAACTTAATTCTGTAATTTTTATTCAATTTTGCATCGATTATAAATCTCCCTCTCAATGTAGAGCCGCTTTGATTGATTACAATAACAACAAGCTACAGCTGTTTTTTTTTGTTTTTTTAATATAATGGTCCATCCTTGTAGGCTATGTAGCAACGTCACATAGATCATTTTATTTATTTTTAGACAAAGCCTTTTCATTGTTAAAATAGACGTAGAATTTTTTCTCTCAGAAATGAATACTTTCCCATGTAATCGAATATTAATGTCTGTTGATATTCAAATATTCTAATAACGTGCCCATCCCTAATATTAGTCTTCATGACAACAGACTGGCTGAGACCAGGGGGAGGCGTAGATTTGGTCTGAGGGGACTGGGATGTGTCTGTATGTGGCTAGAGAGAATGGACACAGACTCCGTCCTAGTTGTGATTCAGAGAGACTGATGGCGTCTCAGGTTAACCCCCTAACACAGTGGTATTCAAAGTTGGGGTCACAACTGAAGTGGGGTTGCCAATATTTGTTTTTAAATGCATTTTCTGTATATGTTTTTTTTTTAAATGAACAGTATGGTTTATTGTATGGGACAATATACAAACATTTTTGAGAAAGGTAATTTTAATGAGTAAATGTATTTTTTAGTTTGTTTTAATTTTGATAAGAGATGAAAATGTAATGCTTTTGACATTATTTGTTGATGTAAAAATCGAAATATACCGATTTTAAGGTTGTGTCATTATATTTGGGGTGGGGTCACAAGTAATGATTGCAAAAAAATTCCTTCAGCCTGCCGTCTATAAGATGTATCAACTGGAATATGGACCCTGCGATAACACAGACACTCCCTGGCCTTCATTTTCCTCACACTCTCCCTATGTTGAACCAGACCTCAGACAATGCCAGTTCCTCAACAGTAAACGACTACACAAGCTCATTGACAAATGACAGTAGGAGAAACTGAATCAGTAAAGGTGGCAGAATAAAAGAGAAGCACTTCCCATGTTCGTTCTGTGAGAAAGATTTCAGTTTTCCCAAACAGGTGGAGACCCATCCGAGGATGCACACGGAAGACAAATTATTCTGCTGCCATCTGTTTCTGGACAGTTTCTCTGACTCGTCCAACCTGAAGATGCACCAGAGGGTCCACATGGGAGAAATCTTACAGCTGCCCCCAGTGTGAGAAGAGGTTCTCCAACCAGCACCATCTGAAGATGCACCTGAAGGTCCACACTGGAGAGAGGCCGTTTGCCTGTATGCACTGCGGGAAGAGGTTCTCAGAGAGGAGTTACCTCAGGATACACCAATATAAAATGCACACGGCCCATGTAATGTAGTACTAGTTAGTTTGTTGTTCATTCTGTTGGTTTTGGATATATAGAGCCCCACAGTGGAGTTGTCATAATACCCATAGAACCTAGTGGTCAAACAGGAAAATGGTTACAATCTTTTTTCCACCATTCATTTTTCCCATAGGGGATTTTAAAAACACTTAAGATAAGGTCTGTGCTTTGTGGAGGCTTACTCTGGCGTGACATTTTGATAACCATGTGTCATGACTTGCCCTGTTGGGTGAGGATCATAGGGCCAGATCCCCCCCTCTCCCCCACCAGTTTTATGACCGGTCGTAAATACCGTGTAGAAACTCTGCCATTGGGTTTGGCAGGATTGAGGGGAAAGAAACCTCTTTGTTACAAGGAGATTTCTCCCGCCAAAACGGTAACATCAAAAGGTTGAATAATGAAACAATATTTCTATAATCCAAAACTGTTGGAATGGACCGTGGGTACTTAAAGACTAATCTTGTCGAATTCATTACTAATTGGTGATGTAACTAAGGACAGTAGAACAGCATAACTGTATATCGGAATGTGTATATTTCCCAGTGATCATATTCACATCCAAATGTTGGGGAACTGATATGATTAAATATGAAACTATTTGTGAGAAGATGTGATGTTTGCCTTCTAAATGAGAGAATTGTTTTTCATATGAAGTCTTAACCAAGTCAGTAGCCACGCCCACGTGAGCACAGACATTACAACAAAAGGAGGGAATGCCCCTTTTTCCCCGAGTGCTTAAATAGGACTCGTGACAAAATGTACATTAGTCAAGAAAACTTAAGGACGGGAGTCTCCACTTTGAAATGGCTACCACTCTATAGACCAGTTATGTGCAGTTCCAGCCTAATACGTTACAAATGGTTAAGAAATCTACAAAGCTAAAGACTACACATTCACAGTCTGCAGCTGTATATGTAAAATAGAAACTTGACCGAAGACGAGAGGAGAACATTTCCCTATTGAACGACCATTGGTATGTCTGACGTATCCATTATAACAGACACTTCAAGAACAAAGGGAACAAGCTATGACTACAAAGGACATGGTGACCTCTGGTGGACAACCAGAGACTTACACAACCAGAGACTTTGTCGACTGACTCTCCAGAAAATGGACCGGCGATTTCAACAGGGAGACAACAGCGCCATACAATCGTAAATATGTACATTGCAATTATTTTCGAATTAATCAATCAATCAAATGTATTTATAAAGCCCTTTTTACATCAGCCAATGTAGTGCTATACAAATGCTATACAGAAACCCAGCCTAAAACCCCAAACAGCAAGCAATGCAGATGTAGAAGCACGGTGGCTAGGAAAAACTCCCTAGAAAGGCAGGAACCTAGGGAGAAACCTAGAGAGGAACAATGCTCTGAGGGGTAGCCAGTCCTCTTCTGGCTGTGCCGGGTAGAGATTATAACAGTACATGGCCAAAATGTTCATAGATGACCAGCAGGGTCAAATAATAATAATCACAGTCGTTGTAGAGGGTGCGAACAGGTCAGCACCTCAGGAGTAAATGTCATTTGGCTTTTCATAGCCTAGCATTCAGAGTTAGAGACAGCAGGTGCGGTAGAGAGAGAGATTCGAAAACAGCAGGTCCGGGACAAGGTAGCACGTCCGGTGAACAGGTCAGGGTTCCATAGCCGCAGGCAGAACAGTTGAAACTGGAGCAGCAGCAGGTGGACTGGGAACAGCAAGGAGTCATCAGGCCAGGTAGTCCTGAGGCATGGTTCTAGGGCTTAGGTCCTCCGAGAGAAGAGAGAAAAGAGAGAGAGTTAGAGGGAGCATACTTAAATTCACACAGGACACCGGATAAGACAGGAGAAATACTCCAGATATAACAGACTGATCCTAGCCCCCCGACACATAAACTACTGCAGCATAAATACTGGAGGCTGAGACAGGAAGAGCCGGGAGACACTGTGGCCCCGTCCGACGATATCCCCGGACAGGGCCAAACAGGCAGGATATAACCCCATCCACTTTGCCAAAGCACAGCCCCCACACCACTAGAGGGATATCTTCAAACCACCAACTTACTACCCTGAGACAAGGCCGAGTATAACCCACGAAGATCTCCCCCAGAGCACAAACCAGAGGGGGCGCCAACCCGGACAGGAAGATAACATCAGTGACTCAACTCACTCAAGTGACGCATCCCTCCTAAGAACGGCATGGAAGAGCACCAGTAAGCCAGTGACTCAGCCCCCGTAATAGGGTTAGAGGCAGAAAATCCCAGTGGAGAGAGGGGAACCGGCCAGGCAGAGACAGCAAGGGTGGTATGTGTCTCCAGTGCCTTTCCATTCACCTTCACACCCCTGGGCCAGACTACACTCAATCATAGGACCTACTGAAGAGATAAGTATTCAATAAAGACTTAAAGGTCGAGACAGAGTCTGCGTCTCTCACATGGATAGGCAGACCATTCCATAAAAATGGAGCTCTCTATAGGAGAAAGCCCTGCATCCAGCTGTTTGCTTAGAAATCTAGGGACAATAAGGAGGCCTGCATCTTGTGAGCATAGCGTATGTGTAGGTATGTACTGCAGGACCAAATCGGAAAGATAGGTAGGAGCAAGCCCATGTAATGCTTTGTAGGTTAGCAGTAAAACCTTGAAATCAGCCCTAGTCTTAACAGGAAGCCAGTGTAGAGAGGCTTGCACTGGAGTAATATGATCACATTTTTTGGTTCTAGTCAAGATTCTAGCAGCTGTGTTTAGCACTAACTGAAGTTTATGTTGTGCTTTATCCGGGTAGCCGGAAAGTAGAGCATTGCAGTAGTCTAAACTAGAAGTGACAAAAGCATGTATTAATTTTTCTGCATAATTTTTGGACAGAAAGTTTCAGATTTTTGCAATGTTACGTAGATGGAAAAAAAGCTGTCCTTAAAACAGTCTTGATATGTTTGTCAAAAGAGAGATCATGGTCCAGAGTAACGCCGAGGTCCTTCACAGTTTTATTTGAGACAACTGTACAACCATCAAGGTTAATTGTCAGATCCAACAGAAGATCTTAGTTTCTTGGGACCTAGAACTAGCATCTCTGTTTTGTACGAGTTTAAAAGTAAAAAATGTGCCGCCATGCACTTCCTTATGTATGAAACACAGGCTTCCAGGATGGGCAATTTTGGGCCTTCACCATGTTTCATTGAAATGTACAGCTGTGTATCGTCCGCATAGCAGTGAAAGTTAACATTATGTTTCCGAATGACATCACCAAGAGGTAAAATATATAGTGAAAACAATAGTGGTCCTAATACGTAACCTTGAGGAACACCGACATTTACAGTTGATTTGTCAGAGGACAAACCATCCACAGAGACAAACTGATATCTTTCCAACAGATAAGCTCTAAACCCAGCCAGAACTTGTCCGTGTAGACCAATTTGGGTTTCCAATCTCTCCAAAAGAATGTGGTGATCGATGGAATCAAAAGCAGCACTAAGGTCTAGGAGCACGAGGACAGATGCAGAGCCTTGGTCTGACGCCATTAAAAGGTAATTTACCACCGTCACGGGTGCAGTCTCAGTGCTATGATGGGGTCTAAAACCAGACATTTCGTATACATTGTTTGTCTTCAGGAAGGCAGTGAATTGCTGCGCAACAGCTTTTTCATTTTTTTTTTTGAGGAATTGGAGATTCGATATAGGCCAATTAGTTTTTAAAATATTTTCTGGGTCAAGGTTTGGCTTTTTGAAGAGAGGCTTTATTACTGCCACTTTTAGTGAGTTTGGTACACATCCGGTGGATAGGGAGGTGTTTATTATGTTCAACATAGGAGGGCCAGGCACAGGAAGCAGCTCTTTCAGTAGTTTAGTTGGAATAGAGTCAGCGGCCTTTCATGTTGAAAGTATTAGCATTTCCATGAGCATAGTTCTTTGTCTTTTCTCCCGCTCTTTCTTACATGCCCCTCCCTTTTCACTAATGTACTTGTCCACTTGTTCAGTTGTGCACCGGGGCCTCCCACTCTTTCTATTCTGGTTAGAGACAGTTTGTGCTGTTCTGTGAAGGGACTAGTACACAGCGTTGTACGAGATCTTCAGTTTCTTGGCAATTTCTCGCATGGAATAGACTTCATTTCTCAGAACAAGAATAGACTGACGAGTTTTGGAAGAAAGTTCTTTGTTTCTGGCCACTTTGAGCCTGTAATCGAACCTATAAATGCTGATGCTCCAGATACTCAACTAGCCTAAAGAAGGCCCGTTTTATTGCTTCTTTAATCAGGACAACAGTTTTCAGCTGTGTTAAAACCTCTCTAGGGTATGTGGGACGGTAGCGTCTCACCTCGTCAACAGCCAGTGAAACTGCAGGGCGCCAAAACAACAGAAATCCCATAATTAAAATTCCTCAAACATACATGTATTTTACACCATTTTAAAGATACACTTGTTGTAAATCCAGCCACAGTGTCCGATTTCAAAAAGGCTTTACGACGAAAGCAAACCAAACGATTATGTTAGGTCAGAGCAAAGTCACAGAAAAACACAGCCATTTTCCCAGCCAAAGAGAGGAGTCACAAAAAGCAGAAATATAGATAAAATTAATTACTAACCTTTGATGATCTTCATCAGATGACACTCATAGGACTTCATGTTACACAATACATGTATGTTTTGTTCGGTAAAGTTTATATTTATATCCAAAAATCTGAGTTTACATTGGCGCGTTATGTTCAGTAGTTCCAAAACATCCGGTGATTTTGCAGAGAGCCACATCAATTTACAGAAATAGTCATCATAAATGTTGATGAAAATACAAGTGTTATACATGGAATTTTAGATCCACTTCTCCTTAATGCAACCGCTGTGTCAGATTTCAAAAAAACTTTACGGAAAAAGCAAACCATGCAATAATCTGAGTACGGCGCTCAGATGACAAATCAACCCAAAGAGCTATCCGCCATGTTGGAGTCAACAGAAGTCAGAAATAGCATTTATAAATATTCACTTTGATGATCTTCATCAGAATGCACTCCCAGGAATCCCAGTTCCACAATACATGTTTGTTTTGTTCGATAATGTCCATCATTTATGTCCAAATTCCTCCTTGTTGTTTGCGCGTTCAGTACACAATCTAAACTCACAACGCGCGGGCAGGTCCAGGCAAAAGTTCAGACGAAAAGTCATATTACAGTCCGTAGAAACATGTCAAACGAAGTATAGAATCAATATTTAGGATGTTTTTAACATAAATCTTCAATAAAGTTCCAACCGGAGAATTCCTTTGTCTTCAGAAATGCATTGGAACTCAGCTCATGGCAGACCTTATTCAATCCCCTCTCATTCGCCCCCGCTTCACAGTAGAAGCATCATACATGGTTCTAAAGACTGTTGACATCTAGTGGAAGCCTTAGGAAGTGCAACATGACCCCATTTCCACTGTATCTTGGATAAGCAAAGGGTTGAAAAACTAAAAACCTCAGATTTCCCACTTCCTGGTTGGATATTTTCTCAGGTTTTTGCCTACCATATGAGTTGTGTTATACTCACAGACATCATTCAAACAGTTTTAGAAACTGCAGAGTGTTTTCTATCCAAATCTACTAATAACATGCATATCCTAGCATCTGGGCCTGAGTAGCAGGCAGTTTACTCTGGGCACGCTTTTCATCCGGACGTTAAAATACTGCCCCCTACCCCAAAGAAGTTAACATACTTGCAAAAGTGTTTTCTAATGATCAATTAGCCTTTTAAAATTATAAACTTGGATTAGCTAACACAACGTGCCATTGGAACACAGGCGTGATGGTTGCTGATAATGGGCCTCTGTACGCCTATGTAGATATTCCATAAAAAATCTGCCGTTTCCAGCTACAATAGTCATTTACAACATTAACAATGTCTACACTGTAATTTCTGATCAATTTGATTTATTTTAATGGACAAAAAATGTGCTTTTCTTTCAAAAACAAGGACATTTCTAAGTGACCCCAAACTTTTGAACAGTAGTTAAGAGTATAATATCATGTAATGTTTTGTGTGTACAGCAGAGTTTCTTATATAAACCTTTATTCTCTTCTGTACAATTTGTGTTTACAGTCTGCAGTCCATGAGGACCTGCTGATATCCGGTGTTGCTGGCAGGCGAGACTGGACCTCTGAGGCGGCTGGTCACAAACCTTGGCTCCGGATCAGGACCCTGGATCAGGAGCCGTCACTTTTCCTTTCCGAGTCAGAAACAGAACCGAACCACGAGGGACAGAGACTCCACCACAACCACCACACAGAACACAACCAGTGGACAGGTGGACTAAACAACCTCAGTCCTACTGGTCATCAGATAGACAGAGGCTCCAGTCATGGATCCAGTCTGCAGCCCAGACCCTTCTCTTTACAGTCTCAGTGCAGGGATGAAGCAGGGCCTGGGGCTGATAGAGATAGACCCTCCTGTTCCTATGATACAAACACCACAGTATCCATGATGAACAGAGCAGGTCACCCTGGGCTTCAGTCTTCACAGAGAGCAGTGGGAGACACCCCCGGTGAGAGTCTAACAGGAAGTCTGTCTTCTCCTTCAGGATCTTGTCTAATGCCTGGTGAATGGGTTCATAGAGGGCCTGGACCTGGGTCTAGCCTTCCTCAGTTACCTCATGGTTACCCCACCAATACAGACAGGGTCAGGATGAGCGTTCACCACAAGAGGTACCTAGCCTATAACACAGCACACAATCCCAACAACACCCAAACAATGGCTAGAGGTCAAGGAGGGAGCTTAAAGACTAACCACCTGAGGGTGGTGACTCCTGCTTCTGCCTCGTCTGGTGTCATTGGGTCACAACGTGGGAGGCCGTGTATTAGGACAGACGCCGACAAGCCGTACGCCTGCCCCACATGTGGGAAGCGCTTCGCTAGGGCAGACTATTTGAGGGAGCACCAGACCGTTCACACCAAGGACAAGCCCTTTAAGTGCAAACTTTGTTACAAGAGCTTCTCCTTCCTGACTAACCTTATCAGACATAGGAGTGTCCACAACCGGGTGAAATTGTAGCAGTGTGACTCGAGATGTACGCAGGGGATATCTGGGAACTATTCTTAAGTTGACATATACAGTGGGGAGAACAAGTATTTGATACACTGCCGATTTTGCAGGTTTTCCTACTTACAAAGCATGTAGAGGTCTGTCATTTTTATCATAGGTACACTTCAACTGTGAGAGACGGAATCTAAAACAAAAATTCAGAAAATCACATTGTATGATTTAAGTAATTAATTTGCATTGTTGTAACAGTATAACTTTAGTCCGTCCCCTCGCCCCGACTCGGGCGCGAACCAGGGACCCTCTGCACATATCAACAATAGTCACCCACGAAGCATCGTTACCCATCGCTCCACAAAAGCCGCGGCCCTTGCAGAGCAAGGGGAACCACTACTTCAAGGTCTCAGAGCAAGTGACGTCACCGACTGAAAGGCTGCTAGCGCGCACCACCGCTAACTAGCTAGCCATTTCACATCGGTTACATAGTCATGGCTCTATGTAGTACTGTGCGCCTCCCATAGTCTGTTCTGGACTTGGGGACTGTGAAGAGACCTCTGGTGGCATGTCTTGTGGGGTATGCATGGGTGTCTGAGCTCTGCGAGCATTTTAAATAGACAGCTCGGTACATTCAGCTTGTCAACACCTCTTACAAAAGCAAGTAATGAGGAAGTCAATCTCTCTTCCACTTTGAGCCATAAGAAATTGACATGCATGTCATTAATGTTAGCTCTCCGTGTATTTTTAAGGGCCAGCTGTGCTGCCCTGTTCTAAGCCAACTGCAATTTTCCCAAGTCCCTCTTTTTGGCACCTGACCACACGACTGAACAGTAGTCCAGGTGCGACAAAACCAGGGCCTGTAGGACCTGCCTTGTTGATAGTGTTGTTAAGAAGGCAGAGCTGTGCGTTATTATGGAAAGACTTCTCCCCATCTTAGCTACTGTTGTATCAATATGTTTTGACCATGACAGTTTACAATCCAGGGTTACTCCAAGCAGTTTAGTCACCACAACTTGCTCAATTTCCACATTATTCATTACGAGATGTAGTTGAGGTTTAGGGTTTGGTGAATGATTTGTCCCAAATACAATGCTTTTAGTTTTGGAAATATTTAGGACGAACTTATTCCTTGCCACCCATTCCGAAACTAACTGCAACTCTTTGTTAAGTGTTGCAGTCATTTCAGTCGCTGTAGTAGTTGACGTGTATAATGTTGAGTCATCCGCATACATAGACACACTGGCCTTACTCAAAGCCAGTGGCATGTCGTGAAGTAAAGATAAAGTTTAAATGGGCCGTATAACCGTTTTTCTTCTCCAGAAAATCTGCAATCCAAATTAACCTATCCCAGCCACCATCTTTTTTGGGAAAGCTCAATTGATCCTGAATTCAGGCATTTCAAATGTATTGTTATGCTCAGACTTCATGATGTAAGGACTAAGGCAGGGGTGTCAAACTCAATTCCTGGAGGGGTGAGTATCCGTTTATTAGTTTGGAACTCTCACCTGGTTTTCCAGGTCTTAATTGAACATGAATTCAAAGGTAATAACCCAGTAGACAAGCGTCTCTCCTGGAATTGAGTTTGACACTCCTGGACAAAGGTGTTGGACTGGCTGCCCCAAGGAGTCCCAGCCTGGCTACCCATAAAATGTTATTTTGTAGGATATTGTGCAGTTATACTGTAGATAGAATGATGGTAGACTGATGATATGCAGACACTATAAATTACCAGTAGGGTGGATTTCACCAGAATGTCACCTTGGGGGAACATCACATCAAGGACAAAGAACACCTTATCCAGGTTTGCCAGCCTGGGGTGAGCACCACCCAAGATGGCTCTAGGTCTGGTGGGTCCTGTCTAGTGTGTCCTATCCATGACCTATTAATGTAGACACAGAGAATGTGGTTGCAGAGCATAAATACAGTTATTGCAGGACACCATTACAGGCACCTTCCTGATGCCAATTAATCAATTGATTTAAAAAAAAATAACTTTCCATCATTCACACTATGAAAATAGATAGTTGATAAGAATAGGCTATCCAATATCATAGCTTAGGCTACATTTTATTGCATAATATGACTTTTTTTTAGGGAAGGAGGTGAGATACAAATATAAAACTACTTTCTTTGTTTCTTTGTTCTCTGGCATGGTCTGTTATTTGGTCGACTGGGGATTTTGCCTCCCTCTCCCTTGTTACTGCCTTGGGTGTGGGCAAGGCACTGCATTTTCTGAGGTGGAAGAGACCGGCAGTTGACACCTGAGGTGGTTGACCTCTTCTTCCAATGGGCTAGTCTCCAATTGGCATTGATAGATAGTTTGTCCAATGTGCAGACTTTAAAGGGGCAATCAGCAGTTCCTACATCCATTTTTGGACTTATAAATTAACTATATGTATCCATTGATTATTGAATAATATAAATTGTAAATGCCTCATGAGCTTAGTTCAATTGTCGCACCCCATCAGAACCCAAAATACAAGCTTGTTTAACTCCAATGTTTGTTTACAGTGTTTGTAAACAAAGAAAATATCACCTCAAAACATGGTTAAAACTGTGGATGGTCGGTCCTTGCATCCATAGATCTGTCTATGAATTTGAGTGTTTACATTTCTCCAGGCCCATCTCTCAGCTTTTCGCCGTACCAGGGGCGGGGAAACCGCATTGTTATTGTTTCTACTGCTGATTGCCATATCTTAGAATGATGGAAACATAAATGTGAAAGTGGCATTAATATAATAACTTTAATCGTTTTAAATACATGCCATGCTAGACATGACAATAATTTAAAGTTCACATTTACCATAAGGTAAATTATCTATTATTACCTTACAAGTGCACAGACATCTTTTAATTTTGTTGACATTCTAGAAGGGATCAGATTAATAGATCATAGCCAGATAGATACATTATAGTAACCAGTGGTGTAAAGTACTTAAGTAAAAATACTTTAATTTAAAGTACTACTTAAGTCGTTTTTTGGGGTATCTGTACTTTAATATTTATATTTTTGACAACTTTTACTTCACTACATTCCTAAAGAAAGTAATGTCGTTTTTACTCCATACATTTTCCCTGACACCCAAAAGTACTGTTTACATGGTGAATGCTTAGCAGGACAGCAAAATTGTCGCACATATCAAGAGAACACGTGGTCATCACTACTGCCTCTGATCTGGCAGACTCACTAAATACAAATGCTTCATTTGTAAATGATGTCTAAGTGTTGGAGTGTACCCCTGGCTATTCGTACATTTTTAAAACAAGAAAATTATGCAGTCTGCTTTGCTTAATATAAGGAATTTGAAATGAGTTATACTTTTACTTTTTATAGTTAAGTGTATTTAGAAAAAAATACTTTTAGACTTATACTCAAGTAGTATTTTACTGGGTGACTTCCACTTTTACTTGATTAAGGTATCTATACTTTTACTCAAGTATGACAATTAGGTACTTTTTCCCACCACTTATCGTAACTAGCTACCTTACTGAGTACCGTTAGTTGTCTTCACTTTCTTCCAGTGGTAGACTACTGCTCAGTCTGTCAAAGTAGACAGCTTTTTATTGATTCCATGAAGTGCAACGCAGCATACCAACTTCAATTATGCTACTTTAGCTCTATTTTTTTGTATCTGAAAATAAGAAATTATACTCGTAACCATATCTAATTCGTTAGCTAGCTTGCTTAGTTCACATATAGCGTGGCATTTAGTTTGTTATCTGTCAGTCAATCGTAATACCTGGATGGACACGGCAATGCGAAAAGCAGACTGCTTCTCCTCGAACGCGGCGGTGAAAGGGATTCTGAGAGCCCATTGGCTATCGAACGGCCAATATCGTGAGGCGTGGATCTTGGAATATTTCGTTTTTTTTCATTTAAAACCCTTTGAGCTATGACGCCAACCAATAAGATCCCTTTCTCGTCAGTGTAACCGGAAGTGAACAGCGACCAAGTACAATTTACACGTTAGCATTTTTATTTGTGTTATTTGGACGTTTATTAACACACTGGAACTCAAAATATGACTAATTAGCTGCACAGAAGCACATACTTACACCCTGTAGTATTTAATTCGCGTTGGAGACGGCTTGGTTGATAAATGTTATATAGGTAACGCCAGTTAGCTAGCTGTGAACATTAGCCAACATGGCTAACTGTGTGGTTTTTCAGACTCAAATAGCCTCCATCATGGAGGTGCTAGCGAATGCAGCCGTGGCAGATATCTGTAAACTCGTAGACGACGACTATGCAGTGTTTCGTTTGGAAATAACTCAAAGCCAGAAAGAGAACAGGGCATTGCGGAGGAAACTACACCTATTGGAACCGAAGGTTGCACGGGAGCGCACAGATAGAACAACGCGAGAGCGCGTCCTCGCCAGTCGTCCCAGTAGTGTCAAGATCCTCGACCGATACAGAGGAATGGCAAGAGGTACATTTTTCAGAACGAAGAGCCTGCAGGGCCTGTCGCTTTTTCCACGATATGATTTTAGATGTCTTAACCACATATGGTTAACCAGAATTGGGTCTTGGTCAGTTTGTTGGATAGTATGCAATAATTGCTTGGCTATTTTGCACAAAGACAAAATATGATGTTCTAACCAGATAATTGATTTACGGAATTTCCTATTATTTACTTATTGAAAACAATATGCTGCATGGAACATAGTCAATCAGTCTATAAATTGTATATCAAGAAGTTATGCAATGTGTTACCTTACATCCTTGTCAATTCTAGACAGTGTCAAAATGGTCAATAGTGTACATTATAGTGTTGATCATTGACAGTGGCTAACCTAACCATCTCTTTTCCCCCAAACACTCTCTCAGGTGAAGGACATCTCACTGGAGGCTACAGGGGCTTTGTGAAGCAAGTGGGACACAAAACATGTAGAGATGACCAACCAATCACTGTTGACGAGGGGAGTGGAACCTCAACCCAGCACGTTATCGTGATAGAGGTTAATGTAATAGTATTACATCAAAATTACAGTACATCAAATGTATCCCGTTTATTTCAGAAAGGCTCACCTCGGCTATTCACTTGGTTACATGTACATCCTCATTTATCTGCCATAGGGGAGCTTGTGAGACTTCCCTACGACATTGTTATCTAATCCTACTCATATACCGGTAATAACCTCCTCCTTGTCAGCCTGCAGATGCAGAGGCTGCAGGTCCTGGGGTCAAGCTGGAGAGGTCTGAAGGAGAGGAGGACCCACGACACAGCAGAAACATCCAGACTGGAGCGGCTGGAGTGCCCCCTGTAGCCACAGAGGACTCCACCGCCACCCTAGTGCCGCCCAGGATCCGACACAGCATCACGGAGGACAGTGAAACGCAGAACGCCATCCTCAAGTCAGAGACAGACACTTTAACTGTAACACAAAGGATTTTACACACAGGATCTGACCCAGAGATACTGGGGCTGGGGGGACTGGGATGTCGTTCTTCTCCCAGCTCAGAGTATTTACTTTACGGTAACCCGAGGACGGTTCTCTCCCATCAGGACTCAGGTAACGCATTACAGACTGGCAATGATCCATCTTGTTCTTACACTGCCGAGACTGGGATGATACCTGGTGACATGCCTGTGGGCTTAGATACACAGACTAATCCAATGAGAGGGGACTGGAACCGGTACAGTAGTAGTGTGTATTCTGAAGAGTGCCTGGATGAGAAAGGGGAGGGTCTGGCCTTAGATGATGTGACTGTGAAAGTGGAGGGCGATGCTCCTCTGACATGGAATGAAGTCGAGACTCATTTAGGAGAAGGACACTCGCAGGGCAACAGCAGTGACTTCTTAGACTACAGGGAAAACTTAGAGACAAATCTAAATGTCACAACCAACTCCTCTTTACACTCAGTGTCGATGTCGATGGCACCTTCCGATTCACAAGGCCTATTCGATCAGGTATTGAACTCAAACGACCAAAGGTCCAAGGCTCGGGGAGGGGGATCAAAAACGGGCAGTAAAGAGAAGCGGTTCCTCTGCATGTTCTGTAACAAAGGCTTCAGCTGCCCTCAGAAGGTGGAGATCCACCAGAGGGTCCACACAGGGGAAAAACCCTACAGCTGTACCCAGTGCCACATGCGGTTCGCCCATGCTGGCAACCTAAAGAGGCACCAGAGGGTCCACACAGGGGAGAAACCCTACAGCTGCCAACAGTGTGAGAAGCGGTTCTCCCACCAGCACCATCTGAAGATGCACCTGAAGGTCCACACGGGAGAGAGGCCATTCAGAGAGTAACTACCTGAGGATACAGCAGCAGAAAAACCATTCCACTCTATAACATAGAAAGTAACCATTCCATTTGATAGCTTCTGACTTTGACATCAAACCCTGCATTAAAGACAAAGATGAATGTTGTCAACAGAAAAGATCCACAGATGCATTTGGAATAATGAGAGTAACAGATTTCAGTGTTAAATATTCCTGGGTAGAATATTGCATCCAGATATAGTGATATATAATGCATATAAAAGCCTAATGAGTCTGTTACATATTGTATTTGTACTGTGTAGGCTATATGATGTTCACAAATTCCTATTTCATTACTTCCCTTCAATATTTCATTTTTTGCCCAAGACACTTTTAATGAGTATATTAATGCAGTTTATCAAGTTCATGCAGATGTATGTGTGGTTTTTATACGGTGAATTTAAAACGTGTATGTTAAATAAATAAAAATGTTGACTTTGTTCTCGTTATTTGAGAATCCCTTTAATATACATTACATCTGATCTCACCCTATTCGACATACACACAACAGAGCTTTATAACCAATATACAATTACTAAATATACCCACACTAACACACCTACTGTACACGTCAAAATAGTTTAGTCAGGTTTGTCTGATGACTTTTGACTTATCATAGCTGACTCATATTTATCCACAACATCATATGTGTCCACCATGATGGGTTTAACAACAATGAAGTCATTCTGTAAATACAGTATAGGACTCAAATGTAGTGGGGATGGGTAAGCACTCCATGTTTAATGTGTGTTCATCTGTGTGTACGTACCTGAGGGAGTGTATGTCAGTGTAATCTGTATCACCTCTCCCAGGAATAGGAGATGCTGCTGGTGAAGGAGGAGGGTCTGGGGAACCCTGAGGGGACCATGGTCATGGAGGACAACCAGACTACACCTCCTCCTGAACCCACAGAGGAACCAGCTGAGCAACATAGGACCACACAATATCACTGAGGTGAGCCCAATGTTAACTATTGTCTGCATGTTACACTATATATACAAAAGTACGTCGACACCCCTTCGGCTATATCAGCCACACCGGTTGCTGACAGGTGTATAAAATCGAGCACACAGCCATGTAATCTCCATAGAGAAACATTGGCAGTAGAATGGCCTTACTGAAGAGCTCAGTGACTTTTAACGTGGCACCGTCATAGGATGCAAGCTCTCCAACAAGTCAGTTCGAAAAATGTCTTCCCTGCTAGAGCTGCCCTGGTCAACTGTAAGTGCTGTTATTGTTAAGTGGAAACGTCTAGGAGCAACAACTGCTCAGTCGCTAAGTGGTAGGCCCCACAAACTCACAGAACGGGACTGTCGAGTGCTGAAGTGAGTAGTGTTGGTGTTTCATTTACTGGAGAGTGAGACCAAATCATGAACACTGGACAGAGTGGATTTCAGTTGTAGCAAAATGGCAGGTTTATTAAGTCAAAGACATCTTGTCCTGCAGTTTAGCGTGCACGGACCTAGTCATATGACTCAGTATGGAGTCAGCTGAAAGAGGCTCCTAAACAGAGATTTGCAGCAGATTAAATACATGGAACTATGTAGGTAGAGTCTCGTCGTGTTGGTCTTCTGACTGGTCCTGAAGAGTTGGAGGCGGGCCTGCTCTGGCCAGAGCAGGAGCCCCATTGGTGCACAGCAGAGTCCTCTGCTCTTGGCACCCGACCAGTAGAGAGGGGAGTGAGGTGTGTGTGTTCATGCGATGATGAAATGTCTGTGTGTCAAGTAGTCGAGAGATAAGGGGAACTGTAACTGGCAGTTACTGTCTGGGGCTAGGGGGTTTCCTGATTAGAGGGGTGCAAGCAATGACTTAAGTCAGGCGGTTTAGTTTGGCGCTCTATAACTGTTTTGTGCGGTTAGTGTCCTTGTGACAAAATGGGGAACCATGTGTTATGCAACAACAGTCTTGTGTCTTAGAAATGGGGTGTGTTGTGCAAGCTTTAATCCTATGGTCACAAGCAGGCTCTAAATCAGCCTAGGCCACCTAAATGATGTTTAATATATGTGCTTGATTTATGAGCTATGTATATGAATATATGTATATATGACAGTAGCGCATAAAAATCGTCTGTCCTCGGTTGCAACACTCACTACCGAGTAACAAACCGCCTCTGGAAGCAACGTCAGCACAAGAACTGTTCGTCAGGAGCTTGATGAAATGGGTTACCGTGGCCAAGCAGCCGCACTCAAGCGTAAGATCACTATGCGCTATGCCAAGCGTCGGCTGGAGTGGTGTAAAGTTCGAAGCCATTGGACTCTGGAGCAGTGGAAACGTGTTCTCTGGAGTGATGAATCACACTTCACCATCTGGCAGTCCAATGGACAAATCTGGGTTTGGTGAATGCCAAGAGAACATTACCTGCCCAATGCATAGTGCCAACTGTAAGGTTTGGCGGAGGAGGAATAATGGTCTGGTGCTGTTTTTCATGGTTCGGGTTAGGCCCCTTAGTTCCAGTGAAGGGAAATCTTAACGCTACAGCATACAATGACATTCTAGACGATTCTGTGCTTCCAACTTTGTGGCAACAGTTTGGGGAAGGCCCTTTCCTGTTTTAGCATGACAATTCTCCCGTGCACAAAGGGAGGTCCATACAGAAATGGTTTGTTGAGTTCGGTGTGGAAGAACTTGACTGGCCTGCATAGAGCCCTGACCTCAACCCTATCGAACACCTTTGGGATCAATTGGAATGCCGACTGCGAGCCAGGCCTAATCGTCCAACATCAGTCAAAATTGTATTTATCACATACACGGTGTAGCGAAATGCTGGTCCCCGACCTCACTAACGCTCTTGTGACTGAATGGAAGAAAGTCCCTGCAGCAATGTTCCAACATCTAGTGGAAAGCCTTCCCAGAAGAGTGGAGGCTGTTATAGCAGCAAAGGGGGGACCAACTCCGTATTAATGCCCATGATTTTGGAATGAGATGTTCAACGAGCATGTAGTGGTCATGTAGTGTATTAGGTCAGGGCCCATATCCACAAAGCATCTCAGAGTAGGAGTGATGATCTAGGATCAGTTTAGCCTTTTAGATCATAATGAATAAGTCTATGATGGGGACCTGATCCTCTCGATGAGCACTTCTACTCTGAGACTCTTTGTGGCTACGGGCCCAGGTTTTGATAAATGTTGTCTTAAAGATGCACTATGCAGAAATCGCTTCAACATCTCCTGGTAGCTAAAATTTTAAAAGTTTGCTTAATTTCAGTTTGCGACTAAACAAGCAAATATTTGACTTAATATTAACAACATTTGAAATGTAGATTTTGATAGACCAATGTATCAGCTATTACACCATGTAAAGGTTTGTTGAATTTGTTGAAATTAGATCAGGGATTGAGGTGTTTTACTCTGAGCCAAAACTAACTGGGAAATGGACTTCATGCTCAAGTTATCCTTTGAAACGTTTAACTCCATACAAGAGACAACCCGCAACTTTCAATAAAAAAACACACTTGCAAATGAAACATTTAATCAATCCGATTTAATCAAAGAGTACTTGAACAACAGTTAGAAAAGTTTAGGATGATGGGGATGAAGTAGTTGTTGTTTGGCAGTGTGGGATTGGTGCCAACAGCAAAGCAACTTCCCTTAATGTATCCTGTAGACAAACAGAGAGAGCATGTGACAGTGGAGGGATCATTCAAATTCTGTGAAAGGGACACAGTCTAACAAATATGTAACAAGTAAATAGCCTGATGTGGACACCAATTCAGAGGCAAACTATGGATGAAGTTCATGATGATCTGCTCAGATGCCATACTGTGCCCTTCGCCTGCAGGCACATTCTGAATCCACACCCGCCCATACAAACACACAGTATTAGCATTGACTGTAGTTTAACTGGATATTGTTGTAGTGAATGTGTAAGCAATAGCTATGCAAAGTGCCAGATATGTAACGATTTACAGTAACTTCAGTTCATTATTACTCAGCCAATAAGCACCAGCATTAGTCAGCCAGAAGATCTAACTAAGTTAGCTACAGAATGTAATGGAGAAATGTCACCTTTCTGCATCAAGTACCTCTGGCTGGGCAGCTTCATCTTAGCAGGTTGAGGGACTAACTTACTTCTACTAGCTACTTCTAGCTAACATGACTATAGCCAGACTATAGACAGTTAGCCAGCTTACTAGCTTGCAAGCATTAACATTAGCTAGCTAGCCACCTAGTGCAAGCCAATTTCAGTTGTTGATTTCGTTCTATTGGAATGCTAATTTCATGGTAAATTCAGCATCTTAGCTAACATTACTATTTTTAACTTCCTGTCACACAAAGGTCTAATCCTTTCTATGTGCTGCCGACAGTGCAGATCAACCCACACTGTAAACAAACCCCCTATGCACTGTGAATAACTAACGTGTACTTCTGGGTATGAACGAAAGAAAACATGGGATACATTTTGTTTTCTGTTCCTCGACGCACAATTTTGAAACCATAAACGAGAAAATGAGTTTATATTCAATTTTCGTTCTTAAAATGATGAAACCAAACACAATAAATGAGCCATTTCCCAGCAAAGCTGTCACCAAGGCAAAGGGTGGCTACTTGGAAGAATCGCAAATATAAAATGTATTTTGATTTGTTTAAGAATTTTTTTGGTTATTACATGATTCCATGTGTTATTTCATAGTTTTGATGTCTTCACTGTTATTATACAATGTAGAAAATAGTAAAAATAAAGAAAACCCTGGAATGAGTAGGTGTGTCCAAACTTTTGAATCGTACTGTATATACACTGCTCAAAAAAGGGAACACTAAAATAACACATCCTAGATCTGAATGAATGAAATATTCTTATTAAATACTTTTTTCTTTACATAGTTGAATGTGCTGACAACAAAATCACACAAAAATGATCAATGGAAATCAAATTTATCAACCCATGGAGGTCTGGATTTGGAGTCACACTCAAAATTAAAGTGGAAACCACACTACAGGTTGATCCAACTTTGATGTAATGTCCTTAAAACAAGTAAAAATGAGGCTCAGTAGTGTGTGTGGCCTCCACGTGCCTGTATGACCTCCCTACAACGCCTGGGCATGCTCCTGATGAGGTGGCGGATGGTCTCCTGAGGGATCTCCTCCCAGACCTGGACTAAAGCATCCGCCAACTCCTGGACAGTCTGTGGTGCAACGTGGCGTTGGTGGATGGAGCGAGACATGATGTCCCAGATGTGCTCAATTGGATTCAGGTCTGGGGAACGGGCGGGCCAGTCCATAGCATCAATGCCTTCCTCTTGCAGGAACTGCTGACACACTCCAGCCACATGAGGTCTAGCATTGTCTTGCATTAGGAAGAACCCAGGGCCAACCGCACCAGCATATGGTCTCACAAGGGGTCTGAGGATCTCATCTCGGTACCTAATGGCAGTCAGGCTACCTCTGGCGAGCACATGGAGGGCTGTGCGGCCCCCCAAAGAAATGCCACCCCACACCATGACTGACCCACCGCCAAACCGGTCATGCTGGAGGATGTTGCAGGCAGCAGAACGTTCTCCACGGCGTCTCCAGACTCTGTCACATCTGTCACATGTGCGTGTGAACCTGCTTTCATCTGTGAAGAGCACAGGGCGCCAGTGGCGAATTTGCCAATCTTGGTGTTCTCTGGCAAATGCCAAACATCCTGCACGGTGTTGGGCTGTAAGCACAACCCCCACCTGTGAACGTCGGGCCCTCATACCACCCTCATGGAGTCTGTTTCTGACCGTTTGAGAAGACACATGCACATTTGTGGCCTGCTGGAGGTCATTTTGCAGGGCTCTGGCAGTGCTCCTCCTGCTCCTCCTTGCACAAAGGCGGAGGTAGCGGTCCTGCTGCTGGGTTGTTGCCCTCCTACGGCCTCCTCCACGTCTCCTGATGTACTGGCCTGTCTCCTGGTAGCGCCTCCATGCTCTGGACACCACGCTGACAGACACAGCAAACCTTCTTGCCACAGCTCGCATTGATGTGCCATCCTGGATGAGCTGCACTATCTGAGCCACTTGTGTGGGTTGTAGACTCCGTCTCATGCTACCACTAGAGTGAAAGCACCGCCAGCATTCAAAAGTGACCAAAACATCAGCCAGGAAGCATAGGAACTGAGAAGTGGTCTGTGGTCACCACCTGCAGAACCACTCCTTTATTGGGGGTGTCTTGCTAATTGCCTATAATTTCCATCTGTTGTCTATTCCATTTGCACAACAGCATGTGACATTTATTGTCAATCAGTGTTGCTTCCTAAGTGGACAGTTTGATTTCACAGAAGTGTGATTGACTTGGAGTTACATTGTGTTGTTTAAGTGTTCCCTTTATTTTTTTGAGCAGTGTATATATATATTATTTATTTTTTGTCAAGTGCCAGTTTCATCAGAATAACCCAGATAAACTTGTGTTGTGAGCACTGTTGAGAAACAGTTAAGAGGTACGTGACTTTAGCATGTTTTGGTTGTTGTTGCATTGATATACATAGTGACGTACATCAGTATAAATACAGCCAACTTTGAGTGTGTGACTTGTGTGGCTGAGTAAGTCAATTATTGAGTGGCAATGTTTAATACAGCCATGGGAGATTTTTGTCGCCATGGTGCCGTAATAGCAGCCAGAGGTTGATCCCTTCTGTACACATTTTTTATATTTATCATCATTAGTTGTTTTTTTTGTAATGGAATTGTTTCAATTGACTTCCTGTTTTCTTTTTATTCATATTTTTATCATAATCTGATCATTTTGATGATTCAAATCAGTTAGTTGGCTTGAGGGGAAAAGAGGAGAGAGGACTGCGTTAGCTCGTAGAAGTGGCAACTGAAGTGTGATAAACTATTCTGACCTTTGTGGCTGCTCTTGAGTAGCATCACTCAAGTGGGTGCTACATGGTGTAAAGTCGTGTACACACCGGTTGCGTCAAACTGTATGCTTTTCAAACTGTATGCGTCAAACTGTATGTTTTTCAACTTGTAATAAACCACCGAAGAAGTTGCTAATGTGTGATTATTTTCGATGTGATGCGCCTCGTGGATTGTGAAGACTATGTCAAATGTACAGTACAATAATAACCTGTGTGAGCGAGGCATTATGCCTCATTCACAAGCACTCCATTACCTTGCGTTGGATGTCATTCACAGAGTGGAATCGCAACGTCCCCCTGCAAGTGAAGGCTCCGTTTGAATTTTTCCATCCTGTGCAGTCTTCTTTAGTCCGGCCAGAGTCCGTCGAAGAATCGGAGGTTACCAAACCACAGAAGATGAAAATATGGGGTTTTCGAAGATGGGTTTATGGGATAGCTAGCAACTTGTAAACATTTACCCATACCTATAAGTGAGTACTATTTTAGTTGTATATTTTAAAAAAAAACGCGTTGGCTGTTAAGCCAATTATACTTTGACTGTTGCCTCCAGTCTTAGTTTGTTGTGATAATTATTAGGGGTGAAGGTCACTAGCTACAATATAGCCTAGCTTTTATCTAGCTAGCTAGTAAAATAGCTTGACTTGCTGGAAAGTTATAGAAACAGGTTAAGGAAAAAGTAAGTAACCAAAACATGTTTTATTATCAACTGAAACAATGTTTCTTCTGTCCTGAATGAAATTGTCATATTTTGCAACTTCACAAAATAAATGCGATCTCTGACGAGAATCTACGCTCTCCTCCATCTATGCTCTCCGTCCAGTAGCGGAACGAGAATGTATGAAGATAACTTATGGCGTAATGAAATACAGTACCAGTCAGAAGTTTGGACACACCTACTCATTCCAGTGTTTTTATTTATTTTTACTATTTTTCTACATTGTATCTGTGAACCCATTCAAACATAGTCACTGTTTTATTACCAATGTCAGTTAGAATAGGTGATATCTCACACACAAACAGATACTCAATCAATCAATCAATCAAGTTTATTTTATATAGCCCTTCGTACATCAGCTAATATCTCGAAGTGCTGTACAGAAACCCAGCCTAAAACCCCAAACAGCAAGCAATGCAGGTGTAGAAGCACGGTGGCTAGGAAAAACTCCCTAGAAAGGCCAAAACCTAGGAAGAAACCTAGAGAGGAACCAGGCTATGAGGGGTGGCCAGTCCTCTTCTGGCTGTGCCGGGTGGAGATTATAACAGAACATGGCCAAGATGTTCAAAATGTTCATAAATGACAAGCATGGTCAAATAATAATCAGGAATAAATGTCAGTTGGCTTTTCATAGCCGATAATTAAGAGTTGAAAACAGCAGGTCTGGGACAGGTAGGGGTTCCATAACCGCAGGCAGAACAGTTGAAACTGGGACAGCAGCAAGGCCAGGTGGACTGGGGACAGCAAGGAGTCATCATGCCCGGTAGTCCTGACGTATGGTCCTAGGGCTCAGTTCCTCCGAGAGAGAGAAAGAAAGAGAGAAGGAGAGAATTAGAGAGAGCCAAGATGTTCAAAATGTTCATAAATGACAAGCATGGTCAAATAATAATCAGGAATAAATGTCAGTTGGCTTTTCATAGCCGATCATTAAGAGTTGAAAACAGCAGGTCTGGGACAGGTAGGGGTTCCATAACTGCAGGCAGAACAACATACTATGTTGAAGTTTGAACAGGACAGACAAAACCTACCGGAGCGATGTGGAGGGGTAGTCAGGCATGAAGTGAACAGTGAATTACATTTGGAGATCTAAACCATTGCAATCATATTGATTTACATGTTACAATACCAACCTTTGCTCCTTCTGGTAGGTCCTGGCATCCATTCATGACAAGTGGATCAGTCTTTTTGGTTAAGTCTCTTAGAGCTTTCCACACCTGGATTGTGCAACATTTGCCCATTATTCTTTAAGCTCTGTCAAATTGTTTGTTGATCATTGCTAGACAGCCATTTTCAGGCCTTGCCATAGTTTTGACTTAAATCTGCTTGAAAATCTGTAACTCGGTCACTCAAGAACATTCACTGTCTTCTTGGTAAGCAGGCTGTATCACATCCGGCCGTGATTGTGAGTCCAAGAGGGCGGCATACAAATGGCCCAGCGTCGTGCAGGTTTGGCCCGGGGTAGGCCATCATTGTAAATAAGAATTTGTTCTTAACTGACTTTTCTAGTTAAATATAGGTTAAATAGAAGAAAAAAAAGCAACTCCAGTGTAGTTTGGTCTTGTGTTTTAAGTTATTGCGCAGCTGAAAGGTAAATTAATCTCCCAGTGTCTGGTGGAAAGTAGACTGAACCAGGTTTCCTCTAGGATTTTACCTGTGCTTAGCTCTATTGTTTCTTTTTTATGCTGAAAAACTCCCCAGTCCTTAACGATTACAAGCAAACCCATAACATGATGCAGCCACCACTATGCTTGAAAATATGGAGAGATGTTTTCTATTGGATTTGCCCCAAACATAACACTTTGTATTCAGGACAAAAAGTGAATTGCTTTGCCACAATTTTTGCAGTATTACTTTAGTGCCTTATTCTGTACAGGATTCCTCCTTTTCACTTGGTCAATTAGGTAAGTATTGTGAAGTAACTGCAATGTTGTTGACCATGCATAGGTTTCTCCTATCACAGCCATTACACTCTGTAACTGGTTTAAAGTCACCATTGGCCTCATTGTGAAATCCCTGAGCGGTTTCCTTCCACTCCGGCAACTGAGTTAGGAAGGACGCCTGTATCTTTGTAGTTACTGAGTGTATTGATACACCATCCAAAGTGTAATTATATAATAACGTCACCATTTTGAAAGGGATATTCAATGTCTGCTTTTTTCATTTAATCTACCAATAGGTACCCTTCTTTGTGATGAATTGGAAAACCTCCATGGTCTTTGTTGTTGAATCTGTGTTTGAAACTCACTGCTCAACTGAGGGACCTTACAGATAACTGTATGTGTGGGGTAGAGTTGAGGTAGTCATGCAAAAAATCATGTTAAACACAATTATTGCACACAGAGTGAGTCCATGCAACTTATGTGAGTTAAGCAAATGTGTACTCCTGAACTGTTACTTGCCATAACAAAGGGTTTGAATACTTACTGATTCAAGACATTTCAGCTTTTCTTTTTTAATCAATTTGTAAAAACATAATTCCACTGTAGATCAGTGACAAAAAAGAAATCTGAACCTATTTCAAATTTTTGCAAGCAAGGCCCCGGAGTGTTTACCCATCCCCACTACGTTTAAGTCATTTACTGTAGTTACAGAATTACTTAATTGTTGTTAAACCCATCATGGTGGACATAAATATGATGTTGTGGGTAAAAATAAGTCAGCTACGATAAGTTAAAAGTCAGACAAACATGACAAAACTATTTTGACGTGTTACAGTAAGTGTTTGTTAGTGTGTGGGTATATTTAGAAGTGTATATTGGTTATAAAGTTCTGTTTATGCAGAATAGGGTGAAATCAGATGTGATGTATACTAAAGAGTCTCAATGATCGTCTTAGAAAAATATCCTTTTATGTTCATTAAACATAAGTGTTAAATACACCATATGAAAACCACATATACACTTCTCAACTAAAAATCTGCGTGAACATGATAAATTGTATTCATTTCTTCATTAAGTGTCTTGGGAAAGCAGTTCAATGGATGTAATGAAATAGGCATTTGTGAACATCATATAGCTTACACAGTACACATACAATATGTAACAGACTTTTTAGGCATATGTTCTTTATACACTGAGCGTACAAAACATTAAGAACACCTGCTCATTCCATGACAGACTGACCAGGTGAATCCAGGTGAAAGCTATGTCTTATTGATGTCAGCTGTTAAATCCACTTCAATCAGTGTATATGAAGGGGAGGAGACAGGTTAAAGAAGGATGTTTAAGCCTGGAGACAATTGAGACATGGATTGTGTATGTGTGCCATTCAAGGGGTGAATGGGAAAGACAAAAGATGTAAGTGCCTTTGAAGGAGGTATGGTAGTAGGTGCCAGGCGTACCGGTTTGTGTCAAGAACTGCAACACTGCTGTGTTTTTCACGCTCAACAGTTATCCGTGTGTATCAAGAATGGTCCACCACCTAAAGGACATACAGCCAACTTGATAACTGTCGGAAGCATTGGAGTCAACATGGGCCAGCATCCCTGTGGAACGCTTTCGAGTCCATGTCCGACTAATTGAGGTTGTTTTGAGGGCAAAAAGGGGGGTGCAACTCGATATTAGCAATGTGTTCTTAATGTTTTGTACACTCAGTGTATATCACACAATGTCTGGATACAATATTATACCCAGAAATATTCAACAATGAAATCTTTTACTCTCGTTATTCAAAATGCATCTGTGGATCTTTTCTGCTCACTACAATGAAGGGTTTGATCTAAACGTAATAAGCTATGAAGTGGAATAGTTTTTCTGCTAGGGTATCCTGAGGTAGCTCTTCTCTGAGAACCTCAGGCGAACAGCCTTTCTCCCATGTGGACCTTCAGGTGCCTCTTCAGGCTGCCAGCCTGGGTGAAGCGCATGTGACACTGGGTACAGCTGTAGGGTTTCTCCCCTGTGTGGACCCTCTGGTGCCTCTTCAGGCTGCCAGCCTCAGCGAAGCGCATATCGCATTGGGTACAGCTGAAGGGTTTCACACCTGTGTGGACCCTCTGGTGGATCTCCACCTTCTGGAGGCAGCTGAAGCCTTTGTTACAGAACATGCAGAGGAACCGTTTCTCTTTACTATTGCCTGATGTTGCTCCCCTTCCCTGAGCCTGGGCTCTAGCCCTGTCATTTGAGTTCAATACCTGATCGAAAAGGATGCGGCCGTGTGAATCGGAAGGCCCCTTCGACGTGGACACTGGGGCACGATCACTGAGCGTGTGTAAAGGGGAGAGGCTCGAGACATTTGGATTTGTCTCTAAGCTTTCCCTGTAATCTAAGAAATCTCTGCCTTGTGAGTGTCCTTCTCCTAAGTGAGTCTCGTCTGCATTCCATGTAAGAGGAGCGTCGCCCTCCACTTTCACACTCACTTCATCTACCGCTATAACCTCCCCTTTCTTATCTTGGCATCCTTCAGAGTATACACTACTGCTGTATTGGTTCCAGTCCCCTCTAGACAGATCAGTCTGTGTCTCTAAACCCAAGGATATGTTGCCAGGGTCCATCTCTGTAGTGTAAAAACAAGACAGATCATCACCGCCAGTGTCTAACGCATCACCATCAGTATTTCCACGGGAATTAGTCTTCTGGCTCTGGTGAAATACCGGTAGGTACTCTGAGCCAGGAGCAGGAGGACAGCCCAGTGGCCCCAGCCCCAGTCTCTCTGGATCTGATCTGTGGTCAGATCCTGTTTGTAAAAGCCTTTGTGCTACAGTTATGGTCTCAGTGTCAGACTTGAGGACAGCGGACGGCGTTCCACAGACCTCCGTGATGCTGCGTCGGGTTCTGGGCGGCGTGGTGGTGGTGGGGTCCTCCGTGGCTACAGGGAGCACTCCAGCCGCTCCAGTCTGGATGTCTCTGCTTTGCCCTGGGTCCTCTCCTTCAGACCTCTCCAGCTTGACCCCAGACCCTGCAGCCTCTGCATCTACAGACTGACACAAGAAGAGGAGGTTATTACCGGTACATGATTTGTATAGGATAACAATGTCATAGGGAAGTCTCACAAGCTCCCCTATGGCAGATAAATAAGGATGTACGTGTAAGGAAGTGAATAGCCTTTCTGAAATAAAACGGGCCACATTTGACATGCTGTACAAAGCAACATTTTATATGCAACACTAACCTCTATCACAATAACATGCTGGGTTGAGGTTCCACTCCCCTCATCAACAGTGATTGGTTGGTCATCTCGCCATGTATTGCGTCCTGCTGGCTTCACAAAGCTCCTGTGGCCTCCAGTGAGATGTCCTTCACCTGAGAGAGTGATTGGGGGAAAAGAGATGGTTAGGTTAGCTACTGTCAATGCTCAACGGTATATTGTACACTATTGACTAGGGATGCACGATATATCGGTGAACGTCGGCCGATATTATCTAAAAATGCCAACATCGGTATCAGCCCGATGTCTAGTATAACGGCGATGATTAAAAACCGATGTCAAAGCTACCGTGCTTACCTATATAACGTAGGTACATGACGTAATGACGCTAAGTCGAGCAGTCATTTGAAAGAGTAATACAATTTCAGTGAGACAACTCAAAGGCCAAATCCATTAAAGCCAAGATAATGGAATTCATTGCCCTTGACAATCAACCGTTCCCTGTCGTGGGCGATGTTGGCTTTCGTCGACTGGTCGAGCACTGGTACACACTACCAATTACGCTATTTTTCAGATGTTGCCCTACCAGAGTTACACAGTAATAGCGTCACTGCTATTAGCTTCACAACATGCATACTATGTAAAGCCGTTTGGGTATTTGGTGGTCAAAAAAGATACAGTAGCACTGTCAAAGCTGTAAAAAAAGTCTGCAAACAAGCAAACACCGGCCACGAACGATGTGTTTACAATACCGCGTTGGTAATAAAGCCTAATTTGTTTGACCGCAACTTCTGGGGTAGCTAGCTTTAGCTTGGTACCAAGCTAGCACCAATACAACCAGCTTGAAAACAATGACCAGTAGAAACTGCAGTCATTTTCATTATTTTTAGCAATGATTAAGGAATCCTTGTGAGTAAGTATTAGCTAGGTTGCTACTTGTTGTTCACCTATTGAAATTGAACTTCAGTTCATGAAAATAAATAGCTAGCCAGCTACTTAACCCTGTTGCCCAAAGCTAACGTTATAAGCAGCCAGCTAGCTTCATCTGGCTAGTGATGCTCAACTGGACCGGTTTGTGTGTTGTGAAGCTAGCCACAATAAGGATTAGGCACAATATTGGACTTTGCCTTCAAAATAAAAGTATGTCATTGACAGTGATGCAAATTAATACAAAGAATTATGCCATACATTTATTTTGAAGGCTAACCGCAGTCCACTATTGTGGCTAATCCTTATGGTGGCTAGCTTCACCTAGATGGGTCCGAAAACCATTAATCAAATAAGAACGGTCTTATAAATTAAGGTTATTTTAGATGATGATATCTAGCTATATAAACTTGGCAAAAAAAGAAACGTCCCTTTTCAGGACCTTGTCTTTCAAAGATAATTCGTAAAAATCCAAATAACTTCACAGATCTTCATTGTAAAGGGTTTAAACACTGTTTCCCATGCTTGTTCAATGAGCCATAAACAATTAATGAACATGCACCTGTGGAACGATCGTTAAGACACTAACAGCTTGGTAGACAATTAAGGTCACAGTTATGAAAACATAGGACTCTAAAGAGGTCTTTCTACTGACTCTGAAAAACACAAAAAGAAAGATGCCCAGGGTCCCTGCGCATCTGCGTGAATGTGCCTTAGGCATGCTGCAAGGAGGCATGAGCACTGTAGATGTGAACAGGGCAATAAATTGCAATGTCCGTACTGTGAGACGCCTAAGACAGCGCTACAGGGAGACAGGACGGACAGCTGATCGTCCTCGCAGTGGCAGGCCACGTGTAACAACACCTGCACAGGATTGGTACATCCGAACATCACACCTACGGGACAGGTACAGGATGACAACAACAACTTCCCGAGTTACACCAGGAACGCACAATCCCTCCATCAGTGCTCAGACAGTCCAGCCTCTCTCAGCCTATTGCGGACAGAGGGTTTGTAGGCCTGTTGTAAGCCAGGTCCTCACCAGACATCACCGGCAACAACGTCGCCTATGGGCACACCCACCATCGCTGGACCAAACAGGACTGGTAAAAAGTGCTCTTCACTGACGAGTCGCGGTTTTGTCTCACCAAAGGTGATGGTCGGATTCGCGTTTATCGTCGAAGGAATGAGCATTACACCGAGGCCTGTTGTACTCTGGAGCGGGATCGATTTGGAGGTGGAGGGTCCGTCATGGTCTGGGGCGGTGTCACAGCATCATCGGACTGAGCTTGTTGTCATTGCAGGCAATCTCAACGCTGTGCGTTACAGGGAAGACATCCTCCTCCCTCATGTGGTACCCTTCCTGCAGGTTCCTCCTGACATGACCCTCCAGCATGACAATGCCACCAGCCATACTACTCGTTCTGTGTGTGATTTCCTGCAAGACAGGAATGTCAGTGTTCTGCAATGGCCAGAGAAGAGCCCGGATCTCAATCCCAATGAGCACGTCTGGGACCTGTTGGATTGGAGGGTGAGGGCTAGGGCCATTCCCCCTGGAAATGTACGGGAATTTGCAGGTGCCTTGGTGGAAAAGTGGGGTAACAGCTCACAGCAAGAACTGGCAAATCTGGTGCTGTCCATGAGGAGGAGATGCACTGCAGTACTTAATGCAGCTGGTGGCCACACCAGATACTGACTTTTACTTTTGATTTTGACCCCCCACCCTTTGTTCAGAGACATATTATTCCATTTCTGTTAGTCACATGTCTGTGGAACTTGTTCAGTTTATGTCTCAGTTGTTGAATCTTGTTATGTTCATAGAAATATTTACACATGTTAAGTTTGCTGGAAATAAACGCAGTTGACAGTGAGAGGACGTTTCTTTTTTTGCTGAGTTTAGTTAGCTAGCTAACTATAGCTACTGAAACAGATTGTCATTTTGCTATGTTTTTGGGGAAGAACATTGTTTGCATCCATGAGCTAGCTAGTTTATTTTTTATGACCAGCATTGTAGGTGCGTGAGACAACTTCACCAGCATCATAGCATACTTATCAATGAATCGTTGACATAATCAATGTGTAATAACTACGTAAAAAACGAATGCACACGTTCAATTATGTGACGTGCAGTCATATTCAGGTCCTGATTGGTCATAGTGTCTTTTTTGACGTGTGTCTTTTTTGACTCGCAAAGACCGAAACGGCGTTCCATAGAAACCCTGGTTGAGAATAAAACGACTGAACAAATGAACAACACAGCAAGTAAGTGAAATAAATAGGTTCCGATTATGTTTTACTGGTAATGGGGACATACGTAAATGCCAACAAAATAACTTTTTGGACAGTGGTGTGTGTGTAACCTTTATTTAACTACACAAGTCAGTTAAGAACAAATTCTTATTTACAATGATGGCCCGGACGACGCTGGGCCAATTGTGCGCCGCCCTATGGGACTCCCAATCACGGCAGGATGTGATACAGCCTGGATTCGAACCAGGGACTGTTGTTACGCCTCTTGCACTGAGATGCAGTGCCTTAGACCGCTGTGTCGATGTGTGTGTTAAATATACTAGAATGCTTAAAAGGATGCAAACATTTTAAATATCGGGTTATTGGTATTGTTTATTTTGGCTAGGAAAATATCAGATATCTGTATCGGCCAAAAATGTCATATCAGTGCATCACTACTATTGACACTGGCCGTATCCAAATACTAATTCTAGCATACTGTATACTTATTTCGGTGTTTTATCTAGTAGAATTCACTCATCTTTTCTGACTCAAGTCTATCTTTTTTTGCATACTATTTAGTACAAGAATATGGGTATTTGGACACGGACAGTGTCTAGAATTGGCAAGGATGTAAGATAACGCGCATACCTCCTTGATATACTATTAGAGATTGATTATGTCCCATGCATTATTTTGTTTTTTCGATTAGTAAATAATAGGAAATGCAGTAAATCAATAATCTGGTTAGAATATAATAGCTAAGTAATCAGGGGAATTATTGCATACTATCCAAAAACTGAACAAGGCCGAATGCTGGTTAACCATAGTGGTTAATAACGCACCTAAGGTCACACATGCGCAAAGCGAAACGGGGCGACAGGCCCCGCAGCCTCCAGCAAAATGTACCTCTTGCCATTCCTCTGTGTCTGTCGAGGATCTTGACACTACTGGGACGACCGGAGAGGACGCGCTCTCGTGCCACCTTCAGTTCCAGAAGCTGTAGTTTCCTCCGCAATGCTCTGTTCTCTTTCTGGCTTTGAGTCATTTCCAAACGAAACACTGCATAGTCGTCGTCTACGAGTTTACAGATGTCTGCCACGGCTGCATTCGCTAGCACCTCCATGATGGAGGCTATTTGAGTATGAAAAACCATACAGTTAGCCATGTTAGCAGTTAGCTAACGTTCCCTAGATAACGTATATCAACCAAGTCCTGTCTCCAACGTTAATTAAAGACTATCTGAGGTAAACGTGATGCTGTACAGTTAAATTAGTCATATTTTGAGTTCCAGAGTGATAATTAACGTTTAAAGAACAACAAAAATGCTAACGTGGAAATTATTCTTGGTCACCGTTCACTTCCGTTTACGCACTGAAGATAAATTATTTTTGTATTGGCGGATCGCCACCGTGATGTGCATACAGCGCCACCTTCTGTACTGGAGTGTGAGGCCATTCACGGCCTACCCTTCTTCGACGAGGTTTAACGGCGGTTGGCATCCAATATGTTGTATTACTGCCACCTACTAGACGAGTACAACTCCCTTATACTTTGCTTGAAATTGTTTTTACAAATACCCTACCATCTAACACTAAACTCACAAATTCTAAAAATAAACACCACCCTACTCCACTACTTAAATCTAATTAGTCCTACCTCATGCCAACAAACAGAAAGGATGGGACATCACCACTCAACACACCCTGTAACTCTTCTGATGTCAAGTCTCACACACAAATATCTCTCTGCAGCTGCCACCACAACCTCCACTTTCTGCAACTTATGTTCCATCCCTGCAGTACAGCTGATAACCATTGCTAAAAAATCTAATCTTACTGAAACATATATCCATTATTGGCCTACCCCTCTGTACTGGTACAGTTCTACTACTCACGCCCCTCCTCTCAGGATCACTCCCCTTTGACCCATCTTCCTCTACTTTCTTCACTGCCTCAGCATATGACAACTTCTGCACTACTCTAACCCTGGAAACCTCAACCTAAGTCTCTCGCACGGGACATTTCTGATCCCCAGCCCCAAGGGCATCCCTACAATTAACACATACCACTACTTTCCCCAATGCTACACATTCCTTTATCTCACGCCCTTTAGCACACTTCTCACACCTAGGAACCTCCATCCTACACACTGCTGCCACATGCCCATAAGCTTGACACCTGTAACAACGTAATGTATTTGGCACAAAAGCTCGTACAGGATAACTTATATATCCTAACATCACTTTGTCGGGAAAAGACAACATCAAAACTCAAAAGAACAGACAATGGCTTTTGTTTCACCCCTCTCACCACCCTGTCTGCGTAGCACCAAACGACGACCATCACAAACACCGGGAATCTTCCCCTTCAGTTGGTCAACTTTTACATTTACTGCTTCCCCAGTAATCACTCCTTTCAATGGCGCCCTTTTCTTGAGCGAAACAATTCACATTTCTTGCCCCAATTAATTTAAAGCCAAGTGCCTTCTCCCTCTGACCAGCAGAAACACAAACAATTATCACAAGACCACGTCTGGTTACCCTCACGGATTCCACCGTACCCAATTCTGTTTTCACCCACCCTGAACCCACAAATGGATCAGCCAAAAGGCAAGGGTCCACTTTTTCCAAAAACTTAATTCCTACTGTCAGACTCATCTTTATCCTGATCCTCGGTGCAAGCCACAGACTCCGAGAACTTCACCACACCTACCACCTCAGATACTTCGCCCTCATTCTCTTACATTTCTCCTCCTATCTTCAGATCACTCTGCTTACACTTTCTTCCATTCTTCTTTAACAAATCATCTCCCTTTTTCCCGCCATTTTTAACCGACTCAAGCTCACCATCTTCCTTCCTCTCTCAGACCTCCTCTGCCTCTCTTTTTCCCCTCCATTCCTCCTCCGTATTCCAAGTATACGTCTCCTGATAACACTGCACTGCACCTGACATACATCTTGTTCTAGCTTTCTCAAGGGATGCCATTTAACCGGTTGTCACAATCTCCGTACAATCAGCACTCAACATTGCATCCCACTTATAATGTAGCTGCTTCGTCTTGATGTTATTCTTTATCAAAATCTACCGCAACAGTTTTCAATTTCAAACAAGCGCGTTCTTCCAACCACCATCCCCGTCTCTGCAAAATCTCTCCCCAAAATGTTACGTCCGTTGGTCACGGCCTCCGCTATTCATGTATTCCTCTTATCTAGCTCTGTGTTTCCACCTACTGTTTGAGTGCGAGCTCATTACACATCGTTTGCAAAGCAAGTGAAATAAACAATAAAAAGTGAACAGTAAATATTACAATCAAACAAGTTCCTAAATAATAAAAGACATTTCAAATGTCATATGTCTATATACAGTGTTGTAACGATGTTTAACTAGTTAAAATAAAAAAAAAAGGGGAAAATAAACATATGTGGGTTGTATTTACAATGGTGTTTGTTCTTCACTGGTTGCCCTTTTCTTTTGGCAACAGGTCACAAATATTGCTGCTGTGATTGCACACTGGTATTTCACCCAATAGATATGGGAGTTTATAAAATTTTGGATTTTGTTTTCAAAATCTTTGTGGGTCTGTGTAATCTGAGGGAAATATGTCTCAAATATGGTCATACATTTGGCAGAAGGTTAGGAAATGCAACTTAGTATCCACCTCATGTTGTGGGCAGTGTGCACATAGCCTGTCTTCTCTTGAGAGCCAGGTCTGCCTACGGCGACCTTTCTCAATAGCAAGGCTATGCTCACTGAGTCTGTACATAGTCAAAGCTTTCCTTAATTTTGGGTCAGTCACAGTGGTCAGATATTCTGCCACTGTGTTCTCTCTGTTTCGGGCCAAATAGCATTCTAGTTTGCTCTGTTTTTTTGTTAATTCTTTCCAATGTGTCAAGTAATTATCTTTTTCTTGTCTCATGATTTAGTTGGGTCTAATTGTGTTGCTGTCCTGGGGCTCTGGTCTGTTTGTGAACAAAGCCCCAGGGCCAGCTTTCTTTGGGGACTCTTCTCCAGCTTCATCTCTCTGTAGGTGATGGCTTTGTTATGGAAGATTTGGGAATCGCTTCCTTTTAAGTGGTTGTAGAGTTTAACTGTTATTTTCTGGATTTTGATAATTAGCGGGTATCGGCCTGATTCTGCTCTGCATGCATTATTTGGTGTTTTATGTTGTACGCAGAGGATATTTTTGCAGAATTCTGCATGCAGAGTCTCAATTTGGTGTTTGTCCAATTTTGTGAATTCTTGGTTGGTGAGCAGACCCCAGACCTCACAACCATAAAGGCCAATGGGTTCTATAACTGATTCAAGTATTTGAATGGAAGCTTCATTAAATAGTACCCGCAAAACACCAGTCTCAACGTCAACAGTGAAGAGGCGACTCTAGGATGCTGGCCTTCTAGGCAGAGTTCCTCTGTCCAGTGTCTGTGTTATTTTGCCAGTGTCTGTGTTATTTTGATCTTATTCTTTTCTTTTTATTGGCCAGTTTGAGATATGGCTTTTTCTTTGCAACTCTGCCTAGAAGGCCAGCATCCCGGAGTCGCCTCTTCACTGTTGATGTTGAGACTGGTGTTCTGTGGGTACTATGTAATGAAGCTGCCAGTTGAGGACTTGTGAGGCATCTGTTTCTCAAACTAGACACTCTAATGTACTTGTCCTCTTGCTCAGTTGTGCACCGGGGCCTCCCACTCCTTTCTATTCTAGTTAGAGACAGTTTGTGCTGTTCTGTGAAGGGACTAGTACACAGCGTTGTACAAGATCTTCAGTTTCTTGGCAATTTCTCGCATGGAATAGCCTTCATTTCTCAGAACAAGAATAGACTGACGAGTTTCAGAAGAAAGTTATTTGTTTCTGGCCACTTTGAGCCTGTAATCGAACTCACAAATGCTGATGCTCCAGATACTAAACTAGTCTAAAGGCCAGTTTTATTGCTTCTTTAATCAGAACAACAGTTTTCAGCTGTGCTACCATAATTGCAAAAGGGTTTTCTAATGATCAATTAGCCTTTTAAAATAATCAAGTTGGATTAGCTAACACAACATGCCATTGGAACACAGGAGTGATGGTTGCTGATAAATGGGCCTCTGTACGCTTATGTAGATATTCCATAAAAAAATCTGCCGTTTCCAGCTACAATAGTACAACATTAACAATGTCTACACTGTATTTCTGATCAATTTGATTTATTTTAAATGGACAAAAAAGTAGCTTTTCTTTCAAAAACAAGGACATTTCTAAGTGACCCCAAACTTTTGAATGGAAGTGTACATCACCACCTACTGTACTGGAGTGTGAGCTAGAGGTCTTCACAGATCCACCTCTACCTGAATACCAGATCCGGGACCAAGCGGGTTCGGATCATGAATTCGAAATGTCACAGGTCTGGGTCGGATCTGATTGTCAAGGGTCTGGGGTATGTGTAGTTTTTAACTGACTTGTCCGGAAGGGCCGTACATACCTGAACGCGACTGCTGCAGTAGAGAATTTTTATAATTTATGCTGCTGCTCTTGCTTTTCACGAGAGTGGAGCGTGGCACATATAGCTTGTTGTTGTTGGCCAATCATAAGTCATCAAAGCTGCAATAGGCTACAGTCATAGAGCCTGTCTGGCAAAAGTTAAAAGATATCTAATCAATGGAAGATGGAATTAAAATTATGGAATTAAAAGTTAAAGAAGAAGGATAGGCTACAACGACCAAGAGCCAACAGGTAGGTTGCTACTTAATATTCTGAATGGAGTTATTTGTAATTGTAGGATGAGAAAGCACGCACTGGAGCCTCAATTCGCCTAGCTAGCTAGCTTAACTAGCTTCTCCCAGTTTGATGCAGTCAAGACAGGTACTACGTAATCATATTTGAGGATAAATAACCTAGCTATAATGCCACATTCAAAACAACTAGGAACCTGGAAATCAGAGACTTCCGACTTGTGTGTTCAAGACAACTGGGAACTCTGAAAGAAAACTAGCTCCGACTGAGTTTTCCAACTCGGGCATCTTTCAAGAGCTCCAACTTTCTGACCTGAAACCCACTGACATCATGACTTGACCTCGTATTTTTCTGAGTTCCCAGTTGTCTTGCACCATTAGCGCAAGTCGGCTTGGTTGCCATCTCTCCCTCCCTGCTCACAGTACTCTCCCCTTTGTCTAGAGCGGCACCTCTCTCTCCCTCCTCTCACACTTTATCAGTCGGTTAATAAAGTAACAAAAATAAATACAAATCTGCTACTTCCCTCACTCAGATTGGCCCGGGTCAGGATCCGACCAGTTCCGAATGGGTTTAGTTGTCCTTGGGTCCGTTTGGAACGGGTTTTAAAAAATTTATTATTTAAAAAATGAATGTATAGATATGGATTCAGGTGGGAAAGCCCCAGGTCAATTTTGGGACGGCTCCAACTCAAGTGTTAGTGTAACAGTTCAGCTTCCGTCCCTCTCCTCACCCCTACCTGGGCTCGAACCAGGGACCCTCTGCACACATCGACAACAGCCACCCTCGAAGCATCGTTACCCATCGCTCCACAAAAGCCACGGCCCCTGCAGAGCAAGGGGAACAAGTACTTCAAGGCCTCAGAGCGAGTGACGTCACCGATTGAAACGCTATTAGCGTGCACTACCACTAACTAGCTAGCCATTTCACATCGGTTACATTAGGCTCCCTACCAGACTGGGCACACATTGGATGAATCAACGTGGTTTCCACTAATTTCAATGGAATTACGTTGAACCGACATGAGGGACGCTACTATATTCTCTTATTAAAGAGCGACTGCCTTTAATAACGGATCCTTTTGAAAAACGGCCTGTGGCATCGATATAAATCACTAACAGTTATTCTAGTGTCAAAATTGACTACAAAGTGTAAATAGGATAATTTTGGTGACAAAGTCAGTCTTGACTAAAACGGAGTTTGGAACATCAATGAGTCACAAGGGGTGAGCTGCCCAGCAGCTCCGACTTTGTTAACATAATACTAGAAATTCTGCACCAAACACCTTAGTTATATGTAAAATTGCGCAATCAAAACATCCTCGGTAAAAACGTCAAAATATATCACAGATTTATTGAGTTATCTTAGATTATTTTGGGGGATTCTGAGGAAGTGAAATAGGCTTCGGTGTCTACAGTGTCTCATGGGGGACAAACGTTAACAAAATGCAGAATCGGTCAATAAACACATTTCTAAGACTAGAAAAATTTGATTTCAATGAGCAACAGAAAAACACTTGCAAATCGGCGTTTTGAGTCGCTTTTAAACTAAACATATATTTATAATAAAAGAAACTACAAACCTCACTGCTCCCACCCCCTCACCCAAAATATCCACCCAATCCCCATCCAACCTCTATGACACTATCAAATTATATTCCTTTCTACGTCAGAAATTCACTAAATAATACATGTTCAACCGTTTCCTCTACCATTCACACATTCCAGTACCATGTTTCCCTATCAATTTAAAAGAACAATACAATCCTGTATGCCCTAATCTCATCCTACACAACATAACTTCCTCCCTTCTGTTCCCATTGCATGATACTATCTCCTGTACAGAAGAGGCAGGGGTAGCATTGCTTTGCTTATGCCATGCTTGCTTTTCTTCACTTTGCGTTGCTCTACCTTGCATGCTACCTCAGTGACGCCCCATTTACTTTGTGATTTATTTCATTACGGCGTACGTCATCTTCACAGAGTCTTGCACCGCTACTGAACAGACAGATGTAGTGTTAGTAACGCAAGATGGAGAAGAGCCTGTCTCTCGTCAGTGATCGCATTTATTTTGGGAGATTGTAAATATGACATTTTGTTTCAGGTGATAATAAAACATTTTTGTTTAGTTATTTTTCCTCAACTTCTTAGGGTAGCCTGTGCTTTCAAATCCTGACGGCCAGCCAGTCTAGAAGATGGAAAACTCAAATTTCAAAGGCTGACCAGGCCAATACAGGAGTCCCATCTCCCAAACAACTGGAAAGACGGATGAAGGCTACAACTGACACATGTATGCACTCACTACGGTACGTCGTTGTGGGCCGGGTTTCCCGACAGCGATGGAACTTGGGCTTCTGAGTTTAACGACGCATCTTTCCTGCAATGGCTGAAGATGTAACATGCGTTTCCCAAAACACCAGGCAGAGAACGTTCGCTAAGAGCGTCGTTGAGGCATGTGTCGATACTGATAGGATCAAAAGAAAGGCAGCCCTGCTCTCAGATCAGCGTTCTCCATTCAAATCTTATCTTATTATAATTATTCCACAAAAAGCAACTAGAAATATCACCAAGGGCTGCAAATATTGAGGGGGCTTATTCTAATGCTTACCCTTAATTATTTATTTGTGTGTGTATTGTTAGGTATTCCTGCACTGTTGGAGATAGAAACAGAAGCACTTCGCTGCACCTGGAATAACATCTGAAAAATGTGTACACAACCAATAAAATGTTATTTTATTTGATCCTATAATAATGCACTGAATCAAGATTTGGCACCTTGCCTGTTAGGCTACACATGAAATATATAGAGGCAAAAATGACAGACAGTGTCTTGACATTTATTTAAATATCATTGAAATACACAGTGCCTTCAAACTATTCACACCCCTTGACTTTTCCACATTTTGTTGTGTTACAGCCTGTATTTAAAATGGATTAAATTGAGATTTGTTGCTGGCCTACACACAATATCCCATAATGTCAAAGTGAAATTATGTTCTTAAATGTTTACAGATTAATACAAAATGAAAAGCTGAAATGTCTTGAGTCAATAAGTATTCAATCAATTTGTTATATGGCAAGCCAAAATAAGTTCAGGTGTAAAAACTTTCATAATCAGTTTCATGGATGACGATCCCACGCATACAGATAAATGTAAGGTCCCTCAGTCGAGCATTGAATTTCAAACACAGATTCAACCACAAAGACCAGGGTGGTTTTCCAATGCCACACAAAGAAGGACACCTATTGGTAGATGGGTAAACAAAAGCAGACATTGAATATCCCTTTGAGCATGGTTAAGTTATTAATTACACTTTGGATGGTGTATCAATACACCCAGTCACTTTGAAGATACAGGCTCCCTTCCAACTCAGAGAGGAAGGAAACCACTCAAGGATTTCACCATGGTGGGGCCTATGGTGACTTTAACAAGTTAGAGTTTAATGGCTGTGATAGGAGAACTGAGGATGGATCAATAACATTGTAGTTACTCCACACTACTAACCTAATTGACAGAGTGAAAAGAACAAAGCCTGAACAGAATAACAATATTCCAAAACATGCATCCTGTTTCCAACAAGGTACTTGTTACTGCAAAAGAAAATTGGGAAAGCAATTAACTTTGTGTCCCCAATACAGCGTGTTATGTTTGGGGAAAATCCAATACATTACCGAGTACCACTCTCCATATTTTAAAGCATAGTGGTGCTGCACCATGTTATGGGTATACTTGTAACCATTAAGAACTGGGGAGTTTTTCAGGATAAAAATGGAATGGAGCTAAGCACATGTAACAGTATAACTTTAGTACGTCCCCTCGCCCCGACCTCGGGCGCGAACCAGGGACCATCTGCACACCAACAACAGTCACCCACGAAGCGTCATTACCCATCGCTCCACAAAAGCCGCGGCACTTGCAGAGCAAGGGGCAACACTACTTCTAGGTTTCAGAGCAAGTGACGTAACTGATTGAAACGCGAGTACCCGCTAACTAGCTAGCCATTTCACATCCGTTACACTCACCCCCCTTTCAACCTCCTCCTTTTCCACAGCAACCAGTGATCCGGGTCAACAGCATCAATTTAACAGTTTAACTTTAAACCGTCCCCTCGCCCCGACACGGGCGCGAACCAGGGACCCTCTGCACACATCAACAACGGTCGCCCACGAAGCATCGTTACCCATCGCTCCACAAAGGCCGCGGCTCTTGCAGAGCAAGGGGCAACACTACTTCTAGGTTTCAGAGCAAGTGACGTAACTGATTGAAACGCTAGTAGCGCGTACCCGCTAACTAGCTAGCCATTTCACATCCGTTACACACAGAAAAAAAATCCTAGAAAACCTGGTTCCATCTGCTGGTTGTCTGAATTCACCTTTCAGCAGGACAATAACCTAAAACACATGGCCAAATGAACACTGGAGTTGCTTACCAAGAAGACAGTGAATGTTCCTGAGTGGCCGAGTTACAGTTTTGACTTAAATTTACTTGACAATATATGGCAAGACCTGAAAATGGTTGTATAGCAATGATCAGCAACCAATTAGACTGAGCCTGAAATTTTTTGAAAATAATAATAAGCAAATGTTTAACAATCCAGGTGTGGAATTGATACGTGTGTAAATGATAATGAATAGCTTCTTGTTGGGATGCGTTTGTTGAGTAAGGATGCATATGTGGGAAACCCGTTTGAGGTGTCAAATGGTGAAGTATGCGCTTGGAAAAGTGGAGTCTAACAGAGTGACCAGGAGTGGTATTATTTTGATTCATTGTATTTCTGAAGAGCAGAGGAAGATTGCAGTGGGCTTCAAAATAATTCAGACAACAGAAGTTTTGTGTTTTGAACTTCGGAGTAGAGCACCCGTTAAAGGGGTCATCTCAGGGGTGACGATGGATGTTCAGGTTGAATACCTGAAGAGAATTCCTGGTGTGGTTGGTTCCCGGCGTCTGGCCCGCTGGGTGAATGGGGGTAAAAAAAGTCTGTCGGCCTTGTGAATTAAAAAATTAAAAAAATTGATAAAGAGCAATTACCTATTCATGTAAAGCTTGGTTATGTGAGACACGCTGTAAGAACTTTCGTCTCTAAATCCCTGCAATGTAAGAATTGTAAAGAATTTGGCCAAGTTTCAAGTGTGTGCAGACGAACAGAGTATAGTGAAGAACGGTGTGTAGAAGGACGACGTTGATGCAATTGTGGTGGGGATTATGATCCTGAGTTCCTGGAGTGCCCTGTAAGGGTGGAGATTGAGGTGGCAAAAGTTAGAGCGGTCAATATAATCTTCTATGCGGAGGCGATCAAAATAATTGAGAAAACAAATGATGCCAGTGACGATGGTAGTGGATACACCACAGCCTGTAGTAAATATTTGCTGCCAGACCAATGATACCCTGTGTTAAAAATGTGGATTTTGTTGCGTTCTTTGCCACAGTTAAACTGTACCGCGCAATTCTCAAAGAATTAGAATAAATTAGACATTATTGTGCCTGCAACAGAAACGTTTTTGGGTCACAAGGATTTTTAATTGAAAGACTTGCAAGGGGTACTGGCGCCGGAAGACCCACCCTCCCAGGTTCAACATGAGCCCGTGTAGGGATCAGCTCTGTTTAATTTATTTATAGTTAACAGAAAAACTTTTTTTTTTTCATTTAAGTTTTTGGGGAATCCTATTTCCATCCCGCGTAGGTGGCAGGATGCACATTAAATTGTGTGATCGCCAATATACCATAGAATATATAGTAGACCTAGGCTATAATAAGGCCAGTTTAATATGTAACTTACTGAGGTGTTGTAGATGGAATAAAGTCGTTCTATACATACCTACTCTATTCTTGCTAACACATTGTTCTTAATAAACAAATCTGCTCTCAGCTTGAAAGATACTGATCACAATACTGATGTGTAATGTAATAAACAGTACCGTAATTCAAAGAACAGCGCGCATAGCTTTTCATTTAACCACACCCTTTGAGCAATGACGCCAACCCAAAATAATTAACTTGCGTAACCGGAAGTGGACGTTTACCAAGAACAATTTACACGTTAGCATTGTTGTTATTTAGACGTTTATTAACACATTGGAACTCAAAATATGACTCATTTAACGGCACAACATCACATACTTACTTCAGGTAGTCTTTAATTCACGTTGGAGACAGGACTTGGTTGATAGACGTTATCTAAGTAACGTTAGCTAACAATGTTTTTTCACACTCAAATAGCCTCCATCATGGAGGTACTAGCGAATGCAGCCGTGGCAGAGATCTGTAAACTCGTAGACGACGACTATGCAGTGTTTCGTTTGGAAATGTCTCAAAGCCAGAAAGAAAACAGGACATTGCGTAGGAAACTACAGCTATTGGAACTGAAGGTGGTACGGGAGCGCGCAGAGAGAACAATTAGAGAGCGCGTCCGCGCCAGTCGTCCCTGTAGTGTCAAGATCCTCGACCAATACAACGGAATGGCAAGAGGTACATTTTGCAGAAGGCGGAGACTGTGGGGTCAGTCGGCCAGTTCCTTTCTGTGCATGTGTTCAGATTTGTTACCCAGAATTGGGATTTGGTCAGTTTTTTGATAGTATGCACTACAGGGCCAATCCTAGCTTTCTGGTGGCCCTAAAAAAAAGTTGCCTCTACAAGTCTCCTCTTTGTTGATTATTCTGCCCCCCCCCCCAAAAAAAAAACATACTGTGAAAAAGTTGATTTTCAGCCCGAGCTTGATATTCTAAGTATTGATTCAGGTTGGGCCGGCCCAGGTTTATGGTTTGCGCAACATTGTAACCTATGTTTGAGACCAATGTGTGACAGTGGCTGTGTGAGAACCGTGCCTGTATCTCTCTCAGAACTAGAATGTGATTAACTTTCTATGATCTTCCTTCCTCTTCTGATAGAAATGAGTCTGCAACTCTTATCTCTCCAGCGTTGCACTGCATAATTTATTTCCTTATAGAAGCATAGTCGTGCGACGGGTTCTGGAGGAGCTGCAGCACCCCTGATATATTGAAATACATTCCAAAGTTACTGCTGTCTGTTTAGAAAAAAATGAAATAATTCAGAATAGCTTACTACACAAATGTAGTCACAGAGGACCAATAGCTTATTTTAAAGAACAGCCTAGCTGTGGAGTGTAGCATAATAACAAGGCGGGAACGCACGGCAAATATGTCAGTGCACAAACAGCACGCAGACAAAACAGGCCTTTAGCAATATTTCAAATACAATCACGGGAAAACAGGTTTGAAAAGCAAATGGCTCCTGCTGAAAATAGAATAATCTGTATGCTGTAGGCTACCAAAATATTTGATCAACTTTCAAATATTGTTTTACAAAGTAAAACGAGAGAGAAAGGCTTTTGGCACGAGCGCATCGGCCATCACCAGCGAGTGAGCTCCGCATCATTGGGTCAGTCAGTGAAACTGAAAGCATTTTAGGACTAATTTCCTCCTCATATTGTAGCCTACAATATCCGTCTCCACACACCTAGGCTATTGATGGATTCAAGATAAGGTCGTTTTTATTCATCTCAGATTCTCAGTTAGTCCGTGTCAAAGTAGCCTGTCATTTAAAATCATTTGTGCGGTATTAAAAAATATTCTGCCAAAGTCTCCAGTCATGTAAAATTATGTTGAATTGCCTGAAATCCATTTTATAAAAGGCCACTTATCTGACATTTTGTGCAGAAATTCTTCGGTTGCGCAAACCCACAGTTTCATCAGCTGTCCGGGTGGCTGGTCTCAGACAATCTCGCAGGTGAAGTAGACTGATGTGGAGATCCTGGGATGGCGTGGTTTCCGCATGGTCTGTGGTTGTGAGGCCGGTTAGACGTGGATGGATTATCTTGGCAAAGGAGAAATACTCATTAAACAAATGTGTACACAATTTGAGAGAAGCTTTTTGTGTGTACGGAACATTTCTGGTATCTTTTTTATTTCAGCTCATAAAACATGGGACCAACACTTTTCATGTTGCGTTTTATATTTTTGTTCAGTGTAGATAGTCAGTCAGGTGGCTAGCTGCCGGCAGAGACTGCTATTGCAGTAATGTTGAAGGGCTCTGTCTAGTATTACTTAAGCAGCTAGAAGGATGAAGTAAGAAGCTAATGTTAAACGGAGCCTACTTTAGCAGGAGCAAAAAATAGGCTACAAAGTTCTCATAACTTTACTTTACAGGGTAGGCTACTGAGACAGCAGGAGGAAGCAGAGGAGCTCTGACGAAGGCCAAGAGGCTGACCCATAAGCTTAAATAAAAAAGTGATGCTAGCAAGAGCAGTGTGCAGGTTTCTTATTCTTAAAAAAAAACGTGACCCCAATTTCGTGATATCTAATTGGTAGTTACGGTCTTGTCTCATCTCTGCAATTCCCTACAGACTCGGGAGAGGCAAAGGTCGAGAGCAATGCGTCCTCCGAAACACGACCCTGCCAAGCCGCACTGCTCCTTGACACAATGCCCGCACCAATCTGTCGGAGGAAACACCGTCCAACTGACGACCAAAGTTAGCCTGCAGGCGCCCGGCCCGCCACAAGGAGTTGCTAGAGCACGATGAGACAGATCTATTAGAGAATTGAATGGTCATTTCTCTACCATAAGCCGCCTCCAACATCGTTTTAGAGAAATCCCAGCCTGCCAAACCCTCCCCTAACCCGGATGACGCTGGGCCAATTGTGGGATGCCCCATGGATCTCCTGGTCACAGCCGGCTGTGACACAGCCTGGGATCAAACCCGATGCTGTATGGGTGCATTAGCACTGTGATGCAGTGCCTTAAACTGCTACACCACTCGGGAGGCCTTGTTTTTAACTTATCTAATTGTTACCATGCACCTGCAACAAGATAGCTCTGATGTGCAAGTGTATTTTTGAATGTTGAAAGTAAAACACAAGTCACCTCCTTCTCCCGCCCCCACATCTGGACCCTTCTGGGAGAGAGAGGAGCTCACAGATGCACCTTGGGAGGATGAGGAGATGATGACTGGTGGGTTGATGGAGTGGCAACCCATGCAGCGTCTCATCCATCACCGCATACCACTTCCAGGATGCAGCTATGGCCTCCCTCTCCCTCGGTGCTGAGTCCGGTGGGGGCAGCTTTCAACTCCTTAAAAATATGGAAAAGGATAGCTTTCAGCATCAAAGTAGGGGTATTCGAACACAGCCAGTGTCAATAGTGTACAATATAGCGTTGAGCATTGACAGTACCTAACTTTAACCACCTCTTTTCCCCCAATCACTCTCTCAGGTGAAGGACATCTCACTGGAGGCCACCTGATCTCTGTGAAGCCAGCAGGACACAATACATGGAGAGATGACCAACCAATCACTGTTGATGAGGGAAGTGGATCTTCAACCCAGCATGTTATTGTGATAGAGGTTAGTGTCATAATGCAACATAAAAATGTACAGTACATCAATTGTGGCCCGTTTATTTCAGAAAGGCTTCCCTCAATTATTAATTTGCTTACATGTACATCCTTATTTATCTGCCATAGGGGAGCTTGTGAAACTTCCCTATGACATTGTTATCCAATGCTACTCTTGTATCGGTAATAACCTCCTCTCTTCATGTGTCAGTCTGCAGATGCAGAGGCTTCTGGAGGATCGTCTCTGGTCAAACAGGACAGGACTGAAGGAGAGGACCCACGAGACATCCAGACTAGAGCAGCGGCTGGCGTGACGCCCCCTGTAGCCACGGAGGACCTCGCCACCACGCCCCATCCAAGGACCCGACGCAGCATCACGGAGGTCAATGGAATGCTGGACGCTGTCCTCAAGTCAGAGACAGACACCGAGACTTTAACTGTAACACACAGGCTCTTACACACTGGATCTGACCACAGATCAGACCCAGAGAGACTGGGGCTGAGGCGACTAAGCTGTCCTCCTGCTCCCGGCTCAGAGTATTTACTTTACGGTAACCCGATCCCGAGGACGGTTCATTCCCATCGGGACTCAGGTTACGCGTTAGAAACGGGAAATGATCAGTCTTGTTCCTACACAACAGAGATGGACCCTGACAACATGCCCTTGGGTTTAGAAACACAGACTGATCTGTCTAGAGGGGACTGGAACCGGTACAGTAATAGTGTATACTCTGAAGGGTGCCTAGATAAGACAGGGGAGGGTATAGTGGTAGATGAGGTGAAAGTGGAGGGTGACGCTCCTCTGACATGGAATGTAGACGATACTAATTTAGGAGAAGGACACTCACAGAGCAGAGATTTGTTAGATTACAGGGAAAGCTTAGAGACAAATCCAAGCATCGAGACCCACTCCCCTTTACATGCGCTCAGGGATCGCGACCCAGTGTCCAAGTCGATGGACCATTCCGATTCACACATTCTTTTTGATCAGGTTTTGAACTCAAATGACCAAGGGGCCAAGGTTTTGGGAGGGGGAGCAACAACAGGCAGTAGTAAAGAGAAGCGGTTCCTCTGCATGTTCTGTAACAAAGGCTTCAGCTGCCTCCAGAAGGTGGAGATCCACCAAAGGGTCCACACAGGGGTGAAACCCTTCAGCTGTACCCAGTGTCACATGCGTTTCACCGAGGCTGGCAAACTGAAGAGGCACCAGAGGGTCCACACAGGGGAGAAACCCTTCAGCTGTACCCAGTGTCAGATGCGCTTCGCCCAGGCTGGGCACCTGAAGAGGCACCAGAGGGTCCACACAGGGGAGAAACCCTACAGCTGCCCCCAGTGTCAGATGCGCTTCGCCCAGGCTAGCAACCTGAAGATGCACCTGAAGGTCCACACGGGAGAGCGGCCGTTCGCCTGTACGCACTGCGGGAAGAAGTTCTCAGAGAGGAGCTACCTCAGGATACACCAGCAGAAAAACCATTCCACTCTATAACATAGAAAGTAACCATTCCACTTGATCGCTTCTGACGTGTAGATTAAATGCTGCATTAAAGTCAAAGATGAATTTTCATTGTTGTCAGCAGAAAATATCTGCAGATGCATTTGGAATAACGAGTAATACAGAGGGGTTGGGTTAAATGCGGAAGACACATTTCAGTTGAAGGCATTCAGTTGTACAACTGACTAGGTATTCCCCTTTCCCTAATAGATTTCAGTGTTGAATATTCCTGGGTTGAATAATGCATCCAGGCATTGTGTGATCTACAAGCCTTAAAAGTCTGTTGTATATTGTGTTTGTACTGTGTAAGCGATATGTTTATAAATGCCTATTTCATTACTTCCAACTACTTAATGAGAAAATGAATGCAGTTTTATCAAGTTCATACAGATTTTTTGTTGACATGCATGTGTGGTTTTTATATGGAGTATTTAACACTTAAATACATAACCATATACAGTTTGAAAATGGCAGAGTTGGGCACTAATAAGCAAACATGTATGGGTTTTGACTGAGGGAAGTGCAGTAAATTAAGATGACTCGATGTTTATGATCACTATGTTTGATGTACAGTTACAAGATGACATGTTGTCATTAGAGGTCGACCGATTATGATTTTTCCATGCCGATACCGATAATTGGGGGACCAAAAAAGCCGAAACCGATTAATCGGCCGATTTAAAAAATATATTTTTAATTTATTTGTAATAATGACAATTACAACAATACTGAATGAACACTTATTTTAACTTAATATAATACATCGATAAAAATCAATTTAGCCTCAAATAAATAATGAAACATGTTCAATTTGGTTTAGATAATGCAAAAGCAAAGTGTTGGAGAAGAAAGTAAAAGTGCAATATGTGCCATGTAAAAAAGCTAACGTTTAAGTTCCTTGCTCAGAACATGAGAACATATGAAAGCTGGTGGTTCCTTTTAACATGAGATTTCAATATTCCAAGGTAAGAGGTTTTAGGTTGTAGTTAATATAGTATTTATAGGACTATTTCTCTCTATACCATTTGTATTTCATATACTTTTGACTATTGGATGTTCTTATAGGCACTTTAGTATTGCCAGTGTAACAGTATAGCTTCCGTCCCTCTCCTCGCTCCTACCTGGGCTCGAACGAGAAACACATCGACAACAGCCACCATCAAAGCAGCGTTACCCATGCAGAGCAAGGGGAACAACTACTCCAAGTCTCAGAGCGAGTGACGTTTGAAACGCTATTAGCGCGCACCCGCTAACTAGCTAGCCATTTCACATCGGTTACACCAGCCTAATCTCGGGAGTTGATAGGCTTGAAGTCAGAAACAGCGCAATGTTTGAAGCACAGTGAAGAGCTTCTGGCAAAACGCATGAAAGTGCTGTTTGAATGAATGCTTACGAGCCTGCTGCTGCCTACCATCGCTCAGTCAGACTGCTCTATCAAATAATAGACTTAATTATAACATAATAACACACAGAAATACGAGCCTTTGGTCATTAATATGGTAGAGTCCGGAAACTATCATCTCGAAAACGTTTATTTTTATTGCATATACCCTGACTCTGCGTGCAATAAACGCAAGAGAAGTGACACAATTTCACCTGGTTAATATTGCCTGCTAACCTGGATTTCTTTTAGCTAAATATGCAGGTTTAAAAATATATACTTCTGTGTATTGATTTTAAGAAAGGCATTGATATTTATGGTTAGGTACACGTTGGAGCAATGACAGTCTTTTTCCGCGAATGTGCACCGCATCGATTATATGCAATGCAGGACACGCTAGATAAACTAGTAATATCAACCATGTGTAGTTAACTAGTGATTATGATTGATTGATTTGCTTTTTATAAGATAAGTTTAATGCTAGCTAGCAACTTACCTTGGCTTCTTACTGCATTCGCGTAACAGGCAGGCTCCTCGTGGAGTGCAATGAGAGGCAGGTGGTTAGAGCGTTGGACTAGGTTGCAAGATTGAATCCCCGTGCTGACAAGGTAAAACTCTGTCGTTCTGCCCCTGAACAAGGCCGTTAACCCACTGTTCCTAGGCCGTCATTGAAAATAAGAATGTGTTCTTAGCTGACTTGCCTAGTTAAATAAAGGTGTAAAAAAAAAAATTCGGCGTCCAAAAATACCGATTTTCGATTATGAAAACTTGAAATCGGCCCTAATTAATCGGCCATTCTGATTAATCGGTCGACCTCTAGTAGTCATACCCTGGGTTCTTCTGAACAGACTGAGCCTATGTTTGTTTATTGTGAAGAAAACTCACAGCTGAACATGCACCTGAATGCACTCATGACTCCTTTCTATGCGCACCAAAATTACGATCTGTTTCTCTGAATTACCTTGTGAAAGCCTAACATTGTAAGATCGTCTTGCAAAAGAACACGCTTTCAGATTATGCCCAATTTACCCAGATTACGATTTATAATGGACTGTTTTTGGATTGCGTAAACGACAGTAATTTGGTGATGGCGGGGATGCAGGGTTGTGTTCCGAACAGAACAACTACAAGTGCGTTTGCTCTAGTTCCTCAACAGCACAGCTATTTTCTACATTGTAGAATAATAGTGGAGACATCAAAACTATGAAATAACACATATGGAATCATGTAACTAAAAAAGTATTAAACAAATCAAAATACATTTTATATTTGAGATTCTTCAAAGTAGCCACCCTTTGCCTTGATGACAGCTTTGCACAGCTTTGCAATCGTTTTTTTACCTTAAGTAACTTTCTATCTTATTTAACCATACCAAACCAACGTAACATATCATACTAATTTGAGTGACCTGGATTTACTTTAACTCTGTTATGTCTGGTCTATGAGGCCAGTCTGGAGATTGATAACATTTAAAAGCTTACAAACATGGTTGTCAAACTATTTTTTAATTTCTTGAAAAAAAGTAATGAAAATTGTAATTTTCTTAATCTTTAACGTCAATTATCTAAAATGCGTATAAACCATTTTTTTCCTTCATATTCGCATTTGCTGCTTGGACTCTTTTACATCATCTGTGTAGTGTTTTGTCCACCATCGGTTGAATATAGGGTGAGTGTCATGTCAATCATATAAATAGAAGATAGATGTGGTAGTTGCTGCAGCAGAGAAATATTAGGGTGTGAGAGATTTTAGTGCAGAAGACCTACAGGGAGTTTTGAGAGAAGGGGCCAAAGTAGTGGGATGGGGTGGTGGGTATTTGGGGATAGTGTATAGGTGCAGGGTTAGATCATGGTGTAATATTCCCCCCTTTTTGTGACCAAAATGTGCAAACTGCACTCCATCCTATGAAAAACAGCAATACGCAACACAGCATCTAGTCTGCCGGAAATTCACAAAGAAGAAGAATAAACAGAAAAGACAGTACACGATTACCAAAGATTATGGATATACTGACAAGATACATGTCTCTCTGCCCTAACAACGGGAGTAGTTGTTCACAAAGCGGCACGGCAGGCTGTCTACCTCCCGCCTATACTTTCTTTGAATTGGTGGATACATCTCATTATTGTAATTAGGGATGCACGATATATCGGTAAGCATACCGGCCTCTATTAGCTAAAAATGCCAAAATCGGCATCGGCCCGATGTCTAGTTTAAAGCCGAAGTGCAAAACCGATGTCAAAGCTGACGTACATACTTATATACCATAGGTAGATGACGTAATGACGGCACAGAAAATATAGCGCTACACGCGCAACAGAGCATTCCTAACCTAGCCCACAATGTCTGCTGTGTGGGTCGAGCAGTCACTAAGATGAGCAGTCATTTTGAAAGAGTAAGAACATTTCAGCGAGACAACTCAAAGGCGAAATCCAATAACGCTAAGATAATGGAATTCATTGTCCTTGACAATCAACCGTTCTCTGTCGTGGATGATGTTGACTTTCGCCGACTGGTCGAGCACGGGGACACAATACCAAGTAGGCGCTATTTTTCAGATGTTGCCCTACCGGAGTTACACAGTATTGTTGAAACTCACATCCATGAGCTACTTGCACTGCTATTAGCTTCACGACTGACATTTGGACCAGCGATGTCAGCCGCATTATGAGTCTGACAGCACACTGGGTCGAAGAGGATTTTGTACTGAGGAAAGCCATATTGTATGCTCAAGAATGTGCTGGTTCTCATACCGCTGCTGCCATTTCAATGGCATTTGAGAACATGAACACTCCTAGCTCCATTCGAACAACTGACTTGCGAAATAAGCTCAACTACGTCTGCAGCAGACGTGATACCCTGTCATGGCATTGAAACACCTGCTCAACAAAAATGCCAACACAGATCGTCGGGTTAACTTGGAAAAGTACTCTACTAGAGGCTGTGAACAAGAGATTCGGTGGCACTCTCTCTGAGCCTCTACTGTGTCACCACCATGCTCGATGATAGGTACAAGGACCGCTACTTCGATGCAGACAAGAAATAGGGTTTACGTGAAATGTTAGACACTGCTGGACAAGATTGAAACGGACACAGTGACAGTGCACGCTGAGGAAGAGAGGCCGCGGACAGACAGAGCTGAAACAGCTTGACATGTATGATGAAATCTGAATCGGAGACTGAACAAATGAACAACGAAACAGCACACCAAGTAAGTGAAAGAAATTGGTTTTGATTATGTTTTACTGGTAATGGGGACATATATAAATGCCAACAAAATAACTATTTGGTCAGTATGTGTGTGTGTGTGTGTGTCAACTATTTAACAGTACTAGAATGCATAAAAGGCAGCTAAAATGTTTAATATCGGTTATCGGTATTGTTTTTTTGGGGGCAAGGAAAATATCGGATATATGTATCGGACAAAAATATCATATCAGTGCATCCCTAATTGTAATCTTTTTTAAAATATTAAATTAGGGTTGTATTCAATGGAGAGAGATGCTATGCTACTAGCCTCATTCCATGAATATGCATAGCCATCTCGGGACAACTCTAATATCGACGTATACTCTGATTCGGTGAGTGAGTTTATAAGGAAGTGTAGGAGATGTTGTACCCACTGTGACTATTAAAATCTACTCTAACCAGAAACCGTGGATAGAACTAAAAGAGAGTACCACCGCATTTAACCAGGGAAAGGCAACTGGGAATATGGCAGAATATAAACAGCGTAGTCATTCCCTCCGCAAGGAAATCAAACAAGCAAAATGTCAGTATAGAGACAAAGTAGAGTCAATTCAACGACTCAAACACGAGATGTATGTGTCAGGGTCTACAGATTTATTTAACCTTTATTTACCTAGGCTAGTCAGTTAAGAACAAATTCTTATTTACAATGACGGCCTAGGAACAGTGGGTTAACTGCCTTGTTCAGGGGCAGAACGACAGATTCTTACCTTGTCAGCTCAGGGATTCGATCTAGCAACCTTTAGGTAACTGGCACAACACTTTAACCACTAGGTTACCTGCCGCACCAATCACAGACTACAAAAGGAAAACCAGCCACGTCTTGCTTCCAGACAAACTTAACACCTTCTTTGGCCACTTTGAGGATAATATAGTGCCACCGACGTGGCCCGCTACCAAGGACTGTGAGTTCTCCTTCTCCGTGGCCGACGTGAGTAAGACATTTAAACGTGTTAACCCTCGCAAGGCTGCCGGCCCAGACGGCATCCCTAGCTGCGTCCTCAGAGCATGCGCAGACCAGCTGGCTGGTGTGTTTACAGACATTTTCATTCTCTCCCTATCCCTGTCTGCTGTCCCCACATGCTTCAAGATGGCCACCATTGCTCCTGTACCCAAGAATGCAAAGGTAACTGAACTAAATTACTATTGCCCTGTAGCACTCACTTCTGTCATCATGAAGTGCTTTGAGAGACTAGTCAAGGATTATATCACCTCTACCTTACACCCTAGACCCATTTCAATTTGCTTACCGCCCCAATAGGTCCACAGACGATGCAATTGCCATCACACTGCCCTATCCCATCTGGACAAGAGGAATACCTATGTAAGAATGCTGTTTATTGACTACAGCTCAGCATTCAACACCATAGTACCCTCCAAGTTCATCATTAAGCTTGAGGCCCTGGGTCTCAACCCCTCCCTGTGCAATTGGGTCCTGATGGGCCACCCCCAGGTGGTGAAGGTAGGAAACAACATCTCCATTTTGCTGATCCTCAACACTGGGGCCCCACAAGGGTGTGTGCTCAGCCCCCTCCTGTACTCCCTGTTCACCCATGACTGTGTGGTCATGCACGCCTCCAACTCAATCATCAAGTTTGCAGATGACACAACAGTAGTAGGTTTGATTACCAACAATGACGAGACAGCCTACAGGGGGAGGTGAGGGCTATTGGAGTGTGGTGTCAGGAAAACAACCTCTCACTTAACGTCAACAAAACGATGATCGTGGACTTCAGGAAACAGCAGAGGAAGCACCCCCCTATCCACATCGACGGGATAGTAGTGGAGAAGGTGGAAAGTTCCTCTGCGTACATATCACTGACAAAATGAAATGGTCCACCCACACAGACAGTGTGGTGAAGAAGGTGCAACAGTGCCTCTTCAACCTCAGGAGGCTGAAGAAATTTGGCTTGTCACCTAAAACCCTCAAACTTTTACAGATGCACAATTGAGAGCATTCTGTCTGGCTTTATCACTGCCTGGCACGGCAACTGCAGCGCCCACAACCGCAGGGCTCCCCAGAGGGTGGGGGGGTCTGCACAACGCATCACCGGGGGCAAACTACCTGCCCTCCAAGACACCTACAGCACCCGATGTCACAGGAAGGCCGAAAAGATAATCAAGGGCAACAACCATCCGAGCCACTGCCTGTTCACCCCGTTACCATCCAGAAGGCGAGGTCAGTACAGGTGCATCAAAGCTGAGACCAAGAGACTGAAAAATAGCTTCCATCTCAAGGCCATCAGACTGATAAACAGCCATCACTAACAGAGGCTGCTGGCTACATAAGACTTGAAATCATTGGCCACTTTAATGAATGGAACACTAGTCACTTTAATAATCCATTGTAATAATATGTACATATCTTGCATTACTCATCTCATATGTATATACTGTATTCTATATTATCTATTGCATCTTAGCCCATGCCGCTCTGACATTGCTCATCCATATATTTATAAACTGGACAGTTATCTCCATCTCTTCATGGACACTCTTACTGACAGTTGTGGCTGCTTTGTGTGATGTATTGTTGTCTCTACCTTCTTGCCCTTTGTGCTGTTGTCTGTGGCCAATAATGTTTGTACCATGTTGTGTTGCTGCCTTGCTATGTTGTCGTCTTAGGTGTCTCTTTATGTAGTGTTGTCTCTTTTGTCATGTGTGTTGTCCTATTTGTATTTTATAATAAAAATGTTATCCCAGCCCCCATCCCCGCATGAGGCCTTTTGGTAGGCCGTCATTGTAAATAAGAATTTGTTCTTAACTGCCTTACCTAGTTAAATAAAAAAATCCATTCCTTTACTTAGATTTGTGTGTGTTAGATATTACTTGTTAGCTATTACTGCACTGTCGGAACTAGAAGCACAAGCATTTAGCTACACTCGCAATAACATCTGCTAATCATGTGTATGTGACCAATACAATTTGATATAAAGTGGTTTCTCCGAATTGCCGGGACATCGTGTCCTACATATCAGTACATTCGTAACAACTTAAGCATTACGGAACTAATATTCGATCAAATAAACCCACAGCCATAACATTTTTTGTTGACCAAATTCGACACTCATTGACCATACGAAAAGTCCTTCCTTGATTGACGAAACAACGAAAAAACGCCACCTGCTGGAAGGAGACAGACTTTATGCCGAGTTGGGCCTGTCTCTTCCTCTATGGTATTAGAAACTGTGAAACTGCCGGAAAATCACACGAAGAAGAAAACGGAAGTGAACAGTGACGAAGAACAATTTCCACATTAGCGTTTTTATTGTCATTTAGACGTTTATGAACACCCTGGAAGTCAAAATATGACTCATTTAACGGCACAGCATCACATACTTACCAACGGTAGTGTTTAATTCGCATTGCAAACAGAATTTGGTTGATAGATTGTATCTAGGTAACGCTAGCTATCTGCTAACAATGGCTAACTGTATGGTTTTTCACTCTCAAATAGCCTCCATTATGGAGGTGCTAGCGAATACAGCCGTGGCAGACATCTGTAAACTCGTAGACGACGACTATGCAGTGTTTCGTTTGGAAATAACTCAAAGCCAGAAAGAAAACAGGACATTGCGGAGGAAATTCCAGCTATTGGAACAGAAGGTGACACGGGAGCGCGCAGAAAGGACAATGAGAGAGCGAGTCCTCGCCAGTCGTCCCAGTAGTGTCAAGATCTTCGACCGATACAGAGGAATGGCAAGAGGTACATTTTGCACAAGACCGTGGCGGTCGCCCCGTTCCCGTCTGCGTATGTGTTGAGACGTATTACCCAGAATTGTGTCTGTCAGTTTTAGGATAGTATTGCACAAAGAAACAATATTTCCCGGAAGGCGGAGGCTGCGTAGCCGGTCATATATTGCTTAGTGCCTGTCGCCCCGTTCCCCTCTGCACATGTTTTTACATGTGTTCCCCAGAATTGGGGGTTGGTCAGTTTGAATAGTATGCAACAATTCCCATCATGTGCAAAGACACAATCATATTCATACCAGATTCTTGATTTACTGCGTTTCCTTTACTCAATGAAAACAATGATGATTTTGTTTCATGCAATCGACCTATAAATAGTATATCAATAAGTTATGAGGTGTTACCTTACATCCTTGCCAATTCTAGACATTGTCAATAGTGTACAATATACCATTGACAGTAGCTAATCTAACCACCTTTTTTCCCCCAATTAATCTCTGGTGAAGGACATCTCATTGGAGGCCACAGGAGCTTTGTGAAGCCAACAGGACACAATACATGGAGAGATGACCAACCAATCACTGTTGATGAGGGGAGTGGAACCTCAACCCAGCATGTTATCGTGATAGAGGTTTGTGTAATAGTATTATATACAGTACATCAAATGTGGCCAGTTTATTTTCAGAAAGGCTCCCCTCAGCTATTCACTTGTTTACATGTACAGTACCAGTCAAAAGTTTGGACACACCTACTCATTCAAGGGTTTCTTTATTTTTACTATTTTATACATTGTAGAATAGTGAAGACATCAAACTATAAAATAACACATATGGAATCATGTAGTAACCAAAAAATTGTTAAACAAATCAAAATATTTGATATTTTTCAAAGTAGCCAACCTTTATCTTGATGACAACTTTGCACACGCTTGGCATTCTCTCAACCAGCTTAAGCTGGGATGCTTTTCCTGAACTCTGCGGTCCAACTCATCCCATACCATCTCAATTGGGTTGAGGTCGGGTGATTGTGGAGGCCAGGTGTTACGAATCCCTTTGGCCCTGCAGTCTAGGGGGATGGTAACGAGACCCGTAATATAACTCATGCAAAGTATAATAGTGAAAGCCACAGACAACTAAATTACCGTCAAACACTCATGGTTTATTTGTAAACACACGGTAATGGGGAGCAGGAAAAGGGGCTGAGCTGGACCCAAGGAAAGAAATAATAACATTCAAAAACACCCCTAAGCTAGTCTACCTGCTTCAACAGCTAGCTAACTAACCAAAATTACAGAGGGTGGTCCGCCCAGTTCTAACTAGTGTATTTAGACAAAGTTCACCTACAGGAAGTGTATGCCCATGGGCGACTTGTCTTGGTACCCTCTTTTCCCACCATCAAACAAACAGTCAAACACCAAAACAATACTCACAGGATAACAGACAAAGTGAAATGTAGTTGCAAAAACAAGAGATCTACAGAGAGATTGAGCTCAAGAGAAAACAACTGAATGGGTTTTTAAACCAAGGGAAAGGGGATGTGATTGGGTAATGGAAACAGGAGGAGGTGTGTCTTCTGATTGATGACTGATTGGGGAATGATTATTGCCACCTGTGAGGGGAGAAGGAGAGAAAATAAACACACACAGGATACCTGTATCCGTAACACCAGGTCATCTGATGCAGCACTCAATCACTCTCCTTGTTCAAATAGCCCTTACTCAGCCTGGAGGTGTGTTGGGTCATTGTCCCACTAAGCGCAAACCAGATGGGATGGCAATTCGCTGCAGAATGCTGTGGTAGCCATGCTGGTTAAGTGTGCCTTGAATTCTAAATAAATCACTGACAGTGTCACCAGCAAAGCACCCCCAAACATCACACCTCCTCCATCCTTTACAGTGGGAAACACACATGCGGAGATCATCCGTTCACCTACTCTGCGTCACAAAGATACGGCAGTTGGAACCAAAAATCTAAAATTTGGACTCATCAGACCAAAGGACAGATTTCCACCAGTCTAATGTCCATTGCCCGTGTTTCTTGGCCCAAGCAAGTCTCTTCTTATTGGTGTCCTTTAATAGTGGTTTCTTTGCAGCAATTCGACCATGAAGGCCTGATTCATGGGGCGGCAGGTAGCCTAGTGGTTAGAGCGTTGGACTAGTAACCGGAAGGTTGCAAGATCGAATCCCCGAGCTGACAAGGTAAAAATCTGTCGTTCAGCCCCACTGTTCATAGACCGTCATTGAAAATAAGAATTTGTTCTTAACTGACCTGCCTAGTTAAATAAAGGTAAAATAAAAATTCAGTCTCCTCTGAACTGTTGAGATGTGTCTGTTACTTAAACTCTGTGAAGCATTTATTTGGGCTGCAATTTCTGAAGTTGGTAACTAACGAACTTATCCTCTGCAGCAAAGGTAACTCAGTCTTCCTATTCTGTGACCTTCCTCATGAGAACCAGTTTCATCATAGCGCTGGATGGTTTTTAAGGACTGCACTTTAAAAGCTCTTGAAATGTTCTGTATTGACTAACCTTCATGTCTTAAAGTAATGACTGTCATTTCTCTTTGCTTATTTGAGCTGTTCTTGCCATAATATGGACTTGATCTTCTACCAAAAAGGTATACCCCCTACCTTGTCACAACACAACTGATTGTCTCAAACGCAATTAAGGAAAGAAATTCCACAAATTAACTTTTAACAAGACACACATGTTAAATGAAATGTATTCCAGGTGACTACCTCATGAAGCTGGTTGAGAGAATGCCAAGCTTGTGCAAAGCTGGCTACTTTGAAGAATCTCAAATAAACAAATTAAAATATAACACTTTTTTTGGTTACTACATGATTCCATGTGTGTTATTTCATAGTTTTGATGTCTTCACTATTATTCTACAATGTATAAAATAGTAAAAATAAAGAAAAACCCTTGAATGAGTAGGTGTTCTAAAACTTTTGACTGGTACTGTACATCCTTATTTCTCTGCCATAGAGGAGTTTGTGAGACTTTCCTACGACATTGTTATCCAATTCCACTCATGTACCAGTAATAACCTCCTCTCTTCTTGTGTCAGTCTGCAGATACAGAGGTTTCAGGTCCTGGGGTCAAGCAGGAGAGAACTGAAAGAGAGGACACAAGACACAGAAGAGACATCCAGACTGGATTGACTGGAGCACCCCCTGTATCCAGGGAGGACCCCGCCACCTCGCCTCAGCCCAGGACACGACACAGCATCACGGAGGTCAGTGGAACGCCGAACACCGTCCTCAAGTCAGAGACAGACACCAAGACTTTAACTGTAACACACAGGCTCTTACCCACAGAATCTGACCACAGATCAGACTCGGAGACACTGGAGCTGGGGCCACTGGGCTGTCCTCCTGCTTCCAGCTCAGAGTACTTACCGGTATTTCACCAGAGCCAGAGGACGGTTCTTTCCTGTGGCGATGGTGACACGTTAGACACTGGTGTTGATGACCTGTCTTGTTCTTACGCTACAGAGATGAACCCTAGCAACATATCCTTGGGTTTAGAAACACAGACTCATCTGTTTAGAGGGGAGTGGAACCAGTACAGTAGTAGTGTATACTCTGAAGGGTGCCTAGATAAGAAACGGGAGGTTGTAGTGGTAGACGAGGTAAAAGTGGAGGGTGACGCTCCTCCCATATGGAATGCAGATAGTCACCTAGGAGACGGACACTCACAGGGCAGAGATTTCTTAGATTACAGAGAAAGCTCAGACACAAATATAAATGTTGTCACCCACTCCCCTTTACACGCATTCGGAGATCGTGACCCAATGTCCACGTCGATGGCACCTTCCGATTCACACGGCTGCGTCGATCAGGTGTTGAACTCAAATGACCAAAGGGCCATGGCTCGTGGAGGGGGAGCAACATCAGGCAATAGTAAAGAGAAACGGTTCCTCTGCATGTTCTGTAACAAAGGCTTCAGCTGCCCCCAGAAGGTGGAGATCCAACAGAGGGTCCACACAGGGGAGAAATCCTACAGCCGCCCCCATTGTGAGAAGAGGTTCTCCCGCCAGGATCAGCTGAAGATGCACCTGAAGGTCCATACAGGAGAGAGGCCATTTGCCTGTACGCACTGCAGGAAGAGGTTCTCAGAGAGGAGCAACCTCAGGATACACCAGCAGAAACACCATTCCATTCTATAGCATCTGGCGTTTAGATCAAACCCTGCATTAAAAACATAGATTCAGTGTTATCAGCAGAAAAGATCCACAGATGCATTTAGAATAATGAAACAGATTTCAGTGTTGAATACTTGTGGGTAGAATATTGCATCCAGATATTGTGTGATATATAAGGCAGGTGATAAGCCTAAAAAGTGTTTGAGGTGTTCTAGAAGACTGTTCTGAAAAATGGACCTCTGTAGGAGATGAAAAATTGGCCTTGTCTTGTACAGAAAAAAGGGGTGTGGAGATCTGTGCCAGTTCTTGTTGAGTAGTGGTGGACCTGAGTATTAAATGTGAATAGAGATTGAAAAGAAACAGGGAGTACATATATTTTTTAATTGAAATGCATACAGATTTTAAGTTGGTTGATGTCATAAATATTAAGAACTTGAAAGTGATGGAAAAGTGGAGAGGAACTGGCACGACTGTCTGAAATGAGTTGCCAGCATCACAAAAACGTTTTTGGAGAATTAATATGTTAAAGTTACTTTTGTAAGTATTAGCCTAGACCAGGGCTATTCAACTCTTACCCTACGAGGTCCAGAGCCTGCTGGTTTTCTGTTCTACCTGATAATGAATTGCACCCACATGTTGTTCCAGGTCTAAATATGTCCGTGAGTAGAGGGGAACAATGGAGAAAAACACAGCACAACTAACTCCAGAGTTGAGTTTGAGGGGCCTAGACTATATTGCAACATAAGGATGCATTAAGGTGTATTACAGATTTAATATTATTTTCCTTGGGATGAGATGTTGAATTCGTCTGATGACACCAATACCTCTCGCAATTTTATTGCAGACAAATGAAGTGGGATTTGCCCAGTTTATTTATTTCGTCAATGAGAACACCTAGGAATTTGTTAGTTTTAACACTGAAAAGGAAATGTATAATTTTTTTATTCAACTCTTGGACCGAGGACAGACACTGGTTACAATATGCCATTTGATTATATTCCAATCGGCTAAATTCTGTAGGCTACCCGTAAAAGGTGCTGCATGGTCAATCCGACGTCTGCATTGGCCGTGTAGCATTTACGGTGATACGGCCTCTGCAAAAGTCAGGGAATTCATACTTTTTGTGCTTCGCAGAGCTGTTGTGAAGGAACTTGTCAAGGAAGTGAGTTTGTGTTTATACAGGACCTTCCGCCGCCCACCTACCGTCAGCCAATCATGTCAGTGCGGAGATATACGGAGCCCTCTGCATTGTTACAAAATTTGGGAGGCGCAAGGCGATGCGGTACGGAGCTCAATTTGGCCTCTGCATGCTTCTGTAGGCGCCACAATTGCTTCACACCTTCCATACGGAGCCTCCGACCACATTTTCAGATCAAGCATAAATTGGCTTTTAGCCTATCCATTGTCACATTATGAAAGGTGTGAAAACAGATTATAGGCTATTGTTTGTGTCCCTGGCTGAGTTGATGAGCAGATTTGGGCCATCAGTTGATTGACAGATGTAGAACTTACTGTAGAACGATACATTTTCCTCCAGTGTGGATGCTCGCCTATAGTTGGGCTGTGTATAATTTGCCAATTTAGTTATTGTCTTTGGTGTGGATTGAAAGCCTGTATTGTGTGGCCTTAATATTTCATTTTGTAAAGCTGTCAAGATGTTTGAGCCTATCCAAAGATGATTTTGTTGAGCTGAGACACTTTTCTCTGGATAGTAAATTATCAGACTATTTGTTTTACTACTTGAAAACATTGAAATAAATGCAATTCACTTGTGGGCCTAATGTAGGCTCAGGCTTGCCGCTATATCACCCAGCACTGGGCGAGAACTCATGAGGCTCGGAGCCAAAGCACGCTGCTTAGACCTCTGCGCTACTGCAGGTCACAATGCTCTAGCAAGCCGTAAGAATGCTGTGAATACCAGTGGCGGTCAATGTCATTTAAGATGAGGGAGGTCAATTATATTTTTTTACGAGCATGGCCTTATTTATATTACAGCATATTGGATGACAGTCATTCATATTCCATTCACCCAGTTCAATGTAACATCGATAGGTTTAGGCTACAACGTGTTACTCTATACCCATCATGAGGTTGCTACAACCTAGCCTATGAGTGAAAGTTTACAGCGTAGGTGCACACAGGTCGAGAGAAAGATTGAGGTGACAGACAATGACACTATCGTAGAAACTTTTACACAGGGAGACTCAGTCAATCTTAAATGAATCATTGTTTATTTTCATGCATGTGACAGACCAATACCTCATGAGACTTCTCTCTAAGCTGAAACAGATATCCCTTTCTCTAAACAACATTCTTGGGGTACTGCCAAATTGCAGATAGTGATAGTGAGGATTCGTTCAATCAGTCACTTGCATGAACACAGAGATTGGTTATTAGAAAAGCACACACTTAAAAATGTCCATCACATTATCACTTGTGGGACAATAATCGTTACATTTTAAGGTACGCATTCGATTTTAGCTTCTATATCATATTTATAATAAAGTAAGGGAAATCAACACATTAAACCAGACACTTCATCATTTCAAACCCTTCTTTCTGGGTTGTACTTGTAAAACCATTGCAGTAGAATGTTTTAACTTAACCTTCGCTTCATACAGTTACACATACAGTTGAAGTCAGAAGTTTACATGCACTTAGGTTGGAGTCATTAAAACTCGTTTTTCAATCACTTCACAAATTTCTTGTTAAAACTAGTTTTGGCAAGTCGGTTAGGACATCTACTTTGCATGACACAAGTCATTTTACCAACAATTGTTTGCAGACAGATTATTTCACTTATAATTCAACGTATCACAATTGCAGTGGGTCAGAAGTTTACATACACTAAGTTGACTGTGCCTTTAAACAGCTTGGAAAATTCCAGAAAATGATGTCATGCTTTAGAAGCATCTAATAGGCTAATTGACATCATTTGAGTTAATTGGAGGTGTACCTGTGGATGTATTTCAAGGCCTACCTTCAAACTCAGTGCCTATTTGCTTGACATCATGGGAAAATCAAAAGAAATCAGCCAAGACCTCAGAAAAAAAGTTGTAGACCTCCACAATTCTGGTTTATCCTTGGGAGCAAAAGGCCTGAAGGTACCACGTTCATCTGTACAAGCAATAGTACGCAAGTATAAACACCATGGGACCACGCAGCCGTCATACCGCTCAGGAAGGAGACACGTTCTGTCTCCTAGAGATGAATGTCATTTGGTGCGAAAAGTGCAAATCAATCCCAGAACAGCAGCAAAGGACCTTGTGAAGATGCTGGAGGAAACAGGTACAAAAGTATCTATATCCATAGTAAAATGAGTCCTATATCGACATAACCTGAAAGGTCACTCAGCAAAGAAGAAGCCACTGCTCCAAAACGCCATAAAAAAGCTAGACCACGGTTTGCAACTGCACATGGGGACAAAGATCGTACTTTTTGGAGAAATGTCCTCTGGTCTGATGAAAAAATAGAACTGTTGGCCATAACTGTCGACCATCGTTATGTTTGGTAAAAATGTGTGTGGTAAAAATTGTAGGGTAAAAACAAACAAAATGGCCAGGCCTTAGCAGTCAAGCTGAATAGGCCTCTTCTAAAGTAAACAATCCCAGAGCCTGTCTCTTGTAATCATTGTCATTTTGACCTGTTGCATTGACATACAGTTCTGTACAAACTGTCCCTGGGACATAAACTAGTCAAAATAAGAAACCTGTTTAACAAATCTACTAGGACCTTCAAAAAGTTGGTGCTGGCTTATCAGCTCAATATTCCTGACTAAAAACATTTACTTGGATCTACTTCAATTCTGGACACAGTTCCACGTAATGGAAACAGATTAATATAATTTAAAACACTTTCCTACTTAAATCACTGGTGCTACCCGAACTATAGAATAAAAATTGGAAATTGTCATAAACCTGTCATTTCAATTATTCATACCTCTGTCCCAGATTTCCCCACTGTCTGTGAGGGACACCCCTTAGACAGGTTTTTTTTCAGTGAGTACTGGCGGCTAGCTGTTCCACAGGAAGCTTATCTCTAACCCAAACACCAGATGTCGGCCTCTAATTTAATATCGGTCCTAATGCTCAATCCCTCTGTTCATAATGTGACCTTGTATTGAAACATTTACTTCTTCAAATTACTAAGATATTGCATTAGAGTGCTATCTGAAAGCCACTTACCATTCACTTTGTTCCTTCACACTTATTAAATGTCTATTAAGATTCATATGTAATGCTTTGGAGGGATCAATATGTATTAACTGGGCTGGCACTGTCTCAGTCCCCTGTATAGCGCATGCTCTGTCTATATTAAGTCTCTACCTAGCATGTTCTGTATTCACCTACTCAACCGTTTAACATCATTGGTTCTATTTAACAGGGTATGGGGTTTATTTCAAAACGTATTACCGGCGTGGAAGAAATCTCATAAGTGTTTATAGTTTTATTGGTTAGGGGCAAGTCAAATCCCGTACAATGCTTTAACCTAATCTTTCTCAAATGATCCATAAAGGGACCACTGAACATTTCTCAGAATACGTCTACGTGTGGGTGTACAAGTTGTATGTATATTTTTCCTATTGTTACTTTGTCAGATCTCTGGTAACCCATTATACATTTGTCTTACATCACAAATTCCTCCTCTACACCAGTGTTCTATTCATACAGGGGTTTACATATTCCCTCTAGTGTTCTATTTAACAGCATATTCGGGAATAATACTCTATCTCCATACAGAACCCCTATAACGTTATAGATCTGAAAATTCAGCTCACACAGAACTGGTTGGGGTATTCATTATTTTCCTTATATAACTATACTTAGGTATTCACATTCACACCACGTGCATCTTCAACGATTCTAAATTCCTACAATAACACCGTGTGCTATTATCAGTGGTTCTCAGACCACGTAGACCTTTTACATCGTTACATATGTATCTTCAACGGTTCTCTTGCCACTACTTCCTATACACTTGCAGTCCCAGACTACGATGGGCGGTGGTGGATGGAACCCCTAGATTGAAAAACTCGGCTCACACAGAACTGGAAAACTCGGCTCACACAGAACTGGAAAACTCGGCTCACATTCACACTGGAGCTAGTCCCCAGACTCAGTACGTTATAGCTACATTTCAATCTCTTATTATCCAAAATTCAATCTTAATAGTAATAATTTCAATCCATTTATTATCCACGTTTCAATCAGCTTAATGTCATATTTTACAATCACACAACTTTCACATCCACTTAATAATAGTCCCAAACACACTCTAATCTCCATTATTACCCCATGTGCATCTTCAATGATTCTCTTGTCGTTACTTCCTATGCACCATATGTATCTCCTATATACAGTGCCGTTGGAAAATATTCAGACCCCTTGACTTTTTCCACATTGTTAGGTTACAGCCTTATTCTAACATTGATTAAATAGTTTTTTTCCATCAAGCTACAAACAATACCCCATAATGACAAAGCAAAAACAGGTTTTTAGAGATGTTTGCTAATTTATAAAAATACAAAACTGAAATCACATTTACATAACTATTCAGACCCTTGTTCCTGCATTGTATTGGCTTTGTGCTTAGGGTTGTTGTCCTGTTGGAAGGTGAACCTTTGACACAGTCTGAGATCCTGAGCGCTCTGGAGCAGGGTTTCATCAAGGATCTCTCTGTACTGCTCTGGTCATCTTTGCCTTGATCCTGACTAGGGTTGCACATTTTGGGGAATATTCAGAGGTGGAAACTTTCCGTGGGAGTTGACAGAAATATGGGAATTGATGGAAATATGCAAATTAATATTAACACCATTTATTAACACCATTAACACCACCGTTTTTTTTGCATTGGATATATTTACCATATCATATGGAGACAGAAACATAATCCTTTTACCTTATCATAAGTAGACATAGTTGCAAATTAAATCCTTCCAATAGAAATAAAAAAAACAATTTAGTTACGAATTGAACTTGACTCTTGTGAATTGACTCTTCACATGGGATGATTTCACTGCACAACAAAAGGAAATATTGAATGATCCATCACATCTCCCAAAAACGTTTTCAACATGCATCTGTAAAATGATAGTCTAGAAACTAAAGCTTTGGTTGTCTTCCTCTCAGGCTTTCATGTCTTCTCCCTAAACCTCCTCAATGTCCACCTCTTGAACATCAGACTCTGGAGGCCTCATCTTCACTGTCACTTTCCAACCTTGTTGAGGATGGCTCGTTGTCAGGCTCAAAAAGCCTAAAATTTGCCTGGATGGCCACCAATTTTTCAACCCTTGTATTGGTCAGCCTGTTATGTGCTTTGGTGTGTGTTCCCAAACAAGGACCAGTTGCGCTCTGAGGCGGCTGATGTTGGTGGGATTTGGAGGATGATGAGGCAACAGGGGAAAGAGCCTCAGATCCACAAAGTCCCTTCCAACCGGGTGGCTGATGAGATACACTACCGTTCAAAAGTTTGGGGTCACTTAGAAATGTCCTTGTTTTTGAAAGAAAAGCAAAAAAAATTGTCCATTGAAATAACATCAAATTGATCAGAAATAGTGTAGATATTGTTAATGTTGTAAATTACTATTGTAGCTGGAAATATCTACAGCAACCATCACTCCTGTGTTCCAGTGGCACGTTGTGTTAGCTAATACAAGTTTATCATTTTAAAAAGGCTAATTGCTCATTAGAAAACCCTTTTGCAATTATGTTAGCACAGCTGAAAACTGTTGTTCTGATTAAAGAAGCAATAAAACTGGCCTTCTTTAGACTAGTTGAGTATCTGGAGCATCGGCATTTGTTGGTTAGATTACAGGCTCAAAATGGCCAGTAACAAATTACGTTCTGATGAAACTCGTCAGTCTATTCCATGCGATAAATTGCCAAGAAACTGAAGATCTCATACAACGCTGTGTACTACTCCCTTCACAGAACAGCGCAAACTGGCTCTAACCAGAATAGAAAGAGTGGGAGGCCCCGGTGCTGGCCTTCTAGGCAGAGTTCCTCTGTCCAGTGACTGTGTTCTTTTGCCCATCTTAATCTTTTCTTTTTATTGGCCAGTCTGAGATATGGCTTTTTCTTTGCAACTTTGCCTAGAAGGGCAGCAACCCGGAGTCACCTCTTCATTGTTGATGTTGAGACTGGTGTTTTGCGGTTACTATTTAATGAAGCTGCCAGTTGAGGCATCTGTTAATATTTATTTTTAGGTGGGGGGTAGGATTAATTTAAGAGGTAGGGTTTAACTCTCAGACCATGAGAAACCAGGTTCTCTGGTCTGACGAAACCAAGATTGAACTCTTTGACCTGAATACCAAGAGTCACATCTGGAGGAAACCTGGCACCATCCCTACGGTGAAGCATGTTGGTGGCAGCATCATGCTGTGGGGATGTTTTTCGGCAGCCGGGACTGGGAGACTATTTGGGATCGAGGGAAAGATTAACGGAGCACAGATATCCTTGATAACCTGTTCCAGAGAGCTCAGGACCTCCGACTAAGGCGAAGGTTCACCTTCCAACAGGACTATGACCCTAAGCACACAGCCAAAACAACGCAGGAGTGGCTTCGGGACAAGTCTCTGAATATCTTTGAGTGGCCCAGCCAGAGCCCGGACTTGAAGGCGATCGAACATCTCTGTAAAGACCTGAAAATAACTGTGCAGGGATGCTCCCCATCCAACCTGACAGAGCTTGAGAGGATCTGCAGAGAAGAAACTCCAAGTATAGGTGCGCCAAGCTTCTAGCGTCATACCCAAGAAGACGCGAGGCTGTAATTGCTGCCAAAGGTGCTTCAACAAAGTACTGAGTAAAGGGTCTGAAAAGTTATGTAAAACATTACATTTGTTTATACATTTGCAAAATGTCTAAACCTGTTTTTACTTTGTCATTATGGGGTATTGTGTGTAGATTGAGGAAAACAACAATTTAATACATTTTAGAATAAAACTAACGTAACAAAATGTGGAGAAAGTCAAGGAGTCTGGATACTTTCCAAATGCACTGTGTAGTGTACACACATACTAACGAACACGTCAATATAGTTTAGTCAGGTTTGTATGATGTTGACTTGACTTATCATAGCTGACTTATTTTTACCCACAACATCATATTTGTCCACCATGATGGGTTTAACAACAATGAAGTAATTCTGTAACTACAGTATAGAACTCAAATGTCGTCGAGATGGGTAAACACTCCATGTTGAAAGTGTGTTTATTATCTATGTGTACGTACCTGAGGGAGTGTACGTCTGTGTAATCTGTATCACATGTCTCTTCCAGGAGGAGGAGGGTCCAGAGGTGCTGCTGGTGAAGGAGGAGGGTCTGGGGAACCCTGAGGAGACCATAGTCATGGAGGACAACCAGACTACACCTCCTCCTGAACCCACAGAGGAACCAGCTGAGCAGCACAGGACAACACACAGTATCACTGAGGTGAGCCCACTGAACTACTGTCTGAATGGTATTAGTTCGGGCCGTATTCCACTAAGCCTCTCAGAGTATGAGTGCTGAAGTGGGATCAGTTTTGTCATTTTAGATCACAAGACTATGTAGACAGGTGCGGGACCTGATCCTCGATCACCACTTCTACTCTGAGACTCTTTGTGTATAAGGGCACAGGTCTTGATATATTGTCTGGTAGTGTGGAACCATGCCTTAGAATTATCAAACCATTAATTAAATAAGGTCAAGTAATCAAATCAACTAACACACTTGCATAGTACTCATAGCAATCCCTCATTGCCCAATCAGAAGATGCTCCATAGCAGGGTGCTCATATCAGATTTCTTGATCCAACATCCTCTCACTCTGTATCTCTTACAGTCAGTAGACATGGAGGATGGGAAGCCTGATCTGCTGATTGTCAAAGAGGAGACAATAGACGACGAACCAGAGAGCATTGACCTGCTGAGTGGACTAAAGATGGGGGAGGAAGGTAAGGGAGAAATAAAATAGTCTACATACAGTAATAGATCTTCAAATGGAAATAGTGATTCACCTGGCTATTATTTTTCCTTAATTTTTCTTCAAATCATAAAATGCTATTTGTTTACATACAAAAAAAACACAATGTATGAAAATGCTCAGGTAATTGACAAAAGAAATCCATATGTAGAATGTTCTCTGCCATGTTTGTGAAGTCTATTTTGTAACTTCTTCCTGCAGGTGGTTGGCTGGAGGCTAACAGAGGAGACTGGGCAGCCATCTTGGATTCCCAGACCCAGACCTGTGCAGCCAAAGGCCTAAGAGACAACGTCACTGATCAGGCCAGGACCAGAGGCGATATAATGGAGGTCAGTGGATGGGACAGCATCCTCAACTCTCAGCGGGGGAACTACACTGTTAACCACAACCAGAAACTAACAGTCGAACACAAAACAACAACCAAACTTAGTCTCCATGACAACAGACTGGCTGAGACCAGGGCGAGGCGTAGATTTGGTCTGCAGGTACGGGGAGGTGTCCGTATGCGGCTGGAGAGAACAGACACAGACTCGGCTAGCGATGCTCCGTCCTGCTCCTATAGCTGTGATTCAGAGGGATTGATGGCACCTCAGGTTAACCCCCTAACAGGTGCTGCCTTCAGCCTGCCTTCTATAGGATCTATCAACTGGAACATGGACCCTGTGACAACACAGACACTCCCTGGCCTTCATCCTCCTCACACTCTCCTGATGTTAAACCAGACCTCAGACAATGCCTCAACACTAAATGGCTACACAAGCCCATTGACAAATGACCGTAGTAGAGACGTAATCTGTAAAGCTGGCAGCGTCAAAGAGAAGCGCTTCCCATGTTCATTCTGTGGGAAAGCCTTCAGTTTTCCCAAACAGGTGGAGATCCACCAGAGGACTCACACAGGGGAGAAACCATTCAACTGTACACAGTGTTATATGCGCTTCGCCCGGGCTGGCCACCTGAAGAGCCATCAGAGGGTCCACACAGGGGAGAAACCCTTCAGCTGCCCCCAGTGTGAGAAGAGGTTCTCCCACCAGCACCAGCTGAAGAGGCACCTGAAGGTCCACACGGGAGAGAGGCCGTTTGCCTGTACGCACTGCGAGAAGAGGTTCTCAGAGAGGAGCTATCTCAGGATACACCAGCAGAAAATGCACATGGTCCATGTATAGATATGTAATTTAGTACTAGTTAATTTGTTTGTAGTTCATTCTGTTGGTTTTGGATGTAGTAGGGAACTGGATGAGGTGAACTGAGGAAAGAATGAGTATGATGAGGCAGAGTAGATGATAAGGTGATGGTTGATGTGATGGTGTCTAAAAATGCTTCACTGATGTAAAGTGAGCCGTGTCCTGTTTGATGCTGGTGTTTTATAAATGAGGAAATGTTAGTGCCTTAATTCATTTTTACTTAAAATTAAGTAGTGAAGATGTGTGTAATGTTGAACCTTTTCCAAAGTATTCTAAAATGTATTTTATGGTACCAGATTTATAGAAGTTAGTGTTACCATAGTGAAGTTATTCTACTTGTGATTGCTATTTTGTTTAAATGAACTACTAAATTGACTCTGCTGACTGACTTGGTTATTTTGTATCATTTTTTATATATATATATTTTAGAATAAGCTCCATATTGTTAGGTACTTGAATCAGTTTAAGATGGGCTGTGGTTCACATTTTATAATGTCATGTTTCTGTGTGTACAGGAAAGAGTTTAAATAAAGTTCTGCTTTTCAGTACAATCTTTGCTTGCAGTCTGTAGTCAATGAAGACCTGCTGATCCGGTGTTACTGGCGACTGGACCTATGAAGTGACTGGTTAGGATCATGGATCAGGAGCTGTCACTCTTCCTTCCCGAGTCAGAACAAAGGTCCCAACCACGAGGGACAGAGACTCCACCACAACATAGAACACAACCAGTGGACAGGTGGGCTGAACAACCTCAGTCCTGGTGGTCATCAGAGAGATGGATGGTCCAGTCAGGGATCCAGTCTGCAGCCCAGATCCTTCTCTTCCCAGTCTCAGTGCAGGGATGAAGCAGGGCCTGGGGCTAGTAGAGATAGACCCTCCTGTTCCTATGATTCAAACACCACAGTATCCATGATGATCAGAGCAGGTCACCCTGGGCTTCAGTCTTCACAGAGAGCTGTGGGAGACCCCCCTGGTGGGAGTCTGTCTTCTCCTTCAGGGTTTCGTCTAATGCCTGGTGAATGGGTTTTTCCACCTGAGGGTGGTGGCTCCTGCTTCTACCTTCTCTGGTGTCACTCGGTCACAACTTGGGAGGCCGAGCATTAGGACGTACGCCAACAAGCCGAACACCTGCCCCACCTGTACAGCGCGTCACTAATGCGAACTATGTGAAGGCACACCAGACCGTTCACACCAAGGAGAGGCCCTTCAAGTGCAAACTATGTTACAAGAGCTTCTCCTTCCGGAGTAACCTTACCAGACATGGGAGTATCCACAATGGGGAGAAATCGTGGTTTGAGATGTATGCACTTCTGGGAATAATTCTTTACTGGAAATATTATAGTTATCATGTTTAGTGTCTTGGGGTAAGAGGGTAATTCACCACATACACCTCATTAACCCTTTAACTTATCATTTGAAACAGGCTTGTGTAAATACCTGTTTTTACAGCGACAGTAAGCCTAGACTAGAACAAGCACTTAAATATTTACCTTACTGAGTAGATGGAATAAAGTCATTTTATTATTGTATTTTAACACACTTCGTTCTTAAGTCTGCTCTGAACTTGAAAGATAGTGATCATGATTAGGATATTTGATATGTAACGTAATAAGCAGTACCGTTTTTCAAAGAACAAAGCGCACACCTTTCAGTTAACAGCCTTTGCGCTATGACGCCAACCAATAAGATCCTTTCTCTTCAGTGTAAACGGAAGTGAACAGTTACCCAAAACAATTACCACGATAGTATTGTTATTTAGACGTTTATTAACACATTTGAACTCAAAATATGCTTAACTGCACAGCATTACATACTTACCTCAGGTAGTGTTTACTTCGCGTTGGAGACAGGACTTGGTTGTTAGATGTTCTAGGTAAGACTAGCTAGCTGCTAACAATGGCTAACTATGGTTTTTCATACTCAAATAGCCTCCGTCTTGGAGGTGCTAGCGAATGCCGCTGTGGCAGAGATCTGTAAACTCGTAGACGACGACTATGCAGTGTTTCGTTTGGAAATAACTCAAAGCCAGAAAGAAAACAGGGCATTGCGGAGGAAACTACAGCTGCTGGAACTGAAGGTGGCACGGGAGCGCGCAGAGAGGACAATTCGTTCTAGAAGTGTCAAGATCCTCGACCGATACAGAGGAATGGCAAGAGGTACATTTTGCAGAAGGCCGAGGTTGCGCTGCCTGTCGCCCCATTCCCCTCTGCGCATGTGACTTTAGATGTGTTAAACACATACTGTAGTTGTGTTAATGGTTAGATGGTTAATTTCTTAGGGATAGCCCCCTTTTTTTCAATTTTCGCCAACTGACATACCCAAATCTAACTGCCTGTATGTCAGGCCCTGAAGCAAGGATATGCATATTCTTGGTACCATTTGAAAGCAAACGCTTTGAAGTTTGTGGAAATGTGAATTGAATGTAGGACAATATAACACAATAGATCTGGTAAAAGAATAAAACGTTTTTTTTCTACCACAATCTTTGAAATGCAACAGAAAGGTCCCTGTTCCAGCCATTACTCTGGTTGTAATTCCGATGGTGTCCACAAGAATGCAGCAGTGTATGTGCGGATAATTTGAAGTATGAGCGAACTACTTGGCATTTAGTGTGAAGTCACCTAGGTACATTTGAGCAAATCGTGAAGGAGACATTTGCATTCATATTACATTTTTCTGCAAGAATATCGTCAAATCTGTATACTTGGACTTTGATTTAGCTTTTCCAGTATTAGTAGCCATATTATAAGTTCAACATTTGCAAAACAACCAGTTTTCATTCCTCTGAATATTCGTATAATTTTTGTCCAAAAGGAAAAAGGCATGCTGTAGTACAAGGTTAGTAGCTACATTTTGCGACAGATACAAGGTTCACTCTTGTAAAGCCCAGCTCATTGGCTATCTAGCTAGCTTTGTTTGACCCCGATAGATCAAATTTCATAACGTTAGAGTTGTTCAAGTGAAGACCGCCCGCGTCAATGGCGTGCCAGGAAGGCGTCGTTCTCTGACCAAATATGGTGTCCTATAGGATATACAACACCCCATGTGATATAGTGAAGTCTCGTTACGTTCTAGGATCTCTGAGGAATACATACGCACGTGATTTGACTGGTTGAAACAACGTTTAGGGTTAGATTTTCACAGATTCCTTTCTTTGCAAATTGAACAAGTGGAAATACAAAATCGATCGTGCATGCTATATGGACCTTTTTAGGATATGAAAAAGGATTTTATCTAACAAAACGACACTTCATGTTATCTCTGGGACCCTTTGGATAATAAATCAGAGGAAGATTTCAGACTAAGTACACATTTCACCTTCAGAGGTAAATTTATCAAACCTATCGTGGTGAAAAGTGTTTTGTTGTTAGGAGCTTTCCACAAACAATAGCATGGCATTTTTTTGCAGTAATAGCTACGGTAAATTGGACAGTGCAGTTATATTAACAAGAATTTAAGCTTTCAGCGGATATAAGACACTTATATGGTGACACAAGGCGCTGCATGATTTACAACTGTCCAGTTGACGGGACTTAACCAGAATTGGGTGTTGGTCAGTTTTTTTATAGTATGCAATAACTCCCCTGATTACTTGGTTGTCTTGCGCAAAGACACTCATATTATAACCAGAGTCTTGTTTTCTGCACTTCATATTATTTACCCAATGAAAACAATGTGATGCTTGGAACATAATACATCAATCAATAAATAAATAGTATATCAAGAAGTTATGAGAAGTGTTACCTTACATCCTTGCCAATTCTAGACATTATCAATTGTGTACAATATACCATTGAGCATTGACAGTACCTAACCTAACCATGTCTTCCCCCCCCCAATCACTCTCTCAGGTGAAGGACATCTCACTGGAAGCCACAGGAGGGTTGTGAAGCCAGCCGGACACAATATATGGAGAGATGGCCAACCAATCACTGTTGATGAGGGGAGTGGAACCTCAACCCAGCACATTATCATGATAGAGGTTAGTGTAATAGTATTACATAAATTACAGTTACTTTGTTAATCAAATGTGGCCCATTTATTTCAGAAAGGCTGCCCTCAGCTATTCACTTGTATCTGCCATAGGAGAGCTTGTGAGACTTCTGACAGTGTTTTCGCTGCAGTCATTTATCTGTGGCGCTGCGCCACGGCAAAGAAATATGGAACTTTAAAAAATATGTCTGCCGAGGCACACTAAAGATTCTAGAACAGTCCACATTTACTTTGCCTCTGCAAGCAACACGAGTAATGCATGACAACCCCATAATAGAATAGTTTCTCTTTACCAAGTTGGCTTGTTGTTGTGTGTTCTATGCGAGAGAGATATTCCTAAAGGCGCATTCAAGTTATGAGTGCCATAGGGAGGGAAACATGAATTCTGATAAGCAGTCAATGCATAACAATTCTTGCAATCACCGGGAAAAACAGTTTTAATGGCCTTTGTTAAAAATAGGGGATCCCAGTTTTCCATTCCTACTTGATGTATTTCAACTCCTTAGCGAACTGCACCATTTTAAACCCATAGTTTTTAGCAGTGGCATGGTTAAGCACATTCCCACTCCAATTCCCTGTGAGTGTATCGGGGAGACTGGGGCAAAATGTAACACGGGTCAATTGTATGGTAACTTGGGGTAAAACACAACCCTTCCTCTAAATATTTTTGGGGAGTGACTTTAAAAACATTGTGATGAGACAGATAACATTTTTAGTTGAGCAAGAGTAGTGGCAACCAGGGAAAGTGTTGGGGGTGAAATGGTGACATGAAATGGTTTCTGGGGGGGGGTTACAATAACAGGTAGAGCTACATCATATTCACTGTGTTTATTCAGCAATAGGATGCTAACTAGTTAAAAGATAATATTTGGGATCTAGCTAATGATTAGCCCAATAGGGTAAATGCAGATAGGCAACCCCATGCTTCAGCCTATTTGTTTATAGCCATCAGTTAGACTACAGGTGATAATGCTTATTACTAATAGCACATTTGATAATATGGACAATGCATAGGCTATATTTATGGTCCAATATGTTAAAATAAAATTGTCAACCCGAGAGTCGTCCTGTTATTTCGACCAATCAATTGGTTGAAATGTTGAAACTTATTTTTCCATATATAGACAGACATGTGTTTGAATAAAATTAACTACATGTGCACTGAGCTTGTCTAATGCTTTAAGCACACTATTTGATTAAATAATTAAGACACACAAATTACTTAAGAGCCCGATGATCACACTGTGCTAAAAACAAATGACAGTGTGTGACTGGCTTACGTTGTCTCGCTTTCCTCCCTACTGCAGTGAAAAGGTACCACAGCACAGTATGTGTTTATTGTCAGTGCTGATGCTGCGAACTCATTTCAGGCATTTCGTTTCTTACTGAAAAGTTATTTTACCGAAATCCCTAATTTGTTTAGGAAAAACATTCCCTCAACCCTTGCTCTCTTTACATGAAACATGTAAGCATCGCATGCGACCAATACGGCCTGACCTATAGCCGATCATAATGACATCAATAAATTGGTTATAACAAACTACGAACACAGTAACACGTGACAGCAAAATGGATGCGGAGGACGTGAAAAATAAACTTGAAATGGGTGAATGTTTACTGGTTTCTTAGGAGGTAAAGGGGAAGTCAGATCTGTGGAAGACATTTGACCTAGTTGTGGAAACAACTAGGGATCAAGAAAAATGAGGGTCTAGGAGCAAGCATTGCGTAAATATTATGTGTGCCAAACAGTTGCTGTTCGATTACAATATCATTATTTTTTCTGACAATTTGGAACAGTGTAAACACTAAATAACAACACTAATGATTTATAAAGCCTTTATTACAGCAAACTAAAAACAGTTGAATGCATTCGGGAATTGCGGTTTATTTATTGTTTAGGCTAATTATTCAAAGCATTAATGTCTCATATGCTGTGTGATGGCATGAACAAAGGAATCATTGATTGATTTATACTATATATAGTAAGTAAGTTACGGTATTATGACTAAACAGGACACGCTCTTACGCCTATAGCTCGATGGTGGTTATACAAGGCTGCTATACAAAGCCTACTAATGATAATGACATTACTATTATAATGATGATCATAATAATAATTGTAATGATAACAATTAGAAGATCAAGAAAATGTAGGGTATAGGAGCGAGAGCTTCATGCATATTATGTGACAAACAGGTGTTAGATTACAATGTTTTTTTTCTGCCTGTTTGGAACAGTGTAAACAACACTAAATACATTATAAGTAATACCAGTCTGTTATAACCAAAACATTTTTTGAAGCTTTTATTACAGCATAGCAAAGATTAAAAACAGCCGAAGCTGTGAAATTTCTTTATGCAACATTTTGCCGTTGCATGAGGCTTGGTGCCAAAGGAATCAGTAGGCTATTAAACAATCACTCAAACAGGCAACAGAAGCAGGATCTGTCTTATTTCTGTAGATATATAGATGATTTATAAAGCCAAGCACATTTAACAGCTATTGATTATAGACCTAATTAAATTGGGCTTTCCTCTCTCCTAAACTTTCTTAGACAATTAGGCTAAGGCAAGGGATGTTTCCTCGTCTATGCTGCTCCTCCCTCCGCTGCATGGTTCTCAATCACAATATGCTGGTCAATTTTGCTGTTATGCACATAACAACATAGGGAAAGGCGCCAATTCTACGGCGCACTGAAGATTATGTAGACAGCGACCTTATCCAACACGGAGAGAGTGCATTTGTTATAAAATATGAGATTTTTTAGTGTTGCACCATTATTTTTACATACAGTTGAAGTCAAAAGTTTACATACACTTAGGTTGGAGTCATTAAAACTCGTTTTTCAACCACTCCACAAATGTCTTGTTAACGAACTATAGTTTTGGCAAGTCAGTTAGGACATCTACTTTGTGCATGACACAAGTCATTTCTCCAACAATTGTTTACAGACAGATTATTTCACTTATAATTCAACGTGTCACAATTGCAGTGGGTCAGAAGTTTACATACACTAAGTTGACTGTGCCTTTAAACAGCTTGGCTTTAGAAGCTTCTGATAGGCTAATTGACAACATTTGAGTCAATTGGAGGTGTACCTGTGGATGCATTTCAAGGCCTACCTTCAAGCTCAGTGCCTCTTTGCTTGACATGATGGGAAAATCAAAAGAAATCTGCCAAGACCTCAAAAAAAATTGTAGACCTCCACAATTCTGGTTTATCCTTGGGAGCAATTTCCAAACGCCTGAAGGTACCACGTTCATCTGTATAAACAATAGTACGCAAGTATAAACACCATGGGACCACACTGCCGTCATACCGCTCAGGAAGGAGACGCGTTCTGTCTCCTAGAGATGAACACACTTTAGTGCGAAAAGTGCAAATCAATCCCAGAACAACAGCAAAGGACCTTGTGAAGCTGCTGGAGGTAACAGGTATAAAAGTATCCATATCCACAGTAAAACGAGTCCTATATCGACATAACCTTAATGGTCACTCAGCAAGGAAGAAGCCACTGCTCCAAAACCACCATAAAAAAAAGCCAGACTACGGTTTGCAACTGCACATGGGGACAAAGATTGTACTTTTTGGAGAAATGTCCTCTGGTCTGATGAAACAAAAATAGAACTGTTTGGCCATAATGACCACCATTATGTTTGGAGGAAAAAGGGGGAGGCTTGGAAGCCGAAGAACACCATCCCAACCGTGAAGCACGGGGGTGGCAGCATCATGTTGTGGGGGTGCTTTGCTGCAGGAGGGACTGGTGCACTTCACAAATTGATGGCATCATGAGGTAGGAAAATTGTGGATATATTTAAGCAACATCTCATGAAATCAGTCAAGAAGTTAAAGCTTGGTCGCAAATGGGTCTTCCAAATGGACAATGACCTCAAGCATACTTCCAAAGTTGTGGCAAAATGGCTTAAGGACAACAAAGTCAAGGCATTGGAGTGGCCCTCACAAAGCCCTGACCTCAATCCTATAGAAAATTTGTGGGCAGAACGGAGTTTAAATGTATTTGGCTAAGGTGCATGTAAACTTCAGACTCCAACTGTAATATAACCATATACAACTTCAGTATCACGTCTTAGAGTAATGGACTGTGCCATCCCCGTGGCCTCCGCAATGGATTAGTCCACTGAAAACAGGTGCGAATCAGACAGGTGTCTTGTGCACCATGAAAAAAAACTAAACATTTAGACTGCTCGACTAAAGAAATATCGGTCGACCAACAGCCTATCCACCAAACAATATAACAGTCGACTAAATGGGGTCAGCCCTAAAATCATTTTAACAAATCATTTTACAAATATGTTATTGGGGCAAATTTCTGGAGGTATAAATTATATTTTAGATGGTGTCAGCATAATTTTATTTTCATTCATTTTGGATTAGAATTCAACCTTTCCCCCACACTGCTACGACATTGTTATCCAATTCTACTCATGTACCTTTAATAAACTCCTCTCTTCTTGTCAGTCTGAAGATGCAGAAGTTGCAGGTCCTGGAGGATCGTCTCTGGTCAAGCAGGAGAGGACTGAAGGAGAGGATCCACGACACAGCAGAGACATCCAGGCTGGAGCAGCGGCACCCCCCGAATCCACGGAGGACTTCACCGCCTTACCCCAGCCCAGGACCCAACACAGCATTGCGGAGGTCAGTGGAAAGCCGAACGGCGTCCTCAAGACAGCGACGAACACAGAGAATTTAACTGTAACACAAAGGCTCTTACACACAGGATCTGACCTCAAGTCAGACCCAGAGAGACTGGGGCTGGGGAGACTGGGCTGTCCTCATGCTCCTGCCTCAGAGTATTTACTTTACGGTGACTCGAGGACAGTTCATTCCCATCTGGACTCAGGTGACGAGTTACTGGCAATGATCCGTCTTGTTCTTACACTACAGAAATGGACCCTGGCAACATATCCTTGGGTTTATAAACACAGACTGATCTGTCTAGAGGGGACTGGAACCGGTACAGTAGTAGTGTATACTCTGAAGAGTGCCTAGATAAGGGGAGGTTATAGTCGAAGATGAGGTGGCTGTGAAAGTAGAGGGTGACGTTTCTCCCACATGGAATGCAGATAGTCACCTAGGAGATGGACACTCACAGGGCAGAGATTTCTTAGATTACAGGCAAAGCTTAGAGACAAATCTCACGACCCAGTCCCGTTTACACATTCTCAGGGATCGCGACCCAGTGTTCACGTCAATGGGGCCTTCCAATTCACATGGCCGTGTCCTTTTCGATCAGGTATTGAACTCAAACGAAAGGGCTAGAGCCAAGGCTCCGAGAGGGGGAGCAACATCTGGCGGTAGTAAAAATAAACTGTTCCTCTGCATGTTCTGTAACAAAGGCTTCAGCAGCCCCCAGAAGGTGGAGATCCACCAGAGGGTCCACACAGGTGAGAATCCTACAGCTGCCCCCAGTGTGAGAAGTCCTCCCACCAGCTGAAGATGCACCTAAAGGTCCACATGGGAGAGAGGCCATTTGCCTGTACGCACTGCGGGAAGAGGTTCTCAGAGAGGAGCTACCTCGGGATACACCAGCAGAAAAAACATTCCATTCTATAACATAGAAAGTAACCATTTGATTCAATAGCTTCTGATGTTTAGATCAAACCCTGCATTAAAGACAAAGATTAATTTTCCTTGTTCTGAACAGAAAAGATCCACAGATGCATTTGGATTAACAACAGTAACAGATTTGAATATATCTGAGTAGAATATTTTATCCAGACATTGTGTGATATATAAGCCTAAAATTTACATATTTACATAATTTACATGTTACATATTGTGTTTGTACTGTGTAGGCTATATTGTAGCGGTATTTATTAGAGAGGGGTAAAGATAAAGATTTTGTTCGGGTGCCAGGCAGGTATTAATCATGCCGAAAGGAAAAGAGTAGAATAGAGAGAGTACCACTACCAGACCCACACACATCAGCAGAAGAGACTGTCTAGAGTGTAGCCTGTTTACCAGATAGCCAGTGGAGAGAAAAGAGAATATACACCCTATAAAACCCACAGCACAGGGGTAACCCCACCAAGAATACCTCATACAATAATAATTAATGGCAGAGCAATTGAACAGCAACTTCATACAAGAAAGAACCCAGTGTAACAGTATAACTTTAGACCGTCCCCTCGCCCCGACCTCGGGCGCGAACCAGGGACCCTCTGCACACATCAACTGACACCCACGAAGCGTCGTTACCCATCGCTCCACAAAAGCCGCGGCCCTTGCAGAGCAAGGGGCAACACTACTTCTAGGTTTCAGAGCAAGTGACGTAACTGATTGAAATGCTAGTAGCGCGTACCCGCTAACTAGCTAGCCATTTCACATCCGTTACACCCGTCATCAACAGAGGATTTGCAATAATCTTTATTATCTTCCAGTGGAGGAGTGCAGAGGGTATGAATGTTCATAGACACAACAAAGGCCTAAAAAATGTCCAAAATCTTCTCGGCCACATGTCCTTAGTACACCCCACCGCAATACAGTTCAAATAACAATACACAACTTGCAAGCAACCTCCTTTTTAACTAAAATGTCCACCCAAATACTTCTGGCAGGTCAATAGTCCAGCTCTAATGAACTTCAATGGGAAGTGCATTTGAAAAATAGAGAGTCTGTTGCAGGGTAAAGCACTGGAACGATGGAGGGAAGAGAAAGAGAGAAAGAGAACAAGAGAGATCTTAGCTGTGGTCTTCAGGCGTGCCGGTGTACTGTCTGACTGTCCGATGGTTTGTATGTCAAAGCAACATTGTTGCTACTAATCCATGCGATCCATTACCGGCGCGGTCCCAAACGAAAACAACCACGACCTAGAGCGGTCACACCGATGATTGAGTTAAATACTTTATAATCTACACACGCTGAAAACAAACAAAACTTCTGCATCATAGCACACACAATGAAACTGTCGCTCCTCCCCAGAGAGCTGAAAGAGCTGTCTTTTATTTCCTCCTTCCTTACTGCTGATGCGCTCTTAAAGTGACAGCACACGGTGAAGGCTCCGTGCAGGATTTCACCACAATATGATGTTCACAAATGCCTGTTTCATTACTTCCATTTAACTATTTAAATGTTTTCCAAGACACTTTTAATGAGTATATTAATGCAGTTTATCAAGTCCATGCAGATGTTTAGTTGAGACATGATGTGTGTGTGGATTTCATATGGTGTAATTTAAAACTTGTTCATGTTTTAATAAACACAAAATGGGACTTATCGTTCCAAGACTTTCATTGAGACTCTTTAGTATACATCACATCTGATCTCACCCTATTTTGCATACACCCAAAAGTGCTTTAACCAATATACACTTACTAAATATACCTACACATACCCACACACTAACAAACACCTACTGTACACGTCAAAATAGTTTAGTCAGGTTTGACTGATGACTTGACTCATAGCTGACTTATTTTTACCCACAACATCATATTTGTCCACCATGATGGGTTTAACAACAATGTCATTCTGTAACTTCAGTATAGGACTCAAACGTAGTGGGGATGGGTAAACACTCCATGTTGAAAGTGTGCTTATTATCTGTGTGTGCGTGTGTATGTACCTGAGGGAGTGTATTTTTTTTCTGTTAGTGATGAGCGGGCTGTCATGTGCCTTTTACTGAGGAGTGGCTTCCGTCTGGCCACTCTACCATAAAGGCCTGATTGGTGGAGTGCTGCAGAGATGTCCTTCTGGAAGTTTCTCCACATAGGAACTCTAGAGCTCAGTCAGAGTGACTATTGGGTTCTTGGTCACCTCCCTGACCAAGGCCTTTCTCCCCCGATTGCTTAGTTTGGAACTAAACTAAGCAATCTGGCCAAACTTCTTCCATTTAAGAATGATGGCCACTGTGTTCTTGGGGACCTTCAATGCTGCAGAAATGTTTTGGTACCCTTCCCCAGATCTGTGCCTCGACACAATCCTGTCTCTGAGCATCTACGGACAATTTCTTTGACCTCATGGCTTGGTTTTTGCGCTAACATGCACTAACAACTGTGGGACCTTATAAAGACAGTTGTGTGCCTTTCCAAATCTTGTCCAATCAATTGAATTTACCACAGGTGGACTCCAATCAAGTTATAGAAACCTCTCAAGGATGATCAATAGAAACAGGATGCACCTGAAAAACAAATGATAGTCCCACTAAGCGCAAATCAGATGGGATGGCGTATCGCTGCAGAATGCTGTGGTAGCCATGCTGGTTAAGTGCGCCTTGAATTCTGAATAAATCACTGACAGTGTCACAAGCAAAGCACCCCCACACCATCACACCTCCTCCATGCTTCACGGTGGGAACCACACATGCAGAGATCATCCGTTCACCTACTCTGCGCCTCACAAAGACACAGCGGTTGGAACCAAAAATCTAAAAATGTGGACTCATCATACCAAAGGACAGATTTCCACCGGTCTAATGTCCATTGCTCGTGTTTCTTGGCCCAAGCAAGTCTCTTCTTCTCATTGGTGTCCTTTAGTAGTGGTTTCTTTGCAGCAATTCGACCATGAAGGCAGTCTCCTCTGAACAGTTGATGTTGAGATCTGTCTGTTACTTGAACTCTGTGAAGCATTTATTTGGGCTGTAATCTGAGGTGCAGTTAAATTCATTAGAGTTATTATCCTCTGCAGCAGAGGTAACTCTGGGTCTTCCATTCCTGTGGCGGTCCTCATGAGAGCCAGTTTCATCACAGCGCTTGATGTTTTTTGCGACTGCACTTCAAATCAAAGTTTATTGTTTATTTGTCACGTGCGCCGAATACAACAGGCCATAACCAAGTAATGCTTACTTACAGGCCATAACCAACAGTGCAATTTTTCAGTAAAAATAGGTATTAGGTGAACAATAGATAAGGAAAGAAATAAAAAACAACAGTAAAAAGACAATGAATAATAACAGTAGCGAGGCTATATACAGTAGCGAGACTATAACAGTAGCGAGGCTATATACAGGCACCGGTTAGTCGGGCTAATTGTGGTAGTATGTACATGTAGGTATGGTTAAAGTGACTATGCATATGTGATAAACAGAGAGTAGCAGCAGCGTAAAACAGGGGTTGGGGGGGACACACACAATGCAAATAGTTTGGCTTGGGGGTAAAAGCTGTTGAGAAGCCTTTTGGTCCTAGACTTGGCGCTGAGGTACCGCTTGCCATGCGGTAGTAGAGAGAACAGTCTATGACTGGGGTCTTTGACAATTTGTAGGGCCTTCCTCTGACACCGCCTGGTGTAGAGGTCCTGGATGGCAGGCAGCTTAGCCTCAGTGATGTACTGCGCCGTACGCACTACGCTCTGTAGTGCCTTGCGGTCGGAGGCCGAGCAGTTGCCGTACCAGACTGTGATGCAACCAGTCAGGATGCTCTCGATGTTGCAGCTGTAGAACCTTTTGAGGATCTGAGGACCCATGCCAAATCTTTTTAGTTTCCTGAGGCTTTGGCTTTGCCGTGCCCTCTTTACCACTGTCTTGGTGTATTTGGACAATTCTAGTTTGTTGGTGATGTGGACACCAAGGAACTTGAACCTCTCAACCTGCTCCACTACAGCCCCGTCGATGAGAATGGGAGCATGCTCTGTCCTCCTTTTCCTGTCGTCCACAATCATTTCCTTAGTCTTGGTTACGTTGAGGGATAGGTTGTTATTCTGGTACCACCCGGCCAGGTCTCTGACCTCCTCCCTATAGGCTGTCTTGTCGTTGTCGGTGATCAGGCCTACCACTGTTGTTTCGTCTACAAACTTAATGATGGTGTTGGAGTCGTACCTGGCCACGCAGTTGTGGGTGAACAGGGAGTACAGGAGGGGACTGAGCATGCGCCCCTGAGGGGCTCCAGTGTTGAGGATCAGCGTGGCAAATGTGTTGCTACCTACCCTCACCACCTGGGGGCGGCCCGTCAGGAAGTCCAGGATCCAGTTGCAGAGGGAGGTGTTTAGTCCCAGGATCCTTAGCTTAGTGATGAGCTTTGAGTGTACTATGGTGTTGAACGCTGAGCTGTAGTCAATGAATAGCATTCTCACGTAGGTGTTCCTTTTGTCCAGGTGGGAAAGGGCAGTGTGGAGTGCAATAGAGATTGCATAATCTGTGGATCTGTTTGGGCGGTATGTAAATTGGAGTGGGTCTAGGGTTTCTGGGATAATGGTGTTGATGTGAGCCATTACCAGCCTTTCAAAGCACTTCATGGCTACAGACGTGAGTGCTACGGGTCTGTAGTCATTTAGGCAGGTTGCCTTAGTATTCTTGGGCACAGGGAGTATGGTGGTCTGCTTGAAACATGTTGGTATTACAGACTCGGTCAGGGACATATTGAAATTGTCAGTGCAGACACCAGCCCGTTGGCCAGCACATGCCCGGAGCACACGTCCTGGTAATCCGCCTGGCCCCACGGCCTTGTGAATGTTGAACTGTTTAAAGGTCTTACTCACATCGGCTGTGGAGAGCGTGATCACACAGTCATCCGTAATAGCTGATGCTCTCATGCATGCCTCAGTGTTGCTTGCCTCAATGTGAGCATAAAAGTGATTTAGTTTGTCTGGTAGGCTCGTGTCACTGGGCAGCTTGCGGCTGTGCTTCCCTTTATAGTCTGTAATAGTTTGCAAGCCCTGCCACATAAGTTGAGCATCGGAGCCGGTGTAGTACGATTCAATCTTAGCCCTGTATTGGCGCTTTGCCTGTTTGATGGTTCGTCGGAGGGCATAGCAGGATTTCTTATAAGCTTCCGGGTTAGAGTCTAACTAATTAGAAAAAACTTTCAAAGTTCTTGAAATTTCCGGATTGACTGACCTTCATGTCTAAAAGTAATGATGGAATTTAGTTTCTCTTTGCTTATTTGAGCTGTTCTTGCCATAACATGGACTTGGTCTTTTACCAAATAGGCCTATCTTCTGTATACCACCCATACCTTGTCACAACACAACTGATTGCCTCAAACGCATTAAGAAGGAAAGAAATTCCACAAATTAACTTTTAACAAGGCACACCTGTTAATTGAAATGTTTTCCAGGTGACTACCTCATGAAGCTGGTTTAGAGAATGCCAAGAGTGTGCAAAGCTGTCATCAAGACAAAGGGTGGCTACTTTGAAGACTCAAATATGAAATATATTTTGATTTGTTTGACACTTTTTGTGTTACTACATGATTCCATATGTGTTATTTCATAGTGCTGATGTCTTCACTATTATTCTACAATGTAGAAAATAGTAAATATTAAGAAAAACCCTAGAATGTGGTGTGTCCAAACTTTTGACTGGTACTTTATGTAAATAAGGTATCTGTTTTTTAGCAATTTGTTAACTGTTTTTGCTTTGTCATTATGGGGTATTGTGTGTAGATTGCTAAGGATTTGTATAGTTTGTATAGTTCAATACTGTCTGTAGAGGTGCTATCTTTTTCAGCATCATAAAAGCTGATAGTATTTCAATCACATAAAATATGCAACCAAGCCAAACTGAAATCTTATCAGAAACTTCTTGGGTCGTTGTCACAGCTTTCAATTTCCCTACAACCGGTCAAACTAATGTAATTTGGAAATTTTGCTAAGAAATTCATTCCCGTTTTTTATTTTTTTATTGCATTTTCTCCCCGGTCCCTAAAAGTCTTTGCTCCGTGAAAGAAACAGAGATGACAGAGTACTTCATCAATGTCAACAAGATTGAAGCATTCGTTCTATCGATTTGTGACATTCTGGTGAGCAAGGGTTTATTTAGTCTTCTACGGCAACATGTAATGACAGAAGAGAAGCTGCATGTACTGTATCTACACTGAAGAAAATATAAACGCAACAAATAAAGTGTTGGTCCCATGTTTCATGAGCTGGAATTAAAACTCCCAGAAATATTTCATAAGTACAAAAATATTATTTATCTCAAATTTTGTTCACAAATTTGTTTACATCCCTCTTAGTGATAATTTCTCATTTGCCAAAATAATCCATCCACCTGATAGAAGTGGCATATCAAGAAGCTGATTAAACAGCATTATCATTACACAGGTGAACCTTGTGCTGTGCACAATAAAAGGCCACTAGAATGTGCAATTTTATCACACAACACAATGCCACAGAGGTCTCATATTTTGAGGGATCGTGCAATTGGCTGTTGCCAGATAATTTAATGTTAATTTCTCTACCATAAGTCACCTCCGTTGTTTTAGAGAGTTTGGCAGTAAGTCCAACCAGCCTCACAACCGCAGACCACCGGGGAGGGGGGGGGGGGGGGGGGGGGGGGTCGACTCATTCTGATTGGCTGGGACTGGCTATCAAGTGGGTGGGCCTATGCCTTCCAAGGCCCATCCATGGCTGCGCCCCTGCCGTCATGTGAAATCCATAGATTAGGGCCCAATTTATTTCAATTGACTGATTTCCTTATATGAACTGTAACTCAGTAAAATCTTTGAAATTGTTGCATTTATATTTTTGTTCAGTATAATTACAGATAAGTTGACTAACAAATAGCATACCAAAATGTAGGAAATTATAAGCAGAATCAGGCAAAAAACAAAAACACCCCCTGTCAAATGTTTTTTTGCCGTCTCTGATTGTAGCCTATAGCGCATTTTCTATATTTACGTGTTATGGTTGGGTGCGGGGCCTCTGATTTTCACTTTATTACATATGGTGAGGAGGATGGGGTGGGTTATTAGCAATTGCTTGCTGGTGCGGGTGAACAAACCCGTACACCAATGTCTGTGTAATTTGTACCACCTCTCTCTTCCAGGAGGAGGGTCCGAAGGTGCTGGTGGGGAAGGAGGAGGGGTGTGAGGAGGGTCTGGGGAACCCTGAGTGGACCATGGTCATGGAGGACAACCAAATTACACCTCCTTCTGAACCCACAGTGGAACAAGCTGAGCAGCACAGGACCACACACAGTCTCACTGAGGTGAGTCCACTGTGAACTACTGTCTGAATGGTATTAGGTCAGGACCTGTATCCACAAAGCCTCTCAGAGTAGGAGTGCTGATCTAGGATCAGTTTATCCTTTTAGATCATAATGAATAAGATTATATGGAAAGATCCTCGATTAGCACTTCCACTCTGAGACTCTTTGTAGATATGGGCCCAGGTCTTGATTGATTTTGTCTTAAGTGTGGGACCATGCCTTTGAATTATCAAACCATTAAAGAGTGTCAAGTAATCCAATCAACTAACATGTTTGCATAGTACTCATAGCAATCCCTCATTGCCCATTCAGATGCTCTATAGCAGGGTGCTCATATCAGATTTCTTGATCCAACATCCTCTCACTCTATATCTCTTACAGTCAGTAGACATGGAGGATGGGAAGCCTGATCTGATGCTGGTCAAAGAGGAGACAATAGAGGACGGACAAGAGAGCATTGATCTGCTGAGTGGACTAAAGATGGGGGAGCAAGGTAAGGGAGAAATACATATAGCCTACATAGAGTAATATACAATATCTTCAATGAGAATAGATGAACCGCTTGTCTATTTTTGAAATCAATACAACTTGTATTTACATACAAAAACACACATTATCATGTATGAACTTGACCAGGTAATTGACAACAAAAAAAACTCCATATGTAGAGTTCTCTGCCATGTTTGTAAAGTCTATTTTGTAACCTCTTCCTGCAGGTGGTTGGCTGGAGGCTAACAGAGGAGACTGGGCGGCCATCTTAGATTCCCAGACCCAGGCGGGTGCAGCCAAGGGCCCAGGGGACAACATCACTGAGCAGGGCTTGACCAGAGGCGACATAGTGGAGGTCAGTGGATGGGACAGCATCCTCAACTCTGGGCTGGGGAACAACACTGTTAACCAGAACCAGAAGCACAAAACAACATATCCATGACAACAGACTGGCTGAGACCAGGGCGAGATGTAGATTTGGTCCGTGGGGACGGGGAGGTGTCTGTATGCGGCTGGAAAGAACAGACACAGACTCGGCTAGCGATGTTCCGTTCTGCTCCTAAAGTTGTGATTCAGAGAGACTGATGGCGCCTCAGGTTAACCCCCTAACAGGTGCTACCTTCAGCCTGCCTTCTATAGGATCTATCAACTGGAACATGGACCCCTGCAACAACACAGAGAGGAGCTACCTCAGGATACACCAGCAGAAAATGATTAGTGTATGCTGATATGTAGTAATAATAATAAATGTATTTCTTTATTTTATATAGCGCTTTTCATACAGAATGTCAGTCTCTTTTAAAAACCAAACTAAAACAAATTCAGGGAGCTGGCAGTTCATGGGAGAGGGTCTTCCACAGCTAGATGATGATGCAGTTCAGTAAAGGAGTAGCTTGATTGGAGGTGGCATCGATGGTACAGCCAGGGAGGGAGACATATCAGTCAGACAAGCCTGTAGTTTTTCATCAAGCACCTCTGTCTCTACAGTTCACAGCTCCTCCTCCTCTGTAGGTAGGCTGGAACCTCCACCACCGAATGTGTAGCCCCCATCTGGGTGATGCATCGGCAGCAATAAGGGCCTGGAGACCAGCACACCTGGGCAGTAATCAGCAACAGTCGAGCCTCTGTCATCCCCTCACACCACAGTCCACATCGTTCCATGTAGTACTAGTTAGTTTGTTTGTAGTTAATTATGTTGGTTTTGGATGTATAGGGAAGTGGATGAGGTGAACTGAGGAAAGAATGAGTATGATGAGATAGAGTAGATGATATGGTGATGGATGGGGTCTGTAAAAATGCTTCACTGATGAAGAGTGACAAAAGTTGACCCTTTAGGTTGATACTGGTGTTTTATAGTGAGTTAAGGATAGTGCCTTAATTTATGTTTACTTGCCATAAAATAGTGAAGCTGTGTGTGTAATGTAATGTTGAACCTTTTCCGAAGTCCTCAAAATTTCATTTTATCAAAGCAAGGGTGCCAGATTTACAGAAAAATGTATATTACCATAGTGAGAAAAGTTATTCTACTTGTCACATGTATGGTTTTGTGCAATAAAAGCACTGCACTTCACGTTATGTATGACCATTTAGTTGAAATTAAATACAAACTTGACTGTGCTGACTGACAATATTTTTAAATAATTGCAGGGACTGAGTTTCCTTTATCTCAGTCGAAACAAAACATTATACTTAATTATTGAATCAACACAAATGGAAATGTTTAATAATAAACTCCAATCGCTACATATTGTTAGGTACTTGAATTATTGTTAGAGATGGGCTTGACTGTGGTTTTATAATATGTCATGTTTCTGTGTGTACAGCAAAGAGTTTCTTATATAAACCTTCATGCTTTTCTGTTCAATATGTGTTTACAGTCTGCAGTCCATGAGGACCTGCTGATATCCGATGTTGCTGGCGGGAGAGACTGGACCTCTGAAGGGGCTGGTGTCAAACCCTGGGCCCGGATCTGGACCCTGGATCAGGAGCCTTCGCTCTTCCATCCCAAGTCAGTACCAGGACCGAACCACGAGGGACAGAGACTCCACCACCACCACACAGAACACAACCAGTGGACAGGTAGACTGAACAACAGTCCTGGTGGTCATCAGAGAGACAGAGGCTCCAGTCAGGGATCCAGTCTGCAGCCCAGACCCTTCTCTTCACAGTCTCAGTGCAGGGATGAAGCAGGGGCTGATAGAGATAGACCCTCCTGTTCCTATGATACAAACACCACAGTATCCATGATGATCAGAGCAGGTCATCCTGGGCTTCAGCCTTCACAGAGAGCGGTAGGAGACCCCTCTGGTGGGAGTCTAACAGGAAGTCTGTCTTCTCCTTCAGGGTCTCGTCTAATGCCTTGTGAATGGGTCCATAGAAGGCCTGGGTCAAGCCTTCCTCAGGTACCTCATGGTTACCCCACCATTACAGACCGAGTCAGGATGGGTGTTCACCACAAGATGTACTTAACCTATAACACAGGGCACCATCCAAACAAAACCCAAACAATGGCTAGAGGTCAAGGAGGGAACTCAAATACGAACCACCTGAGGGTGGTCGCTCCTGCTTCTACCTCCTCTGGTGTCATTGGGTCAGAACGTGGGAGGCAGAGCATTAAGACAGACGCCGACAAGCCGTACGCCTGCCCCACGTGTGCGAAGTGCTATGCTGAGGCGAACTATGTGAAGGAGCACCAGACCGTTCACACCAAGGAGAGACCCTTCAAGTGTAAACTATGTTACAAGAGCTTCTCCTTCCGGAGTAACCTTATCAGACATAGGAGTGTCCACAATGGGAAGAAACCTTTCAGTTGTACCCAGTGTCATATGCGCTTCTCTCACTCGTCCAACCTGAAAAGGCACCAGAGGGTCCACACAGGGGAGAGCCCTAAAGCTGCCCCCAGTGTGAGAACAGGTTCTCCCACCAGAACCAGCTGAAGATGCACCTAAAGGACCACACCGGAGAAAGGCTGTTTGCCAGGAAGAGGTTCTCAGAGAGGAGCTACCTCAGGATACACCAGCAGAAAAACAATTCCACTCTATAACATAGAAAGTAACCATTCCACTCGATAGCTTCTGACGTTTAGATCAAACCCTGCATTAAAGACAAAGATGAATTTTCATCATCAGCAGAAAAGATCCACAGACGCATTTGAAATAAAGTGTAGCAGATTTCAGTGTTGAATATTCCTGGGTAAAATACTGCATCCAGACATTGTGTGATATTTAAGCCTAAAAAGTCTATTACGTATTGTTTTTGTACTGTGTAGGCTATATGATGTTCACAAATGCCTATTTGATCAAGTTCATGCAGATTTTCTGTTGAGACATTACACTGACATTTTTGTCATTTAGAAGACTTAAAATTAGTGCATTCATCTTAAGAAAGCTGGGTAAGACAACCACAAAACAGTTATAGCAAGTACATTTTTCCTCAAAGTACTTCGTGCCTTCAGAAAGTATTCACACCCCTTGACTTTTTCCACATTTTGTTCTGTTACAGCCTACATTTTAAATTTATTACAATCGATTCATTGTCAATGTGGAAATGTGTTTTTCGCAATTGTCTTAAGTCAATGAGTATTCATGCCATCTATTATGGCAAGCCTAAATACGTTCCAGAGTAAAACTGTATTTAACAAATCACAAGTTTTATGGACTCATTCTGTGTTCAATAATAGTGATTAGCATGATTTTTCAATGACTACCTCATCTTTGTACCCCACACATATAATTACATGTAAGGTCATTCAGTTGAGCTGTGAATTTCAAACACAGATTCACACACAAACACCAGGGAGATGTTCCAATGCCTCACAATGAAGGGCACCTATTGGTAGATGGATTTTTTAAAAAGCAGACATTGAATATCCGTTTGAGCATGTTGAATTTATTAATTACCTTTTGGATGGTTTATCAGTACACCCAGTCACTACAAAGATACAGGCGTCCTTCCTAACTCAGTTGTCGGAGAAGAAGGAAACCGCTCAGGGATTTTACCATGAGGCCAATGGTAACTTTAAAACAGTTACAAAGTGTAATGGTTGTGATAGGAGAACTGAGGATGGATCAACACCACTGTAGTTACTCCACAATACTAACCTAATTAACAAAGTGAAAGAAGGAAGCCTGTACAGAATAAAACTATTCCGAAACATGCATCCTGTTTGCAAATGTGGCAAAGCAATTCACATGTTATGTTTGGGGCAAATCCAATAAAACACATTACTGAGTACCACTCTCCATATTTTCAAGCATAATGGTTGCTGCATCATGTTATGAGTATGCTTGGAATCGTTTTTCAGGATAAAAAAACGAATGGAGCTAAGCACAGGAAAAACCCTAGTTCAGTCTGCTTTCCACCAGACACAGAGAGGAATTCACCTTTCAGCAGGACAATAACCCAAAACAGGAGGCCAAATCTACACTGAAGCTGATTACCAAGACGACAGTGAATGTTCCTGAGTGGCGGAGTTACAGTTTTGACTTAAATCTACTTGAAAATCAGGCAAGACCTGAAAATAGTTGTCTAGGAATGATCAACAACCAATCTGACAGAGCTTGAAGAATTTTGAAAAGAATAATGGTCAAATGTTGCACAATCCAGGTGTGCAAAGCTCTTAGAGATGTATTCAGAAAGACTCACAGCTGTAATCACTACCAAAGGTGATTCTAACACATTGACTCAAGGGTGTGAATACTTATGTAAATTAAATATTTCTGTATTTTATAATTACATTTGCAAATATTTCTAAAAAACGTTTTCACTTTGCCACTCCACACACAGAGACGCATACAAAGCGTCAAACTCTCTCGCCCTCCATTTGTCAAATCTGACCATAATTCTATCCTCCTGATTCCTGCTTACAAGCTAAAATTAAAGCAGTAAGCACCAGTGACTAGATCAATAAAAAAGTGGTCAGATGAAGCAGATGCTAAGCTACAGGACTGTTTTGCTAGCACAGACTGGAATATGTTCCGGGATTCCTCCAATGGCATTGAGGAGTACACAACATCAGTCATTGGCTTCATCAATAAGTGTATCGAGGATGTCTTCCCAACAGTGACCGTACATACATACCCCAACCAGAAGCCATGGATTACAGGCATCGTCCACACTAAGCTAAAGGCTAGAGCTGCTGCTTTCAAGGTGCGGGACTCTAACCCAGAAGCTTATAAAAAATCACGCTATGCCCTCCGACGAACCATCACACAGGCAAAGCATCAATACAGGACTAAGATCGAATCGTACTACATCGGCTCTGACGCTCATCAGATGTGGCAGGGCTTGCAAACCATTACAGACTACAAAGGGAAGCACAGCCGAGAGCTGCCTCGCATAGACGAGTCTATGCTCGCTTCGAGGCTAATAACACGGAAACATGCATGAGAGTACCAGCTGTGCCGGAAGACTGTGTGATCACACTCTCCGCAGCCGATGTGAGTAAGACCTTTAAACAGGTCAACATTCACAAGGCCGCAGGGCCAGACGGATTACCAGAACGTGTACTGCGAGCATGCGCTGACCAACTGGCAAGTGTCTTCACTGACATTTTCAACCTCTCCCTGTCCGAGTCTGTAATACCAACATGTTTTAAGCAGACCACCACAGTGCCTGTGCCCAAGAACACTAAGGTAACCTGTCTAAATGACTACCGACCCGTAGCACTCACGTCTGTATCCATGAAGTGCTTTGAAAGGCTAGTCATTGCTCACATCAACACCATCATCCCAGAAACCCTAGACCCACTCCAATTTGCATACCGCCCCAACAGATCCACAGATGATGCAATCTCTATTGCACTCCACACTGCCCTTTCCCACCTGGACAAAAGGAACACCTATGTGAGAATGCTATTCATTGACTACAGCTCAGCGTTCAACACCATAGTACCCTCAAAGCTCATCAATAAGCTAAGGACCCTGGGACTAAACACCACCCTCTGCAACTGGATCCTGGACTTCCTGATGGGCCACCCAAAGGTGGTGAGGGTAGGTAACAACACATCCGCCACGCTGATCCCCAACACAGGGACCCCTCAGGGGTGCATGTTCAGCCCCCTCCTGTACTCCCTGTTCACTCATGACTGCACGGCCAGGCAGGACTCTAACACCATCATTACATTTTGCAGATGACACAACAGTGGTAGGCCTGATCACCGACAACGACGAGACAGCCTATAGGGAGGAGGTCAGAGACCTGGCCGTGTGGTGCCAGGACAACAACCTCTCCCTCAACGTGATCAAGACAAAGGAGATGATTGTGGACTACAGGAAAAAGAGGACCGAGCAGAGGGTAGTGCGAACGGCCCAGTACATCACCGGGGCCAAGCTTCCTGCCATCCAGGACCTCTATACCAGGCGGTGTCAGAGGAAGGCCCTAAAAATTGTCAAAGACTCCAGCCACCCTAGTCATACTGTTCTCTCTGCTACCGCACGGCAAGCGGTACCGGAGCACCAAGTCTTGGTCCAAGAGGCTTCTAAACAACTTCTACCCCCAAGCCATAAGACTCCTGAACATCTAATTGAATGGCTACCCAGACCATTTGCATTGCCCTCCCCCCTCCCCCTCTTTACACCGCTGCTACTCTCTGTTGCTATTATCTATGCATAGTCACTTTAATAACTCTACCTACATGTACATACTACCTCAACTGCCCCTGCACATTGACTCTGTATCGGTACCACCCTGTATATAGTTTCGCTATTGCTATTTTACTACTGCTCTTTAATTACTTGTTACTTTTATCTCTTATTCTTATCCATATTTTTTTTAAACGCCATTGTTGGTTGGGGCTCGTAAGTAAGCATTTCACTGTAAGGTCTATATACCTGTTGTATTCGGCGCATGTGACTAATAAAATTGGATTTGAACAGCAGGAGGGGGCTTCAGAGGATGCTTCAAAGACTCCTGCCACTTGTTGGGCCCAAAGGCCTCGACACCTATTATTTCACACCTTAGTGCTAATTGAATTTGTATCTGGTCTGTCCTTGCGAACCTGGGAGCCTTAACTCAGCATTCAGTCCCCATAAAATAAAATAGCATTGTAATGTACTTTCTTTTTTTCTTCTTGGCTTTCAAAATTGCATCAGACCAAACACTATTCACTCAGTTCCAGGTTGGATGGTGTCCTCAGGTCTTTGCTCTTGCAAACAAACAGCACCCTCCGTATAGCTTGGAAAAAGAAAACCTTTTGTAAAAAAAAAACACATAAAAAAATGTGTGAGCTCACATGCAGCTGTGTCTCTCTCAATGAGGGGGGGAGTGTCCTACTTGTATGTAGGTACTGACATGTATGTGTAACTGACAGGTGCACACACACACACAGTACATGTTTTTAAACTTATGTAAATTGTTAAGTCTTTTGTCTGTAATGTCTTTTTCCTTATGTGTCGGCCACCAGTGAGACTAGCCGTTGTCATTTGCATCGGCTAATGGGGATCCTAATAAATCAAATCAAATATGCTTCCAAGCCGAACTGAAATTTTATCAGAAACATGTTGGGTCGATTTCACAGGTTTCTATTTTCTTACAACCAGTCAAACGGAAATTTTGCACAGAACATATTTTCCATTTTATCCCTGGTCTATAAACGGAAGAAGCAGAAATGCCAGTGAAAAATTCACCCATTCAAACATTCATTCAATCATTTATGACATTCTGTTGAGCAAGGGTTTATTTCGTCTTCTAGGGCAACATATCAAAACAAATGTTATAGGTCACATACACATTTTTAGCAGATGTTATTGTGGGTGTAGCGAAATGATTTTAATATAATAACAGGAGACAAGCTACATGTATACAAGTATATGTTGACTAACAAATAGCCTACCAAAATGTCGGAAATGATAAGCAGAAACATATCTAAATTTGGCAGCAACAAAAAAATCATGCGGCCTTTGTAAAAAAAATCGTTCCGCCATATTTGACAGTAGCCTACATCGGATTTTCTATATTTGCGGGTAAGGGTCGGGTGCAGGACTCAGATGTTCCCTTTATCACGTTTAGTCGGGCGGTTGCGGATAAGTTATTAGCAATTGCGGGTGAACAAAAAACTGACCCGCACATGACTAGCAAGCGTACGGTTTTCATTTAACCACACCCTTTGAGCTATGACGCCAACCAATAACGTCGTTTCTCTTCTGTGTAAACGGAAGTGAACAGTGACCAAGAACAATTTCTACATTTGCGTTTTTATTTGGACGTTTATTGACACCATGGAAATCAAAATATGACAAATTTAACCGCACAGCATCACATACTTAGCCCATATAGTCTTTAATTCTCGTTGGATAGAGGACTTGGTTGATAGATGTTATCTAGCTAGCTGCTAACTTTGGCTAACAATGGCTAACTGTTTGGTTTTTCACACTCAAATAGCCTCCATCATGGAGGTGCTAGCAAATGCAGCTGTGGCAGACATTTGTAAACTCGTAGACGACGACTATGCAGTGTTTCGTTTGGAAATTTCTCAAAGCCAGAAAGAAAACAGGACATTGCGGAGGAAACTACAGCTACTGGAACTGAAGGTGGCACGGGAGCGCGTCCCCGCCAGTCGTCCCAGCAGTGTCAAGATCCTCGACCTACACAGAAGCATAGCAAGAGGTACATTTCCTGGAAGGCAGAGGCTGCGCAGCCTGTCGATGTTCATATGGTGTAGTGCCTGTCCCCCCGTTCCCCTCTGCACGTGTTCATATGTGTTACCCAGAATTGGGTCTTGGTCAGTTTTTGAATAGTGTGCAGTAATTCCTCTAATTACTTATCTTGCAGACACATCATATTCTAACCAGATTATTGACTGCATTTCCTATTATTTACTCAATGAAAACAATGTGATACATGGAACACAATACATATCAATAACAGTATATTAAGAAGTTATGATAAGTGTTACCTTACATCCTTTCCAAATCTTGTCAAAACTGCCAATAGTTTACAATATACCACTGAGCATTGACAGTAGCTAACCATCCACCTCTTCTCCCCCAATTACTTTCTCAGGTGAAGGACATCTCACTGGAGGCCACAGGAGGGGTGTGAAGCCAGCAGGACACAATACATGGGGAGATGACCAACCAATCACTGTTGATGAGAGGAGTGGAACCTCAACCCATCACATTATCATGATAGAGGTTAGTGTAATAGTGTTGCATTAAAAATGAGTTACTTTGTAAATAAAATTGCAGTAAGGTTCCCCTCAGCTATTAATTTGCTTACATGTACATCCTTATTTATCTGCCATTGGGGAGCTTGTGAGACTTCCCTACGACATTGTTATCGAATTCTTAAGGGTCAGTAGCAAACTGCTCGCCCACAGGACGCCATACACATTGTCTGCGGTTGTGAGGCTGGTTGGACATACTGCCAAATTCTCTAAAACAACATTGGAGGGGGCTTATGGTAGAGAAATGAACAGTAGTAGTCAGTATACCAATTACATGCTCCCTCAAACATCTGTGGCATTGTGTTGTGTGACAAAACTGCACATTTTAGAGTGGCCTTTTTATTGTCCCCAGCACAAGGTGAACCTGTGCAATGACACCAGTCATGTGGATGGATTATTTTGGCAAAGCAGAAATGCTCACTAACAGAGATGTAAACCCATTTGTGCACCACATTTGAGAGAAATACGTTTTTTGTGTGTATGGAAAATGTCTGGGATCTTTTATTTCAGCTCATGAAACATTGGTCCAACACTTTACATGTTGCTTTCATATTTTTGTTAAGTGTAGCTAAAATTGTCCGTGATGAGATTCGAAATCGCAACCCTTGGTTTGTTTTTGCGTTAAGTAACCATCTGTCTTCAGTACACTCAAAACAACCTAATTATTATAAATTATATTCAGTCAAATAAGCCACATGTAGCAAATAAGGCATAACATTTGTTAACCAAATTCGACACTCATTGAACTCCATATAAAAACTACACACTTAGTGAGCAAAAAAAAAAAAAAAACATCTTCTGGAGAAGACAGATTTTGTGCCCAGTTATCCCTTTGAGACATCTCTAATTGTACATGCGTTATGTTTGCAGTTTGTAAGTGTGGGATATGGGGTTATAGAATAGTTTATTTTGACATTCATACAGACAAACTTTTATAAACAATAGAAGCTATTTGGACACTACCATGTTAATCTGAGCCTTGCTGTTGGAAAACCACTACAGTGCCTGACTTTTGGCTTTGGCAGTTGCACCTCCAGACTTCACTCCTCGACTTCTGTCTAGTGGGTTTCTTACCACTCAAACAAGCCCATTGTTGTTCAATGCACCATGAAAGTTGTACTTTCTTGTTCCTCGTTTTGTAGGTTAATAATTTGCATCGTAGAATTCATAAAACACGGTCATATAAGACATATCAAAATGTATGTGTTTCTGAGTGAATTTACCTACTATATACCGGTTTATCTTATTTGACAGCCGAGAAGAAGCACAAAGCCGAAAAGTTAGAACTGTTTCATTAGAACTACAACTCCCACCAGCTGAACAAGTCTTTGTCTTTCGACAGTTTGCCGGTCTACAAAAAACATTATTTTGTTTGTTGCCTTTTTAAAAAAGTATTGTCTGGCAACGTTCAGTCAAAAAGCTCCAGTGTAATCGAATATAAAACGCATAACGGACGGTCACTAACAGGTTATTATTGTCCTGTGAGGCTGCTGAGTTGTAGTTCAAATTAGACTAACTTTCGCCAATGTGTCTTCTTAAGCGTCAAATGTTTTCAGGTATGATCAAATGAATATACGAATATCATTTTATATATATATCTTATATGACTGCGTCATGAATTTGATGATATAAGGTTGAAGCCCATGCAAAAACCGTATGGAACTGGAAACAGGAAGTAGGCAGGTTTTCATAATAACCTCCTCTCTTTTTGTGTCAGTCTGCAGATGCAGAGTCTGCAGGTCCTGGGGTTAAGCAGGAGAGGTCTGAAGGAGAGGATGATCCACGACACAACAGAGACATCCAGACTGGAGCAGCGGCTGGAGTGGCACCCCCTATAGCCACGGAGGACCCCACCACCCTCCCAGTGCAGCCCAGGAGCCGACACAGCATCACGGAGGTCAGTGGAACGCCGAACACCGTCCTCAAGTCAGAGACAGATACAGAGACTTTAACGGTGCTGGAGCGACTGGGCTGTCCTCCTGCTCCCTGCTCAGAGTATTTACTTCACGGTAATCTGAGCCCGAGGACGGTTCTGTCCCATCAGGACTCAGGTGACGCGTTACAGACTGGCAATGATCTGTCCTGTTCATATGCTACAGAGACACAGATGATACCTGGTGACATGCCTGTGGGCTTAGATACACAGACTAATCCAATGAGAGTGGACTGGAACCGTTACAGTAGTAGTGTATACTCTGAAAGGTACCTAGATAAGAAAGGGGAGGGTCTGGTCGAAGATGAGGTGACTGTGAAAGTGGAGGGCGACACTCCTCTGATATGGAATCCAGACGAAACTCACTTAGGAGAAGGACACTCGCAGGGCAACAACAGTGACTTCTTAGACTACAGGAAAAGCTTAGAGACAAATATAAATGTCGCGACCCACTCCCCTTTACACGTGTTCAGGGAATGCGACCCAGTGTCAATGTCGGTGGGGCCTTCTGATTCACACGGCCACGTCCTTTTTGATCAGGTATTGAACTCAGACGACAGGGCGAGAGCCCAGGTTCAGGGAGGGGGCGCAACATCAGGCAATAGTAAAGAGAAACCGTTCCTCTGCATGTTTTGTAACAAAGGCTTCAGCTGCCTCCAGAAGGTGGAGATTCACCAGAGGGTCCACACAGGGGAGAAACCCTTCAACTGTACCCAGTGTCATATGCGCTTCGCTGAGGCTGGCAACCTGAAGAGGCACCAGAGGGTCCACACAGGGGAGAAACCGTTCGTCTGCCACCTTTGCCGGGCCAGTTTCTCCCACTCGTTCAACCTGAAAAGGCATCAGAGGGTCCACACAGGGGAGAACTCTACAGCGGCCCCCAGTGTGAGAAGAGGTTCTCCCACCAGCACCAGCTGAAAATGCACTTGAAGGTCCACACGGGAGAGAGGCCCTTTGCCTGTAAGCCTTGCGGGAAGAGGCTCTCAGAGAAAAGATACCTCAGGATACACCAGCAGAAAACCATTCAACTGGATAGCTGCTGACGTTTAGATCAAACCCTGCATTAAAGACAAAGTTTAATTTTCATTGTTGTCAGCAGAAAATATCCACAGATGTATCTGGAATAACGAGAGTGACAGATTTCAATGTTCAATATTTCTGGGTAGAATATTGCATCCAGACATTGTGTGAGATATATATATATATATATATATATATATATATATATATATATATATATATATATATATATATATATATATATATACATATACACAGTTGAAGTCGGAAGTTTACATGCACTTAGGTTGGAGTCATTAAAACTAGTTTTTCAACCACTCCACACATTTCTTGTTAACGAACTATAGTTTTGGCAAGTCGGTTAGGACATCTACTTTATGCATGACAAGTAATTTTTCCAACAATTGTTTACAGACAGATTATTTCACTTATAATTCAATGTATTACAATTCCAGTGGGTCAGAAGTTGACATGAACTAAGTGGACTGTGCCTTTAAACAGCTTGGAAAATTCCAGAAAATGATGTCATGGCTTGAGAAGCTTCCGTTAGGCTAATTGACATCATTTGAATCAATTGGAGGTGTACCTGTGGATGTATTTCAAGGCCTACCTTCAAACTCAGTGGCTCTTTGCTTGACATCATGGGAAAATCAAAAGAAATCAGCCAAGACCTCAGAAAAGAATGTGTAGACCTCCACAAGTCTGGTTCATCCTTGGGAGCAATTTCCAAATGCCTGAAGGTACCAGGTTCATCTATACAAACAATAGTACGCAAGTATAAACACCATGGATAACGCAGCCGTCATCCGCTCAGGAAGGAGACGCGTTCTGTTTCCTAGAGATGAACGTACTTTAGTGCGAAAAGTGCAAATCAATCCCAGAACAACAGCAAAGGACCTTGTGAAGATGCTGGAGGAAATGGGTACAAAAGTATCTATATCCACAGTAAAAGGAGTCCTATATCAACATAACCTGAAAGGCTGCTCAGCAAGGAAGAAGCCACTGCTTCAAAACCGCCATAAAAAAGCCAGACCACGGTTTGCAACTGAACATGGGGACAAAGATCGTACTTTTTGGGGAAATGTCCTCTGGTCTGATGAAACAAAAATAGAACTGTTTGGCCATAATGACCACCATTATGTTTGGAGGAAAAAGGGTGAGGCTTGGAAGCAGAAGAACACCATCCCAACCGTGAAGCACGGGGGTGGCAGCATCATGTTGTGGAGGTGCTTTGCTGCAGGAGGGACTGTTGCACTTCACAAAATTGATGGCATCATGAGGCAGGAATATTATGTGGATATATTGAAACAACATCTCAAGACATCAGTCAGGAAGTTAAAGCTTGGTCGCAAATGGGTCTTCCAAATGGACAATGACCCAAAGCAAACTTCCAAAGTTGATTCAAAATGGTTTAAGGACAACAAAGTCAAGGTATTAGAGTGGCCATCACAAAGCCCTGACCTCAATCCTATAGAAAATGTGTGGAAAAATCCTATAGAAAAAGCATGTGTGAGCAAGGAGGCCTACAAACCTGACTCAGTTACACCAGCTCTGTCGGGAGGAATGGGCCAAAATTCACCCAACTTATTGTGGGAAGCTTGTGGAAGGCTACCCGAAACGTTTGACCCAAGATAAACAATTTAAAGGCAATGCTACCAAATACTAATTGAGTGTATGTAAACTTCTGACCCACTGGGAATGTGATGAAAGAAATAAAAGCAGAAATAAATCACTCTACTATTATTCTGACATTTCACATTCTTAAAATAAAGTGGTGATCCTAACCTAAAAGAGGGATATTTTACGAGGATTAAATGTCAGGAATTGTGAAAAACTGAGTTTAAAGGTATTTGGCTAAGGTGTATGTAAACTTCTGACTTGAACTGTATATACACTGAGTGTACAAAACACCTGCTCCTTCCATGACATAGACTGACCAGGTGAATCCAGGTGAAAGCTACGATCCCTTGTTAATATCACTTGTTAAATCCACTTCAATTAGTGTCGATGAATGGGAGGAGACAGGTTAAAGAAGGATTTTTAAGCCTTGAGACAATTGAGGCATGGATTGTGCATGTGTGCCATTCAGAGGGTGAATGGGCAAGACAGTAGATTTAAATGCCTTTTGAACGAGGTACGGTAGTAGGTGCCAGGCGCACAGGTTTGAGTGTGTCAAGAACTGCAACACTGCTGGGTTTTTTATGCTCATGTATCAAGAATGGTCCACCACCCAAAGGACATCCAGCCAACTTGACACAACTTTGGGAAGCCTTTGAGTCAACATGGACCAGCATCCCTGTGGCACTCTTTCAACACCTCATGTCCATGTCCATGGGGGGGGGGGGGGGTACAACTCTGTATTAGGAAGATGTTCCTAATGTTTTGTACACTAAATGTATATGCCAATAAAGTCTTGCTACATAGTGTTTATACAGTGTAGCCTATATGATGTTCAAGTTTCATTACTTCCGTTCAACTACTTACTTTTTAAAATAAACTACATACATTTTCTCATTAAAAGTTAAGTGATTTTTTTGTTGTTGACACGTGTGGTGTTCATGTGGTGTATTTTAAAACTTTGTTTAATAAATACAAAATGGGACTTTTCATTCTAAGACTTTCATTGAGACTCTCTTTAATATACATCACAGCTGATCTCACCCTATTCTGCATAAACATGACAGCTCTTTATAACAAATATACACTTACTAAATATATCTACACACTAACAAATACCTACTGTACATGTCAAAATAGTTTAGTCAGGTTTGTCTGACTTTTGCCTTATCATAGCGGACTCATATTTACCCACAACATCATATTTATGTCCACCATGATGGGTTTAACAACTACGAAGTAATTCTGTAACTACAGTATAGGACTCAAACATAGTGGGGATGGGTAAACACTATGTTTAAAGTGTGTTTATCTGTGTACGTACCTGAGGGAGTGTATGTCTGTATCACCTGTCTCTTCCAGGAGGGACTAGAGGTGCTGCTGATGAAGGAGGAGGGTCTGGGGAACCCTGAGGGGACCATGGTCATGGAGGACAACCAGACTACACCTCCTCCTGAACCCATAGAGGAACCAGCTGAGCAGCACAGGACCACACACAGTCTCACTGAGGTGAGCCCAATGTAAACTACTGTCTGAATGGTATTAGGTCAGGGTATGTATCCACAAAGCCTCTCCATAGCAGGGTGTTCATATGAGATTTCTTGATCCAACATCCTCTCACTCTGTATTTCTTACAGTCAGTAGACATGGAGGATGGGATGCCTGATCTGCTGCTAGTCAAAGAGGAGACAATAGAAGACGGACCAGAGAGCATTGACCTGTTGAGTGGACTAAATATGGGGGAGCAAGGTAAGGGAGAAATACATATAGCACATTGTCTTCCGACAGGTGGTGTCACTCCTACAAGACGCTAGCTCCTCATTGTACTGGTTTCAATCATAGTACCAATCCCATTTAGCAAACTCCAGAAGGCGCTCTGGTCAGTTGACAGGAAAATTGAGCTCTTTGGCCATGCACACCAGTGGTGGGTTTGGCGTCGAAAAACGGATATGGTGGTGGATCTTTGATGTTATGGGGGTATTTAGCCTCCTTTGGTCCTGGGACCCTTGTTAAGGTCAACGGCATCAGGAACTTTACCCAGTACCAGGACATTTTAGCCAAAAACCTGGTTGCGTCTGCCAGGAGGGTGAAACTAGTCCGCAAGTGGATCTTCCAGCAAGACAATAACCCCAAGCACATATGAAAATCCACAAAGAAATGGTTAATTGACCACAAAAATCAACATTTTGCAAAGGCCATTTCAGTCTCCGGACTTCAACCCCATTGAAAACCTGTGGTTTGAAGGGGACAGTTCATAAGCACAAACAAAGGATATCAAGGACCTGGAAAGATTATGCATGGAGGAATGATCCCTCCCAATGTGTTCTCTAATCTCATAAAACATTTTAGAAAAAGTCTCTGTTGTTATCCTCGCAAAGGGTGTGTGCTGGAGTATTGAAAACAGGGGTGGCAATAACTTTGACACCTATCTTTGAGATGTATTTTTATTATTTGTTAAACAAAATCTCTGACCAATTGTGTTATTATAAAATAATATAATTTGAGCATACAATATAGCTCAGTATTTGAATGATTTGTTGTATACAGTCTTTTATGCTCATCTTTATCAAGGGTGTCAATAATTTCTACATATTAGAACATAATATTGGATGTTCACCAGTAACAATTTTTTAATTCAAGGTTTATAACGTCAGAAAACAATAGTATAGCAACGGACGTTTGATTCACTACGTAGGCTGGTCAAAATGTTGCAAGTTCTACCAACAGCCCTAGCAACAGAAGCTAGAACTCATCGAATCCCATTGTGATGCTGGGGGACACTATTTGGCATGACATGTTCACCCATACAAAAAATATATATTTCATGGTTTAATAAAATATGTCAATTCAATAATGATTTACAGCAGAAAAACTATAGTCCACGCCCTATGGCTCTACCATATATGGTTCAAATGTTAGACGATTTACTCAGAGAATTTAGCATAATTAGAGTGAATAGGATGCCATCACGGCCATGGTCAAAAAGTAGTCACTCCTAATAGATATACCTCAATGTGAATAGTGAAGTGCCTGGCTATTCTTTTTTCTTCATTCATAAAATGAAATCAATACAACTTATGTTTACATACAAAAACACACAATGTATGAACTTGACCAGGTAATTGACTTAAAATCTCCATATGTAGAGTTCTCTGCCATGTTTTTAAAGTCTATTTTCTAACCTCTTCCTGCAGGTGGTTGGCTGGAGGCTAACAGAGGAGACTGGGTGGCCATCTTGGATTCCCAGACTCAGACGGGTACAGCCAAGGGCCCAGGGGACAACATCCCTGAGCAGGCCAGGACCAGAGGCGACATAGTGGATGTCAGTGGATTGGACAGCATCCTCAACTCTGGGTTGGGGGACAACACTGTTAACCACAACCAGGAACAGACAGTGGAACACAAAACAACATACGAATTTAGTCTCCATGACAACAGACTGGCTGAGACCAGGGCGAGGTGTAGATTTGGTCCACGGGGACAGAGAGGTGTCCGTATGCAGCGGGAGAGAACAGAAACAGTTTCGGCTAGCGATGCTCCATCCTGCTCCTATAGTTGTGATTCAGAGAGACTGATGGTGCCTCAGGTTAACTCCCTAACAGATGCTGCCTTCAGCCTGCCTTCTATAGGATCTATCAACTGGAACATGGATCCTGTGACAACACAGACACTCCCTGGCCTTCGTCCTCCTCACACTCTCCTAATGTTAAACAATGCCTCAACACTAAATGGCTACACAAGCCCATTGACACATGACAGTATTAGGATTAATGCTGTCAGTCGATCTGGTGGCAAAGAGAAGCGCTTCCCGTGTTCATTCTGTGGGAAAGCCTTCAGTTTCCCAAAACAGGTGCAGATCCACCAGAGGATCCACACAGGGGTAAAACCCTTCAGCTGTACCCAGTGTCACATGTGCTTCGCTCAGACTGGTGACCTAAAGAGGCATCAGAGGGTCCACACAGGGGAGAAACCCTACAGCTGCCCCCAGTGTGAGAAGAGGTTCTCCCGCAAGCACCAGCTGAATAGGCACCTGAAGGTTCACACGGGAGAGAGGCCGTTCGCCTGTACACACTGCAGGAAGAGGTTCTCAGAGAGGAGCTACCTCAGGATACACCAGCAGAAAGACCATTCCACTCTATGACATAGAAAGGAACCGTATCACTCAATACCTTCTGAGGTTTAGATCAAACCCAGCATTAAAGAGAATAATAATTGTCATTGTTGTCAGCAGAAAAGATCCACAGATGCATTTGGAATAGCGAGAGTAACAGATTTCAGTGTTTAATATTCTTTGGTAGAATAATGCATCCAGACATTGTGTGATATACTCTGTGTACAAAACATTAAGAACACCTTCCTAATATTTAGTTGCACCCCCCATTTTTGCCCTCAGAACAGCTTCAATTCGTCGGGGCATTGACTCTACAAGGTGTCAAAAGCATTCCACAGGGATGCTGGCACATGTTGACTCCAATGCTTCCCACAGTTGTGTCAAGTTGGCTGGATGTTCTTTTGGTGGTGGACCGTTCTTGATACATACGGGAAACTGTTCGGTGTGAATAACCCAGTAGTATTGCGCCTGGCACCTACTATGATAGCCCATTCAAAGGCACTTAAATATTTTGTCTTGCCCATTCACCCTGAATGGCACACATACACAATCCATGTCTAAATTGTCTCAAGGCTTAAAAATCCTCCTTTAACCTGCATCATCCCCTTCATCTACACTGATTGAAGTGGATTTAACAAGTGACAACAATAAGAGATCATATTTCTTTCACCTGGTCAGTCTATGTCATGGAAAGAGCAGGTGTTTATAATGTTTTGTACACTCACTGTATAAGGCATTTATACAATGAACAAAAATATAAATGCTACATGCAACAATTTCAAAGATTTTACTGAGTTACAGAAATTAGTCAATTGAAATAAATGAATTGGGCCCTAATCTATGGATATCACATGACTGGGCAGGGGTGCACCCACTTGGAAGCCAAGTTTTTTGTTCAGTGTATTTATGATGTTCACAAATGCCCGTTACATTACTTCCATTCAACTACTTCATTTTTTTCCCCAAGACACTTTTAATGAGAAAATGTTTATCAAGTTCATGCAGATGTTTAGTTGAGACGTGTATTTGTAGTTTTCATATGGTGTATTTAACACTTCTTTATGTTTAATAAACACAAAATGGGACTTTCATTGAGACTCTCTTTAGTGTACATCATATCTGATCTCGCCCTATTCTGCATGCACCCAACAGCGCTTTAACCAATATACACTTACTAAATATACCTACACATACCCACACACTAACAAACACCTATTGTACACATCAAAATAGTTTAGTCAGATTTGTCTGATGACTTTTGACTTATCATGCTGACTCATATTTATCCACAACATCATATGTGTCCACCATGATGGGTTTAACAACAATGAAGTCATTCTGTAACTACAGTATAGGACTCAAACATAGTGGGGAAGGGTAAATGTTGAACATGTTTTATCTGTGTGTGCATGTAACACAGGAGGCTGGAGTGAGGAGGACGGCTCATAATATGGGCTGGGATGGAGTCAATAGAATGGATGTGTTTGATACCATTCCATTTACTCCATTGCAGCCATTACTATAGGCCTCCTCAATTAAGGTGCCACCAGCTGCCTCTGATGTGTACGTACCTGAGGGAGCGTATGTCTGGCCGGCAGGGATATCCTTGTCTCATCGCGCACTAGCGACTCCTGTGGCGGGCCGGGCGCAGTGTACACTGACCAGGTCGCCAGGTGTACAGTGTTTCCTCCGACACATTGGTGCGGCTGGCTTCCGGGTTGGATGTGCATTGTGTCAAGAAGCAGTGCGGCTTGGTTGGGTTGTGAAAATTGAATTACGTTCTATTTACACGTTCTTAAATCGGGGCCATAGTGACTTGTCAGATAAATATCAGCAAAATAGCTAGCTAGCTTCTTAAGACCGTCGTGTCTCATCTTTCTGAACTGAGCTTAACAGATTTCAGTGTGGAATATTGCATCCAGACATTTTTTACACCTTTATTTAAGTAGGCAAGTCAGTTAAGAATACATTCTTATTTTCAATCACGGCTTAGGAACAGTGGATTTACTGTCTTGTTCAGAACGACAGATTTTTACCTTGTCAGCTCGGGGATTCGATCTTGCAACCTTTCGGTTACTAGTCCAACGCTCTAACCACTAGGCTACCTGTCACCCCACATTGTGGTATATACAGTTGCTAGTGAAAGTCCACACACCCCTTGCACAGTCTTCACATTTTGCTGCCTTCAAATTAAATCTAAAAGGGGATTCAATTAGTTTCTTTCCTACCTATCTACACAACCTACTCCACATTTTCAAAGTGAAAGAAAAATTATAGAACATTTTCCAAAATCACATTAATAATACAAAAAGCATATGTCCATTGTTTTTGTTAAAATTGCTCAAGCTCTGTACATTTGGTTGAGAATAATTTGATGGACAGCAATCTTCAAACCGGAGACTGGACCACTCAGGAAAGCTCAACACCTCTTGGAAATCTATTCTGTTGTGTCTTTGGCATTAAATGTGTGTAATTGTCCTGCTGAACAATAAAACATTATCCTAGGGTTAGGTTTTCAGAAGACTGAGGTGGATTTCCTCTAACCTTTACCCTGGGCTTTGTTCCTGTCATATTTATTTTGATCCTGACAAAAGTCCCCAGTCCCTGCCAGTGACAAGCATAGCCATAACATAATGCTGCCTCCACAATAATTGAAAATACAGAGTTGTATTGGATTTGACCGAAACCTGTTTTTTATTTAGGCCAAAATGTTCATTTCTTTGCCGTGTTGTCTTTCAGTATTACTTAACAATCCTTTTGCAAACAGAATGGATGATTTGGAGTGGATTTTTAAACACAGGCTTCATCCGTTTCACTTTGTCATACAGGCCAGTATTGTGGAATGTATGCAATGTTGTTGATCCTCTGTACTTTCAGGTATTGTGGCGTCAGCATCATGTTATGGGTATGCTTGTCACCGGCAGGGACTTGGGAGTTTGTCAGGAAAAAATAAAACTCTATCCCAGGGTTAGGTTTTCAGAATTATTTTTACCTAGACTTTGCTCCTTTAATATTTATTTTGAACCCAGTACCTGCCGATGACAAGCATACCCATAACATGATGCTGCCACAAATACTTGAAAATAAAAAAGGTTCCACTCTGCGTTGCGTTGTACCGGATTTGACCCAAACCAAAGATGTGCAATGCGTGTGTAGACTTTCACTAGGCACCTGAAGGTCCACATAGGAGAGAGGCTGTTCACCTGTATGCACTGTGGGAAGAGGTTCTCAGAGAGGAGCTACCTCAGTTTACACCAGCAGAAAATTAACATGGTATAGTGTATAGTGAGTGACATGTAATGCAATACTAGTTAGTTTGTTGTTAATTCTGTTGGTTTTGGATGCACAGTTGAAGTCAGAAGTTTACATACACTTAGGTTGGAGTCCTTTATGGCTGCAGGGGCAGTATTGAGTAGCTCTGTTTAAGGTGCCCATTTCAAACGGCCTCGTACTCAATTCTTGCTCGTACAATATGCATATTATTGTTATTATTGGATAGAAAACACTCTCTAGTTTCTATAGCCGTTTGAATTATGTCTCTGAGTGGAACAGAACTCATTCTACAGCACTTTTCCTGATATGGTGTGAGATTTCAGAAATCTTGGCCCCTGCTCCCAGGTCAGTTCATAAGTCCCTGTGAAAGCTATGATGCTACAAACACTGCCTACGCCTTCCTCTAGATGTCAGTAAGAGGTGACAATTTGAATGGAGTCGATTGCGCAATCAGTGCCTGTATAAAACGACAAAGACCGGATGTACCGTTCTTTTCCTGCTGCGCCTGACGCACGATGTACGTTGGACCTGCTCTCTTTCCAAGCTTGGGTTTAGCCAGTAATATTTCGCCGGTCATGTTTTTACTCGTTATAGGTGTTAAAGACATCATAAGGTAGTTAATTTAAACCGTTTTATAGCAATTTATATCCGTTTAGTGCGATTTTGAGGCAATTCTTGGTGATGCACTTTGAAGCTTTGGGCACGTTTCCAGTACCGGTCGAACGTTAGTGGGCATTTCGACGGACAATAGGACATCTTTCGACCAAAAGAAGATTAGACCCAAGAAAGGATACATTGCCCAAGATTCTGATGGAAGATCACCTCATAGTAAGAAATATTTAAGATGATAAATCGTTGTTCTGTCGAAAAATTTTAAACGCATATTCCGCCATTTTCTTTGGTATAGCTTCGCTTGGCGAACCCTGTATTGCACAGTAAGGATAATTTTAGAAATGTAATTCAGCGATTGCATTAAGAACTAATTTGTCTTTCGATAGCTGTCCAACTTATATTTTTTTAGTCAAGTTTATGAATAGTTAATCATGAGACAAGATCACTGTCAAATATGGCGCCCGACATTTTCAGGCTAGTTTTGCTAGTTTTGTCATTGTATAACCACGGTTTTTTGTGGCTAAATATGCACATTTTCGAACAAACTCTATATGTATGTTGTAATATGATGTTACAGGAGTGTCATCGGAAGAATTCTGAGAAGGTTAGTGAAAAAATTAATATATTTTGGCGATGATTACGTTATCGCTCTCTTTGGCTAGAATCAATGCTCTGGTAACGTTTGCACATGTGGTATGCTAATATAACGATTTATTGTGTTTTCGCTGTAAAACACTTAGAACATCTGAAATATTGTCTGAATTCACAAGATCTGTGTCTTTCCATTGCTGTGAGCTGTGTATTTTTAAGAAATGTTTTATGATTAGTAATTAGGTAATACACGTTGCTCTGTGTATTTATTCTAGTCGAGTTGTGATGGTGGGTGCAATTGTAAACTATGATTTATACCTGAAATATGCACATTTTTCTAACAAAACCTATCCTATACAATAAATATGTTATCAGACTGTCATCTGATGAGGTTTTTTCTTGGTTAGTGGCTATCAATATCTTTATTTGGCCGAATTGGTGATAGCTACTGGTGGAGAGAAAAAATGGTGGACGAAGAAAAATGGTGTCTTTTGCTAACGTGGTTAGCTAATAGATTTACATATTTTGTCTTCCCTGTAAAACATTTTAAAAATCTGAAATGGTGGCTTTATTCACAAGATCTGTATCTTTCATTTGGTGTCTTGGACTTGTGATTTAATGATATTTAGATGCTACTATTTAATTGTGACGCTATGCTAGCGATGCTAATCAGTGTGGGGGGGGTGGGGGATGTTGTCATAGGTGTACCGACCTCGGGCTTGCAGCCATAAGAGGTTTTTAAAACTAGTTTGTCAACCACTCCACAAATTTCTTGTCAACAAACTATAGTTTTGGCAAGTCGGTTCTGACATCTACTTTGTGCATGACACAAGTAATTGTTCCAACAATTGTTTACAGACAGATAATTTCACTTATAATTCACTGTATCACAATTCCAGTGGGTCAGAAGTTTACATACACTAAGTTGACTGTGCCTTTAAACAGCTTGGAAAATTCCAGAAAATGATGTCATAGCTTATCAGAAGCTTCTAAAGCCAACTGACATCATTTGAGTCAATTGGAGGTGTACCTGTGGATGTATTTCAAGGCCTACCTTCAAACTCAGTGGCTCTTTGCTTGACATCATGGAAAAATGAAAAGAAATCAGCCAAGACCTCAGAAAAACAATTGTAGACCTCCACAAGTCTGGTTCATCCTTAGGAGCAATTTCCAAATGCCTGAAGTTACCACGTTCATCTGTACAAACAATAGTACGCAAGTATAAACACCATGGGACCACGCAGCCGTCATACCGCTCAGGAAGGAGACGCGTTCTGTCTCCTAGAGATGAACGTACTTTGGCTGCGAAAAGTGCAAATCAATCCCAGAACAACAGCAAAGGACCTTGTGAAGATGCTGGAGGGAACAGGTACAAAAGTATCTATATCTACTGTAAAACGAGTCCAATATCGACATAACCTGAAAGGCTGCTCAGCAAGAAAGAAGCCACTGCTCCAAAACCGCCATAAAAAGCCAGACTACAGTTTGCAACTGCACATGGGCACAAAGATCCTCTGGTTTGATGAAATAAAAATAGAACTGTTTGGCCATAATGACCATCGCTATGTTTGGAGGAAAAAGGGGGAGGCCTGCAAGCCGAAGAACACCATCCCAACCTTTGAAGCACGGGGGAAGGCTACCCGAAATGTTTGACCCACGTTAAGCAATTTAAAGGCAATGCTACCAAATACTAATTGAGTGTATAAACTTCTGACCCACTGGGAATGTGATGAAAGAAATAAAAGCTGAAATAAATCATTCTCTCTACTATTATTCTGACATTTCACATTCTTAAAATAAAGTGGTGATCCTAACTGACCTAAGAAAGGAAATTTTTACTAGGATTAAATGTCAGGAATTGTGAAAAACTGAGTTTAAAGGTATTTGGCTAAGGTGTATGTAAACTTCCAACTTCAACTGTATAGGGAACTGGATGAGGTGAACTGAGGAAAGAATGAGTATGATGAGACAGAGTAGATGATATGGTGATGGTTGTTGTGATGGTGTCTGTAAAAATGCTTCATTGATGAAAAGTGACAACCTTTTCCTGTTCTTTGACGCTGGTGTTTTATAATTAGGAAATTATAGTCCTTTAATTGATGTTTACTTGACATAAAAGTAGTGAAGCTGTGTGTAATGTAATATTGAACCTTTTCCAAAGTATTAAAAAATTCATTTTTATCAAAGTGAGGGTACTAGATTTACGGAAAAGGTCAAGTGTTAACATAGGGTAAGTAAATCCATTTGAATTTAATAACTTTTTGAATGTAACCTTCCATAGATATTTACCCATTGTGGAATTGATCCGAACCTGACTATATGGACCTGAATGCCAAAACATTCGCGAAATAAAGGTGCTTAAAGTTGACCCATTTTGCATATCCCAAAAGATAAACGGTTGAGAATGATAAAAAGAAATATTTTCTAAGTGACCTTTTTAAAAACCTTTAACGTCAATGATCTAAAAACGTGTAAAAGCGGATTTTTTTTTCATCTGAAGTTTTTGGGGTTTTCCCGCCATCGATTGAGACACAACATGCTCTTGAATATAAACAGGGTGGGTGTCATTTCAATCATAGAAATAGATACAGTGCCTTCCGAAAGTATTCACACCCTTTGACTTTCCACATTTTGTTGTTAATTTAAAATGAATTTCAATTGAGATTTTATGTCTTTGATCTACACACAATAACCCATAATGTCAAAGTGGAATTTTGTTTTAGAAATGTTTACAAATGAATTAAAATGATAAGCTGAAATGTCTTGAGTCAATAAGTATTCAACACCTTTGTTATGGCAAGTCTAAATAAATTCAGGAGTAAAACTGTGTTTAACAAATCACATAAGTTGCATCATGGACTCATTCTGTGATCAATAATAATGGTTAACATGATTTTTCAACGACTACCCCATCTCTGTATCCAAAACATACAATTATCTGTAAGGTCCCTCAATCGAGTAGTGAATTTCAAGCACAGATTGAACCACAAAGACCAGGGAGATTTTTCAATACCTCGCAAAGAACGGCAACGATTGGTAGATGTGTACAAATTTTAAAAAATGACGCTCAACATCTCTTTGAGCATGGTGAAGTTATTAATTGGGCTTTGGATGGTGTATAAATCCCAGTCACTACAAAGATACAGGTGTCAGAAAGGAAGGAACTGCTCAGGGATTTCACCACAAGGCCGATGGTGATTTTAAAACAGTTACAGAGTTTAATGGTTGTGATATGAGAGAACTGAGGATGGATCAACAACATATAGGATGATCGAGCCGCAGTGAGGGCTCTTCGATACAGCACGGTATTGTCTTTCCAAGCTAATCGGAAGACTTCCAGTTTGGTGTAGCTCCATTTCCGGTCCAATTTTCTGGAAGCTTGCTTCAGGGCTCGGGTATTTTCTGTACAGAGAGCTATGACAAATGTTTTTTGTTTTTAGGGGTGCAACTGCATCTACGGTATTATGCAAGGTTAAATTTAGTTCCTCAGGTGTTTAACCGATTTTTGTACTCTGACATCCTTGGGTATGTGGAAGAAGTCTGGAAGGGCATCTAGAAATCTTTGGGTTGTTCGAGAATTTATAGTGAGGCTTTTGATGATCCTTGGTTGGGGTCTGAGCAGATTATTTGTTGCGATTGCAAACGTAATAAAATGGTGGTCCAATAGTCCAGGATTGAGGAAAAACATTAAGATCCACAATATTTATTCCACAGGACAAAACTAGGTCCAGAGTATGACTGTGGCAGTGAGTAGGTCCGGAGACTACCGGTGACTAAGTTACTTTTCATAGCAGGTTAGGAGAGTTATGTTAAGGTTAAAACCTCTTAAGGATCCAACCCTTTTAAAAATGTTCCGCCTAAAATGACATACCCAAATCTAATTGCTCGTAGCTCAGGACCTGAAGCAAGGATATGCATATTCTTGATACCATTTGAAAGGAAACACTTTGAAGTTTGTGGAAATGTTAAATTAATGTAGAAGAATATAACACATTAGATCTGGTAAAAGATAATACAAAGAAAAAAACTTTTTTTTTGTATTTTTTTTGTACCATCCTATTTGAAATGCAGGAGAAAGGCCATAATGTATTATTCCAGCCCAGGCGCAATTTAGATTTTGGCCGCTAGATGGCAGCAGTGTATCCGCAAAGTTTTAGACTAATCCAATGAACCATTGCATATCTGTTCAAAATGTTGTATCAAGACTGCCCAAATGTGCCTAATAGCTACTGTAAATTGGACAGTGCAGTTAGATTAACACGAATTTAATCTTTCTGCCCATATCAGATGTCTATGTACTCTGATTTTTTTTGTTACTTACAACCTCAAGCTAATCACATTAGCCTACGTTAGCTCAACTGTCCCACGGGTGGGACACTGATCCCGTAGTTAAGGAAAGGGTTAGCTAAAATGCTCAAATTATCCTAGACCCTACTCGAAAATATCTAACTACAACCAGGCCTGCCCTGAGAACAGTCTTGTTTTCCACTAATACAATTCTGCGCTGAGTTTTTCTCTTTTCTTGTGACCAATATGCAATCCGCCCTCCGCCCTGCAGAGGGCAGCAATACGCAACACAGCTTTAAGTCTGACGGAAATTCACACAAGAAGAAGTAAACTGAAGTGAACAGTGACTGAACAATTTACACGTTGGCGTTTTTATTGTTATTTCGACGTTTATTAACACCCTGGAACTCAACATATATCTAATTTAACTGCGCAGCATCACACACGTACAAGGTAGTGTTTAATTCGAGTTGGAGACAGGACTTGGTTGATAAATGTTATCTAGGTAACGCTAGCTAGCTGCTAACAATGGCTAACTGTATGGTTTTTCACACTCAAATAGCCTCCATCATGGAGGTGCTAGCGAATGCAGCTGTGGCAGACATCTGTAAACTCGTAGACGACGACTATGCAGTGTTTCGTTTGGAAATAACTCAAAGCCAGAAAGAAAACAGGGCATTACGGAGGAAACTACAACTACTGGAACTGAAGGTGGCACGGGAGTGCGCAGAAGGGACCAATAGTGTCAAAATCCTCGACCGATACAGAGGAATGCCAAGAGGTACAATTTGCAATAGGCGGGGGCTGTCGCCCTGTTCACCTCTGCCTATGTGTTACCTAGAATTAGGCTCAGGGATAGATTTAGAAATCGGCACACCATATTTTTTTTGTAAACAAATCCGTGCACCAATATGCAATTCGACACGTGTTAAAACGTTTTATGTGGAAGGAAAAGCGTCATTATAATAAAGCCATAATAACATTTGTGATGTGGCATAGGCTACAGCTTTTAGGATTTCCACATTTGTAAGTAGGGTCCTTTTTTTGCCTTTTTAAAAACTACTTTCACGCAATTCTACTTCATTTACCTGACAAAATACATTAGCTAAATCGTTTTTAATATCACATAAATGACCGAAATGAGTGGCTACACTGACAGAGATAAATCTGGTCTTGAATTCGAACCAAAAAATTGCCCAGGCTCACCTAATGATGAAGATGAAGCCATAGTCTACTACTCACAGTGATGGCCGATAGGCAATTGCCAAGAGGAGCACATCTCAAGATGATCTACTTAGAAAAACAGTGCTGCTGTTCGCAAAAAATTGGGAGTTGTTGAGAAGAAAAAGTTTATATTGGTTCTACAGACAGATTAGTCTTCTCTGTTCAGTGGTGGATGTTTGCTTAACATGTTTTTTCCCCCGCGATTGTATTTTGAAATTAGCAAAAGGCCAAAGGACAGCCACAACCAACCATAGAAATATAATCATAGATGGCAGTTCCCATGTCATGAGTGGTTTAAATCCACTTGTTGAATCCATGCCAAGGTGCATTGAAGCCATTCTGGCAGCTCGTGATGGCCCAACACCCTTTTTAAGACACTTTATGTTGGTGTTTCCTTTGTTTTGGCAGTTTACCTGTATGTGCTTGTGATCAAATTTAATCCAGTTATTTTTTTGAAACTATTGAGCCTCTGTGGCTAAATTATGCTCTCTGTTGTATTTTGAACATTGAGAGCGGGCTCTTGTGGTTGGATAAAACATAAATACATTTGCTTCTTGGGCCCAGTCCCTGACTCACACAATTGGCCAGTCACATTTATTTATTATGCAGTTTATTTTATTAATCAGTTACCCAATCAAGGCACCCACGTGCCCCCACCCCATCTGATGATTAGCAGAGTGGCAGCAGGCTGTCTACACTCATTGAGAGCGGGCTCCTGAATCCTCCTGTAGTTTTGCTGCCTGTTGATCCTCCACGGGTCTGGGCCTAGGGGCTTCATCCTCAGTAAGCCCCTGCATGAATCCGGCCCTGACTGGGGTTGGTCAGGTTTTGGATCATATGCAGTAACGCCCCTGATTACATAGCTAGCTATCTTGCACAAAGACTTTATCATATTCTAACCAGATTCTTTATTTACTGAATTTCCTAGTATTTCCTATGAAAAGAATGATGCAAGGAACATAATCAATCAATCTATCTATAAATCGGATATAAAGAAGTTATGCAAAGTCATCCTGGCCAATTCTAGACAGTGTCAAAACTGTCAATATTGTACAATATAGCGTTCAGCATTGACAGTAGCTAACCTAACCACCTATTTCCCCCAATCACTCTCTTAGGTGAAGGACATCTCACTGGAGGCCACAGGAGCTTTGTGAAATCAGCGCGATACAATACATGGAGAGATGACCAACCAATCACTGTTGACGAGGGGAGTGGAACCTCAACCCAGCACGTTACCGTGATAGAGGTCAGTGTCATAGTATTACATCAAAATTACAGTACATCAAATGTGTTTAGTTTATTTCAGAAAGGCTCCCCTCAGCTATTCACTTGCTTACATGTACATCCTCATTTATCTGCCGTAGGGGAGTTTGTGAGACTTCAGTATGACATTGTTATCCAATTTCAGTCATGTATCGGTAATAACCTCCGCTCTTCATGTGTCAGACTGCAGATGCAGAGGCTGCAGGTCCTGGAGTCAAGCAGGATAGCACTGAAGTAGAGGACCCACAACACAGTAGAGACATCCAGGCTGGAGTGACTGGAGCACTCCCTGTAGCCACGGAGGTCCCCACCACCGTCGCCCGACGCAGCATCACGGAGGTCAGTGGAACGCCGAACGCCATCCTCAAGTCAGAGACAGACACAGAGACTTTAACTGTAACACACAGGCTCTTACACACAGCAACTGACCACAGATCAGACTCAGAGAGACTGGGGCTTGGCACACTGGGCAGTCCTGCTCCAGACTCAGAGTACTTACCTGTATTTCACCAGAGCCAGAGGATGGTTCATTCCTGTGGAAATGGGGATGGTGACACATTAGACACTGGTGTTGATGAAATGTCTTATTCTTACACTGCAGAGATGGACCTTGGCAAAATATCCTTGGGTTTAGAGACACAGAATGATCTGTCTAGAGGGGACTGGAACCGGTACAGTAGTAGTGTATACTCTGAAGGGTGCCTAGATAAGAAAGGGGAGGTTATAGTTGTAGATGAGGTGACTGTGAAAGTGGAGGGCGACGCTCCTCCAACATGGAATGCAGATAGTCACCTAGGAGATAGACACTCACAGGGCAGAGATTTCTTACATTACAGAGAAAGCTTAGAGACAAATACAAATATTGTCACCCACTCTCCGTTACACGAGTTCAGGGATCGCGACCCAGTGTCCACAACGATGGCACCTCCCGATTCACTCGGCCGCATCCGTTTCGATCAGGTATTGAACTCAAACGACCAAAGAGCCAACACTCGGGGAGGGGGAGCAACATCAGGCAATAGTAAAGAGAAACGGTTCCTCTGCATGTTCTGTAACAAAGGCTTCAGCAGCCCCCAGAAGGTGGAGATCCACCAGAGGGTCCACACAGGAGAGAAACCCTTCAGCTGTACCCAGTGTCACATGTGCTTTGCCCAGGCTGGTCACCTGAAGAGGCACCAGATGGTCCACACAGGGGAGAAACCCTACAGCTGCCCCCAGTGTGAGAAGAGGTTCTCCCGCCAGGAACAGCTGAAGATGCACCTGAAGGTCCACATGGGATAGAGGCTGTTTGCCTGTACATACTGTCGGAAGAGGTTCTCAGAAAGGAGCTACCTCAGGATACACCAGCAGAAAGACCATTCCACTCTTTGACATAGAAAGTAACCATTCCACTCAATAGCTTCTGACGTTTAGATCAAACCCTGCATTAAAGACAAAGATGCATTTTCATTGTTGTCATCAGAAAACATCCACATATGCATTTGGAATAATGAGATTAAGACTAACAGTGTTGAGTATTCCTGGGTAGAATATTGCATCCAGACATTGTGTGAAATATAAGCCTAAAAAGTCTGTTACATATTGTGTTTGTACTGTGTAGGCAATATGATGTTCACAAATGCCTGTTTCATTACTTACGTTCAACTACTCTATTTTTTCCCCCAACATATTTTTAATGAGAAAATGTATGCAGTTTATCAAGTTCATGCAGATTTTTAGTTGAGTGACGGGTGCATTTTCATGTTTCAGCATGACAATGCCCCTGTGCACAAAGCGAGGGTCATACAGAAATGGCTTGTCAAGATCAGTGTGGAAGAATTTGACTGGCCTGCAGAGCCCTGACCTCAACCCCATCGAACACCTTTGGGATTAATTTAAACGCCGGCTGCGAGCCAGGCCTAATCGCCCAACATCAGTGCCCGACCTCACTAATGCTCTTGTGGCTGAATGGAAGCAAGTCCCTGCATAAATGTTCCATCATCTAGTAGACATCCTTCCCAGAAGAGTGGAGGTTGTTTTAGCAGCAGAGGGGGGACCAACTCCATATTAATGCTCATGATTTTGGAATGAGATGTTCGACGAGCAGGTGCCACATATTTTTGGTCATGTAGTTTATTTAAGTAGAGCAAATTGATATATACAATCCCGAAGTCAGCTAACTGTCAACAGTAGAACAAAGCTTAAAACGATGTTTGAGTGAAAATGAATGGTGAATTTGCTTCCCGGACCATCATTTGATTGACAGATGTAGGCCTCCTGTAGAACGATAAACGTTCCTCCAGTGTGGATGCTGACCCACGTTTTACAGTTGGGCTATTGTCAAATTAGTTATGGTCTTTGGTGTTGATAATATTTCGTAAATCTGTCGATGTTTATGCATTTGAACCTACCCAAAGACGATTTAGTTGAGCCGAGACGCTTTTCTCTGATGTGTAAATTATCATACTATTCGTTTTACTTCTTGAAAACATTGAAATAAATGCAACTCATGAGGCTTGGAGCGGGAGCGCTCTGCTTAGACCACTGCGCTACGGCAGGTCACAATGCTCTAGAAAACACTAAGAATGTTATGGATCCTCCATAGGATTGAATGGAATTCTACTGTATTTCAATAAAGGACAAAATTACATGTATTTAAGTATTTTTGTTGTTGTAGTGGGGACAGTAACATAAGGGATCTCAAAGTATACTTTAAGGAAAATGTTTTTACATATTTTTTTATGTTTGTTTAGTGCACATAATATAATAACACATTTCGCATTAATGTGTCTGTAATTAAATACATGTGGAAAAAATGAATGTGGACATTAATAAATGCATTTATATAGCTTCCAAAATATTTTTTACAATGGTGGGGGGGTTCCAAGATGGAGGCACAGTGGCTTTAACACAGTGCCCCCAAACAGTCGTCTAGTGTATGTATAAATCATTGACCGCACTGAGGTAATCAGTTATGTATTCTGCCTATTTCTTGCTTTCAACATATCATTTAAAAAATCCTTAACGAAAAATACATCTACCCCGTACTTATCCTTTTATTATAATCCACATAAGAATTCACGAGAGAAGAGCTGTTGCCTGCACGTAGCCTAAGGTACGATACTGCGTTGTATATACAAACTGCTTCCAGCTGCCCCCTGGCGGCTATGCTAAATATTTATTTGGATATTCAAATCCTCCGGCTGCAGGATAAATTTCCTCGTGCGACGAAAGATTAAGATCCTATTTTTTAAATTATTATTATAATATATTTTTTGTACTTTTTACCCCTTTTTCTCCCCAATTTTCGTGGTATCTACAATCTTGTCCCGTACGGACTCGGAGAGGCAAAGGTCGAGAGCCGTGTGTCCTCCAAAACACGACCCTGCCAAGCCGCACTGCTTCTTGACGCACTGCTTCTTGACACACTGCTCGCTTAACCAGGAATCCAGACACACCCATGTGTCGGAGGAATCACCATACTGTGTCAGCGTGCACGCTGTGTCAGCTGACACGCCACAGGAGTCGCTAAAACGCGATGGGACAAGGACTTCCCAGCCAAACCCTCCACTAACCCGGACGATGCTGGGCCAATTGTGCGTCACCTCATGGGTCTCCCGGTCGCGGCCGGCTGCAACACTGCCCGGGATCGAACCGGATCTGTAGTGAACTCTCAAACACTGCAGTGCCTTAGACCGCTGCGCCACTCGGGAGGCCCCAAGATTCAACATCTGTAGTGTCACAGTCAGTGTCAACGAAGGGCATGTGGTGCTCCCAGTTCAGGAGACCACCATGTTCAACAGGTAAAATGGTATTGGAGCTGTCCATGGCAGGTTGGGGAGAAAGATTTTTTTTAAAATAAAGGGGCGGGAAAAAAGGTCCAATTTAATTCAAGGAATTGATCAGTGGTCTACAGCCGGAGCACGCTACTTAGACCGCTGTGCGACAGCAGGTCACGATTCTCTAACAAGCACTAAGAATGCTATGAATACTGATGAGACATAGGCATTTGTTTTAAATCTTCCCCAAACCAATGTAAAATTGTGTTTGAGCTGTCCATGGTGGGTTTTGAAGAAATATACAGTACCGGTCAAAAGTTTTAAACACACCAACTCATTCAAGGGTTTTTATTTAATTTTTTAAACTATTTTCTACATTGTAGAATAGAATAATAGTGAAGAGATCAAAACTATGAAATAACATGTGGAATCATGTAGTAACCAAAAGAGAGAATTCTTCAAATTAGCCACCCTTTGTCTTGATGACAGCTTTGCACACTCTTGGCATTCTCTGTGGGCTACAGTTGCTTGCAGTAGGCCTACTAGGGGTAGAGGGTGAATGACCAGCTAGTCGTACTTCAGGTATGCGATGTTGCCTCTCTTTTGCTGTTCAATGAGTCGTAGCAGCTGATCCTTTTTTTTGAGGCGTACCTTTTCAGAGAAGTCTTCATTGATGAAGAACTGAGATAAGAACTAAGCTCTTTGGCCTTGCACACCAGTGGTGGGTTTGGCATTGAAATGAGAATGCATAAGCAGATGAGAACCCCATGCCTACTGTCAAATATGGTGGTGGATCTTTGATGTTATGGGGTTGTTTTGCTTCCATTGGTCATGGGGCCCTTGTTAAGGTCAACAGCATCAGGAACTTTACCCAGAACCAGGACTTTTTAGCCAAAAACCTGGTTGCCTTTGCCAGGAGGGTGATAGTTCAAATGGATCTTCCAGAAAGACAATAACCCAAAGCACACATCAACATCCACAAAGATTGACCACAGAATCTGTCTCAATCCCATCGAATACCTGTGGTTTGAATTGAAGTTGGCAGTCCATAAGCACAAACGAAGGATATCAAGGATCTGGAAAGATTCTGTACGGAGGAATGGTCTAAGATTGGAGAACACATTGGGAACAATCTCATAAAACGTTTTAGAAAAAGTCTCAGTACCATTATCCTCGCAATGTGAGGTTTTGAAAACAGGGATGTCAATCATTTTGACCCCTATATATATTTGTTTGCATACAATATAGCTCAGTAAATGAATTATGTACTGTATTTTATACAGTCATTTTTGCTAATTTTTATCAAGGGTGTCAATAATTTCGTACACCACTGTGTCTTCCCTCAGATGCATTATGATGCAACAAGCGCAAAACATTTGAACAGAAATGACAATTATGACAATACCTGTTTCCATTTGCGTGACAAATAATTGTTACCCCAAATTCCATAATTAGCCCTACGCACAACCATTGGTCGATGCTTGCAATGTCTGAGCAGGGGGACGCGACCATGATGTGGTTAGCTGATACATCAAATGCCTATCCAGGTATTGTAAGGTCAGCAACCTATGAGCAGAGAAATGCACCCATTGAGATACATAGATTGCCGTCATAACTTGTCCATAGACTGGTTTCCTTGCCCTGTAAGCCATGTTTAATTTTGTAATTTGGGTGAACTATCCCTTTAAACCTAACCTATGACCTGACCCATCACTTTATGTATTACTGCCCTATAGTGGCAAGAAGTGACATAAAAAAAACACAACTATACAACACATAAATGGCTGTTAGCCTCCCACACACAGGTTACTTTCTGTCCCCAGAACTAAAACTGAAACTTAATTATATAAAAATGAAATCATTTTTTCATAAAACTTAAACTAAATTAAAACCAGTAAATCAGATCTGAAAAACAATTTCAAATAAAAATCTTAAAATGAATAGAAATAAAAAGTTATATAAAAACCCAAACTATAACATTGGCAGGAAGACAATTAATTTATTTAATGGGATTCATTTAAGATACTCTTTCAAGTGGTAGGGTTTCAGACGTTTTCGGAAGATGAGCAGGGACTGGTACCACCATTGGCGTGTCAGGACAGGGAAGAGCTTTGACTGGGCTGAGCGGGATCTGATCCCCCGTAGTGGTGTGACGGCCAAGAGACCAGAGGCAGAACGGAGTCCTCAGGTGGGGTGTAGAGTTTGAGCACAGCCTGAAGGTAGGGAGGGGCACATCCCCTTGCTGCTATGTAGGTAATCACCATGGTCATGTAGTGGATGGGAGCTTCGACTGGAAGCCAGTGGAGTGTGCGGAGGAGCGGGGTGACATGGGGGTCGTTCCACCTCAAAAAGCACAAGATAGAGGATTTCGACACCCACCATCTCAGATTGTTCTGAAATCGTTTCTGTTGATAATATTTCTGACAGATAATATTAGCATTCCTGCAACATTATTTTGTTGAAATACAGTTACATCTCTGAGAAATTAAACTATATTGATTGCACCCAAATTGGCCATTTTAATTTATAGGATTCATATAATATTTAATACATTTTTATTTGTTTATTTCACCATTATTTAACCAGGTAGGGAAGTTGAGAACAAGTTCTCATTTACAATTGCAACCTGGCCAAGATAAAGCAAAGCAGTTCGACACATACAACAACACAGAGATAAACATGGAGTAAAAC